>NC_044032.1:206091047-206399546 GCF_901765095.1 Microcaecilia unicolor
CACATTGAGCCTGCAAAGAGGTGGGAAAATGTGGGATACAAATGCAACAAATAAAAAAAAAAAAAATATATAACCATTATAAATGCTTAGGTTTTTTTTTTTTTTGTAAACGATGGACAGTATATCAAATAAAATAGTGCAATGAAGTATGAATGAAGAGTTGAACAAGACCAAACACTGGTAGTACTTAGCAGTAGGCTGAAGTAGTAGAGCTTCTGGGTATGTCTTACCTGATTGGAGAGCAAATAATGTGCAGGTGTAAGGGAAGGAAAAGGGGATGGTACTTTCAATGTTTACAGTCAGAATGGTTTTACATATTATATACAGGTACTTATTCTGTACCTAGGGCAGTGGAGGGTTAAGTGAGTTGCCCAGAGTCACAAGGAGCTGTAGTGGGAATCAAACTCAGGGGCCCTTTTACTAAGCCACAAAAGCGTTTACACGTGCCCAACGTGCACCAAAATGGAGTTTCTACACGGTTACCGCGTGGCCCTTGCGGTAATTTCATTTTTGGTGCGTGTCTGCTATGTGCCTCCGGAAAATATTTTTTATTTTCTGGCATGTGTCAAATACGCACGCCAAGTGGCATTTGGTGCGTGTAGGTCATTACCGCCCAGTTACCACATGAGACTTTACCGCTGGTGGTAAGGTCTCAGACCCAAAATGCACTCGAGGCAATTTTGATTTTGCCGCACGTCCATTTTCGGCAAAAATTTTAAAAAGAGCTTTTTTACAGGCATGCTGAAAAATGGATTGGCGCATGGCCAAAACCCTTGCCTACACTACCGCAAGCCATTTTTCAGCACACCTTAGTAGAAGGACCCCTCAGTTCCCTAGGATCAAAGCCCACTGCACTAACCACTAGGCTACTTCTCTAGCAAGTACTGCTTTAATGGGACTGAAAGACAAGGCTTCAGAACCATGTTCTATGAAATCCAAGTAAGCCTCCAACATGTACTTCCTCCATTGTATACAAATATTTCTCACAAGTATTTACTTTGGACAGGACTGGATTTAGTTTAATTTAATAACAGTATTTATATCCCACCTTATTTAAGTTCAAAAAGCGGGTTACAACAGCAATAAGATTAACTTTACAATACAGGAAAAAAGAAACAGTAAAAAAGACAATGAGGAGGAGTGGCCTAGTGGTTAGGGTGGTGGACTTTGGTCCTGGGGAACTGAGGAACTGAGTTCAATTCCCACTTCAGGCACAGGCAGCTCCTTGTGACTCTGGGCAAGTCACTTAACCCTCCATTGCCCCATGTAAGCCGCATTGAGCCTGCTATGAGTGGGAAAGCTTTTTTGTTTTGTTTTGTTACATTTGTATCCCACATTTCCCCACCTATTTGTAGGCTCAATGTGGCTTACATAGTACCGGAGAGGCCTTTGCAGGCAACGGTGTGAACAAATACAGGGTGATGTTGTGGTAAGATCAAGTTCATGTGGTACAGCCACATTAGCCACATCAGTTTCTGAAACTGATAAAGTGGGAAATGTTTCTAATGGCAGATGGACGATTATTCCAGAGTTCAGGAGCTGGTCCTAATAATGTGCTCTTTTTAGTACTACTTAGTCGACAACAGGTTAGCAATAGAGATGCTAATAACAACTCTCCAGAGACCTGCTAAATAGCCAGGAATCAATCCATATAAAATTTTGAATATAAAAGTACAAAGTTTGAACTCAGTTTGAGCTCGAATGGGTAGCCAGTGTAATTTATGCAGAAGTAGAGTTGCTTGATCAAATCTATTTTCTTTCAAAATCAGTTTAGCAGTTACATTTTGCAAAACGAAGTCTTTGCAATTGTTTGGCTGGAAGAACTAATAAACAAACATTGGAATAATCAAGAATTGTAAGAATAACTGTCTGAATAATCAACTGAAAATAACTACTCTCCAAAAAGTACCTTAGTCTATGCAACAGTTTCAAATTAAGCATAACCTTTTAGACCAAGTAATTTACTTATGTTTCCACAGTTAAATTAGAATCTAACCATACTCCCAAAAGCTTTATTTCCTGTTTGATGAGTATGTCCGCATTGTGAAGCCGTACAACCTCTAAGTTACTAACCGTTCGATCTCCAAAATCTTGTGACAAAGCTGCCCTTTTTGAATGGATTCTCAAAACATTTGTTTTATTAGGGTTTATTTAAAAACAAAACAAAACACTGAGACATCCAGTTAAGTATTTCTTAAAAAACATTATTCATCACAGTATTAAAATCTGACAAAATAAGGAAAATCAATACAATATCATCTTTGTAGGAAAAGTATTCAATATTCTTCCTGTGCAGCAATAAACCCAAATCACTCATACATAAATTAAAAAGTACAGGGGATATCGGGGGGGGGGGGGACCCCTGAGGGACACCCTGGGCCATATGCTATGAATCAGAAAGTTCTTTCTGCCACCATACCTGCATAAACCTTTTTTTCAAAAAGCCTTTAAACCATTTCAACACACTTCCACCACTCCCAAACCTTCCATTTTACACAATAATATGGAATGGCCTTGTGGTTAGAGCACCGGTCTTGCAGTCCAGAAGTGGCCGGTTCAAATCCCGCTGCTGCTCCTTGTGATCTTGGGCAAGTCACTTAAACCTCCATTGCCTCAGGTACAAACTTAGTGAGCCCTCCTGGGACAGAGAAATATCCAGTGTACCTGAATGTAAATCACCTTGAGCTACTACTGAAAAAGGTGTGAGCAAATCTAAATAAATAAATATATCATGATTTACTAAATCAAATGCCGCCAAGTCTATTTGCATCAGTAGCATCTCCACCTTTCTATCAAGATAGCCCCAAAGTGTGCAGTGCTAAAATTACCATCTCTTTGCTATATAATGGATGAACACTCACTATTCAGGCATAAATAATGCTTGATAAAACTGGATATATATATATTCACACAAATAAAGACTCTTCCTATCCAGTCCAAAACTTAGTTCATATGTAGTATTCAATACCCCACATTCTTCAAATCTTCAATATGGTAATAATTATTCCCCATGAACCTCAGTGATGTTCAATCACCAGCAATTTGTCAATCTGACGATATTGGCAAACATCAACCTCATCATTGGTTCATTAAAATAGTCTTAACTTATTCATTCTATTTATTCAAGCCCATAATTTAAATTTGAACTTATCTTCTTTCTTTAATTTTATCAGACCCAGGGGTTCAGCTGCCCGACATGCACGTTTCGCTCCGAAATGAGCTGTCTCAAGGACATCCCCTACAATACAGAAAACATTTCATTTTTAACCACACTCCATACCCAAGCAGTTAGCCTATGTCTAGAGAGCATCATTATTTAAACCAAAACCCCAAAGCTTACCCCATGATCTTACTAGCGTCCGCTCAGCAAAAGTTAATCAATAGCCAAGATGGCGCCAGCGCCTTTTCAAATTAATTAAATATCAGCTGTTCTATGACGTATCGACAGTTAAAGCCCCGCTCCCCCATGGCGTTCCACCGATAGCCTTCCTCCCTTCAATGCTATCGGTGGTAGGTTGGAAATTAGTTCAAATAAGAGTTGCCCATTCAATTTCTGCATTCAAACCCTTCGGGGTAACTGTCTGTAACATAAAAATATTAAATTGTTCTCTAAAGTTTAAGAGTTTCTTCATGGACCCACCCTCCTCCCGAACATCTAAACATTCAATAATCCTCCATCTAATATCTTCAGTCCTATGCTGTTTCTGCAGCCAATGATTAACCAAAGGAGCCTGCATATTCTGAGTTTGTATCCTCGACTTGTGCTCATTCAGACGGATCTTAATAGATCGAGCACTCCTCCCAATATATTTCAAATCACAGGGACATACGATCGCATATACCACATTACTACTCTCGCAATTGGTCACTGATGTACTTCTCATTATTTTCTCCCTATGAGGCACTTGCCAACTATCACCAGTAATGGCTAGAGAGCACCACTGACAATGACCACAGCTAGTTTGACCCCCCTGGGCAATATTTCTAGCTTTATAGTCCATAAACTTATTTTTACTTAGACGTTCTCCCAAAGTTTTGCCCTTAGTGAAATACATCAAGGGTGGATCTACAAAACATGCATACAATTGAAGCACATGCCAGTGATCTTTAATCACTTGAATATCTTTTTACTGATATCTGTAAAAGGTAATATGCATGTTAAACGATCTTCTTCTACACTCTGTTTCTTTCAATAAAAGTGATCTCTGGGCAATCCTAGCTCTAACATATGCTTTTTTTTTATAGCTGATCTAGGATATCCTCTCATCAGAAATCTCTCTTTTAGATCAGCAGCTTGTCTCTTAAACTCAACTAACGTAGAGCATACCCTCCTGGCTCTTAAAAATTGGCTTACTGGGAGATTATATTTTAAATGAAAAGGATGAAAACTACCAAATTGAAGAAGTGTATTCCAACTTATTGGTTTACGATATAGGCATAGGCATGTATGCAATCTATTCCCTGCCTCTATAGAATTTCTTGATCTGTCTATATATAAAGCAGGGAATAGATTGCATCACTGTTGGGAAGAGAGTCTGCCTCAAGTCCCATAGTACAGAGAGATATTTTGAAAGCTGCAACAGACCCAGTATGGAAAGCTTCTTCGGTGGGTGTGGTCCAGACACCTCAGAGTGTCCCTAGTTTCAGCTCTAGTACAACTCTTCTCAGCTTGTGCTATGAACCTATGGAGGCAGTAGATGAGGCCTCTAGTGGGTCTGGAGAGCTGGGAACTGAGAGAGGCTTTCCATCTTCATCAGTGACTTTGGAAGCTGTTTGACAAACGATTTCCAAATTGGATTTAACAGTGAGTAAAAACCTGAGTCAAGTAGAGATTGAATTGGAAGGTGTTTCAAACAGAATGACTGCTTTGGAAACTGGGTTTGTGGGAATTCCATCTACTGTTGAGTTGGGGAAGAAGCTAACTGAAGTACAGGGTATACAAAATAAAAACATTCAAGACTTTTTAAAGCTCCATCGAAAATGTGAGTAGATGGAAAACAATTTGAGGAGGCTCAATTTAAGATTCTTGAACTTTCCTCGAGTGTCCTATATGATACCTACGGGTCTTGATAAGAAATATATGATGGAGGTACTAAAAGTTCCTGATGAAGCTATTCCCCCATTGAATAAAGTTTTTTTATCTACCTTATTAAAAGCTCCAAGCTAGGGATCAATTTGCAGGTGATAGAATTTCAGTTGCCTCACCTGATAAGGAGAAGGAAAGGGGGATCGGGAGTCCTACTGGCTCAGGGTAGGGAAACTGGAGGGCTTGGGTAGGATTGTAAAGTTATGCGGGTTCCAGGACCTGCCTGGCTGGACAGCTTATGAGATGTCCTAATTTTGGCAGCTTAGCTATGCGGGTCCTGGCAGTGAATATTGCCAGCTGATCCTCAGTGCTGCCCTCTGTACCACCACTGACCTGACCGCTTTTTTTTTTTTTTTTGGGGGGGGGGGGGGGGGGTCAGAACCAATATTCAGCCTTACTGCCCAATTAAGTGCTGCTGAATATTAGCAGTTGGGTGGCACTAGGTGATGTAAGCAGTCCCACTTAAATCACTTTGAATATCAGCTGGATAGTTCCTAGGAGGAATCACTGTCTTAATTAGGTCTACCTCCCTGTCAAAACAATGGGATAGGACCAACTAAAACTGGGAGGTAGTTGGTACCTGGGATCAATCCTTTTGGCGCTTTCCGCTTCCACAAAATCAGTGTTGAGTCTGAACTATTAAAGTATGCTGAAAGTCTTTAACTAGTGGAACGACTGGAAAGTGTATAAAGATACAAAATATAAAATGGTAAAGATCACAGTCAATTCACTCTCATCTGTGATAGAGAACGCCAGTTCCTCGGGGACTCTCTCATGCATATAAGGATGCACCTTCCTCTAGCTCTGGTCAAATACTTTGCAGTGTCTGGGTCACAGATGTGGCAGCAGGCACTTTGCTGTTAGAACTTTAGCATTCCTTCTTTCAGCTCCTACAGTTGTCCTCTGAATCTTCAGAATCAGTAATAATCCTTTCTTCTTCTTTTATCAAAGGCTGCCTATGCCTCCTAGTGGTGTTCTGGCTTAGTTAACCCAGAGCACAAGAAGCATATGATGGTACAAAGGCTTAGTTCAGCCAAAGACCAAAAGTGCTGTGTAGTGCAGTAACTTTATTAAGACAGGAATCTGCTTTTGCCTGTGGGCTGGGTATTTATACTGGTCAGTTTTCCCTCTAATTTAAAGTCTCCTCCTACCATTGCCTCACTGGTAAAAATAACTCTCACATTTCTGGCAACTATTGGCATATAAAGGTCATCTATTATAATTAGAAGGAGCACAAGAGATCTCTACCCTCTAAAGCTGGTAGAACTCTTAAGTTCCTACACTAGTAAACATGTCTCCTGGTTAACGTTATTGTATATTAGTGTTAAATAAATCATTGAATATGGAAAGTGTTTTAGTCAGAATGGGAGCATATGAGTTCTGGAAGACCACAGCAATATGATCATGCAGTTCTGAGCAGAATGCTGTTTTCTTTTATGAAAATCACAATTATTGGTTTGCTTCAATGATTGCCATCAGCATTGCCAGCTGCTCACTGCTTAGACACAGGTTCTCATCAGACAGAATCTCTAGAAGAGCCATCTGGTTTCTGATTTTGCTGCAGTATTGGGAATGAGAAGTATTGTGTTTGGAAAAGAAACAATTAAAATATGTACATTTTTTTCAACAGCAACATATAATGATACTGGCCTCGCTGTATGGTGCAGCTGAATTTTATGTAGCTGGGAGAAAATGTGTCCTTTGGAAAGGACGGATTTAATCAGTTTGTCATCTTTCCTTTTTATTTATTCTTGTTGGAAAGGGACTGGATGCAGGTTGGAAGCAGATTTAATCTTATTCTGGCATCTCTACCATTTTAAAATGTATGTCCCAAACAAGTCAAACTTTACATTAGCATTGCTTCATGTGGTACTATTTTATTTACACTAAAAAAAATTACAAGGCTAATGTGCAAGATTTCATGTACCATATTTTTGTGAAGAACAATAATAAAATTAAGCATGTGCCTTTTAAAGTTTAATCTTATGTAAATGATCAGTCCAAAAGAGTGACTTTGGAGATAATTTCCACATTTTGTTTGAATTAAAATTGTTCCAGCATCATATTAGTAACAACTCAAGTTACAAATAATTTTACAGGGGACAAAAGAATCTAGAAAGACAATGAACCAGATGTACTCAGCATTTTTTCATAGACACAGAATGGGATAAACCCGTATGTTAAAGTGGCATGGAAAGCTTTGTCTGGCACTGAGCATGATCACATGACACATGAATGTGCCTGTGAACTCCAGTCTTCAGAAAACACCTGTTACATGCAAGGAACTTTGTTCTACAATAGGATTTTTTTTCTTTTTTTAATAGGCTTACTAAGCTTTTTATTATTTTCAACTTTAGGCCTATACTGAACATATAAAAATATTAAAAGCACAGAAATCATTTAATTTTCACATTAAATGTGTTTGGTTTGGGCTCAGTAGAATAGAGGCTTATGTGGTTTGAGTTTTTATGTGTGGCCTTCCCCCACTTTTAATTTTGGATAAACTACTGGAGCTGCAGGATTTAGGGGAGGGTGAATGCAGTGGGATATGCATGTACGGACAGAGAGACAAGGGCTTCTACTGTCATATATGGAGATCTTCATAGAAAGTAAAAGTGTATGTTAAAAAAAGATCTGCTTTCCTGGTTCTTTAACACAGATCCACATTTGTATAGCAACAGCCATAAAACAGAAGGAAAAAACACAGTGGCTTGGTAATACATAAATCCAAAAGATTAAAAAAAAACAAAACAGTATTATCACATTAAAGACCATCTTGAAAAAAAATGTCTTTATTAAAATACTCTTCACAAAAAACCACCAAAGAAAAAGATGTGGGGACTATTGAATAATATACATAAACATGTCCCAGACATCAATATGGAGCACAGGTCATAAAAAGTAACATTTTAGTATTTGGAGACCATCAGATCCAGCTGCCTCACACAACCATCAGAACACACATTTGTTCTATCGCAATAAGCGAAATGGTGTGGTGCAAATCCTCATAGGCTCTCCTCATTGTTTTACAACTATTTTTTACATTCTTATATTTCTTGTGTTTCTTTTTATCAGACAATATATATCTCATGAAAAAATTAGTGTTTCTAAGAACACTTATCTTAAAAGACAGCAGCTTGAAGATATCAGAGGTATCAAAAATATCAGAGAACAGTTTGTGTCACCCATGACATGCCTTCACATGAGATCCGCACAATGGATCCTAGCCTCCCAGTGGTGTCAAGCTATGGGAAATCTAGCAGATGTCATCCGAGTGTCTCCAGAACTTGGTCACTCTCTGCTTTGGTGGACCATTCGATCCAGTTTAACTCTGGGACTACCATTACAAATTTCTCAGCCTCAAAAGGTATTGACAATGGATGCATCTCTCCTCAGTTGTGGAGCTTATGTAAATGGGCTTCACATTTAAGGAGCCTGGTTCCTTTAGGAAACAGGTCTTCAGATCAACCTTCTGGAGCTCTGAGCAACCAAATTGTGCTCCTTCAAATAGACAACTAGGTTGCAATGTATTATGCTAGCAATCAGGGAGGGGGGGCACCGGATCACACCCTCTATGTCAGGAGGCCATCTGGATGTGGCGTTGGGCTCGCCAGTACAGCATGTTCCTTAGTCTGGCCGACAGGCTGAACAGGGTTATGCAAACACACAAGTGGTCCCTCAACATGAGCATTCCCTGCGAGATCTTCTGAGTGTGGGGCACCCCCTCGGTGGATCTTTTTGCCACTCACCTGAATCACAAAGGCCCTTAGTTCTTTTCTAGACTTCAGGCTTATGACAGACACTCTCCTCCTGTATTGAAAAGCAAAAACTGCTTTTTGAAATTATAACTTAGGAGCTTCAAACATACCAGTTCTCAATGATCCATCATTTGTTAAAAAAAAAAAAAAAACACCCAATTTATATTTTTATTCTCAACACATTGAAAGCTACCACTTAAGGACATGCCTTATAAGATTTAAATGCAGCAAGCTCGCAACATACAACTGAAATTTGGAAAGTACAAATTGCTGTAGGGTTTAAAGTGATCTCACAATTAGTGTTACTTATTTCAACCCAATCGAAATAACTGTTTTTACAGAATTTCATTTTATAAACAATGGTTATCATTCTAAAACATACCTTGCAGAATTCCAAAGCTACAGACTTACAGCATACATTATGTTATCAAGGACTTCTTTCTCTCAAACTCTCTTAAAATTAAGATTCAAGGCAAGTTACAGCAAATCAGAAATGAAAAACTGCTAACAAATTATCAGGAATTACAAATAAAATGTATAATCTACTATAATAAAAAGCACCCTCAACGTTCTGAGGACACTGACGTCACTGAAGTCAGTCAGACTCCCGCCCGCGCACCAAACCTCAAAACGTAGAAGCCCCGCCCACAGAGTGGTAGATCCGCCCGACCCGACCATCCCCCCCAAAGCTGCAGGTCAAAAGAAGAGTTCCAACACCCCCCCCCCCCCCCCCCGCAACAACCCCCTCCTAAGCCACCCACCTTCGCGTTGCTTTGCCGGCGGGGGACCCGAAACCCCGCCAGCACAAGTCCTGTCTGCTGACTACGGCGTCATCTTCGGCGTTGCTAGCCTGTGCAGGCAGGGCTTCTTTGCGTCTGACGTCCTGCACGTGCAGGACGTCAGACGCACAGAACTCCGCCCTGCACAGGCTAGCAACGCCGAAGATCGCTGCAGGAGTCAGACTCACTCAGCACACAGAACACAGGACTTCTGCTGGCGGGATTTTGGGTCCCCCGCCAGTAAAACTACGCTATGGTGGGTGCGATGGCCACGGTGGGTGGGGTGTCGGTGGCCGGCTGCATCGCCGTGGGTGGGATGGCGGCGGGAGGGGGGGGGCATCGCGCGGAGGAGGCGCTTCATTCCTTCTTAAAAGCAGGATGCTCCCCCCCCCAAACTGAACCATACAACACACACACACACTCTCATCTGGCAGTGCTTCCTCACCCCCCCCCCCCCCCCCACACTTACTCACTCTCATTTGGCCACACTTCCTCAACGCCCCCCCCCCCAACACACACACACTCTCTCTCTCTCTGTCTGTCTCATCTGGCAGCACTTCCTGAAATCCCTGCCCCCCCCCACACACACTCACTCACTCATGTGGCAACCCCCCCACCACCACCACACACACTCAGTCTCTCATATCGCACCGCTTCCTGAACCCCCCCCCCCCACACACACACTCTCTCATATCGCACCGCTTCCTGAACCCCCCCCCCCCCCACACACACACACTCTCACTCTCTCTCATCTCGCAGCACTTCCTGAAACCCCATACACACACACTCACTCTCTCATCTGCCAGCGCTTCCTGAACCCCCTGCCCTCCCCCCCACACACACTCACTCACTCTGTCATCTGCAAGCGCTTCCTGAACCCCCCCCCCCACACACACACACACTCTCACTCTCTCTCATCTTGCAGCACTTCCTGAAACCCCATACACACACACTCACTCTCTCTCTCTCATCTGCCAGCGCTTCCTGAACCCCCTGCCCTCCCCCCCCACACACACTCACTCAGTCTGTCATCTGGCATCGCTTCCTGAACCCTCCCCCCCCCCCCCACACACACACTCACTCTCTCACTCGCATCTGGTAGCGCTTCCTGAACCCCCCGCACCCCTCTTCTTCCAACCTGAACCCCCCCCAACACATCCCCCCTCCTCCAGCAAAGCAATTGCTTGGGTGCAGTGGCGGGAATCTCAGACACCAGAGACAGAGGGGGGGGGGGGCTGACACCCCAGAGACACAGGAAGGGAGTTATCTCTGTCACACACACACTCTCTCGCATACAATGTCTTTCTGACTCTCACTCTCACACACTCTGTCTCACACTGTATCACATTCACTCTCTATGTGTCACACATTCACTCACACACTCGCTTGGTCTCATACACTTACTCTCACAGAGAATCTGTGTCTCACGCACACACTCTCTCGCGCACACACACACTCTCTCTCACACTGTGTCTCACATACGCACTTGCACACACTCTCATTCTCACACACACACTCTCACAGACACACTCACACCCAGACTCATTCTCTCTCTCACACACACTCATACTTTCACTCTGTCTCTCACACAGTCACTCTCACATACACTCTCCCAAACATACACACTCCGAGGAAAACCTTGCTAGCGCCCGTTTCATTTGTGTCAGAAACGGGCCTTTTTTACTAGTGTATAATAAAATAAGATTTGTAACCCCCCTGGCCTAACATACAGATATGTTTTTAAAGCTTTTTGAAATGAGAAATTACTTCTT
Source organism: Microcaecilia unicolor (assembly GCF_901765095.1). Classification (NCBI taxonomy): domain Eukaryota; kingdom Metazoa; phylum Chordata; class Amphibia; order Gymnophiona; family Siphonopidae; genus Microcaecilia; species Microcaecilia unicolor. The sequence continues at coordinate 206,102,443 of NC_044032.1, forward strand.
ATTAAATGTAACTAAGATAGAGGATTGTTCCAATAATGCACTGCTGCAAATTAAAAATATACAGAAAAGGCTACTTTATATTATATACCTTTAGTTGATGGAAAAGCTAACATAAGATAATTACATTTCCTACAGGTTATCCTAAAGTTTAACAGATTCACCAAGCAAGATCCTCCTTCTGGACTGATTCCATCCAAAAGTTTGAACACCAAACAAAGCACTTTAAAAATAATTTGAAACTGCACAGGCAACCAATGCAATGTGCCCAGCAAAGGAATTATATGAACTAACTTTCCAGAATAGCCAGGCTGTTGAATCCTGAATCATTTGAATCTTAGAGTTACTTAGCAGACAGTCCCAGAAATAATGAGTTTCCATAGTCCAATAATGATAACATTGTTAACTGCAGAATAATCCAGAAATGATCATGTAAGAAATAGGATCTCATCAGTTTAAAATAGTCTCCTCTAATTAAACCATTAATCTGTGGTTCCATATTTAATGACTAATCTAAAACCACTCCCAAAACTGAGGTTCATTCTACGTTAAATTGGGACCCATCATTACCCAAGATCATCTGAGGAATGTTAACTAAATCCAATGAGAATCATAATATCTAGTCTTATCAGTGTTTTTTTTTTTAAATTTTTTATTTATAACCATTTAAATTTTTACAAGCGATAAAACAACTTGCTGGAAATACAGAGAAAGTAATATATAGGAATTATTTCAGTCAGGTAATTCTATTCTCTTCCTTAGACCACTAAATGGAGAGAGTGAAACAAGATAAGGAGATCAATTAAACAGTAAACAGAAAAATAACATGGTATTTATTAACCTGATTATCCCCAGATATTACTCGTCTAATTCATTATTCCAAATTGATCATTTGGTTGGCTTCTTCAAGGCCAATACGGTGTATAGTCAAATCATTTAATTGAAAACATGCTTATTGTCCAATAATATTAGTTAGAAATAATACATCTGATTACATTCTTTCTCTTTTAAAAACCAGACGTTATTTAACAATACATATACTTAAGTCTCTAATTCAAATCCCACTGATTAAAGTAATCCCAGTTTTCACAGGCTTCACTCCTTTTAAAGTAATAATTTGAGGAAATATTTCTGAGGAAAACTTTAGGAGTCATACCCGGAACTCTGGGAAAAACAATAATCTCGATATTAATCATCTATAATAATATTCATTTTATTATTCAAAGTATTCTGGTCTGTTATCATTTTCAAAATCATAACCACTTCTTGCTCATGTAGAATCATTTGTTATATCAATTTTTTACTCTCAAAGGGTTCAGTTGAATTGTCAATGTAACTCTCTAATAAAATTATATCTAAAACAAAATTATTTACTGCCACCGTTAGGTCCCGAAGTGCCTTCCAGATGGTATTCAATGTAACCTCCACGGGAGCCAAAAACTCCAAGTTGATTTCTCTTTGGTGTTTAGGAGTGGTTCCGCCGATTCGGGTCCTCCGTTTCAGCATATGCCTCTAACTCACTCCTCCAATCCTTTGGACATGGTGGTTGAATAATTCAGGAGCGATGAAGTTGTTTTTTCCAGGTCCAAGAGTGTCTACGCTCCTTCGCCGGCGCTAATCAAAGGACTCGCCAACCCTTTCATCTGTGGGCAGTTCGTTGCGCAGCGGTCCTGCACTTGCTGCTCAGGGGACAAAACGCTGGCCATCGGCAGCTGACCGTCGGTTGTCCCCTTCCTCTCAGTTAAGGTAACGGCAATTGCAGAGAGGAAATTTACATAAATACGAAAATTCAGAGGGCAGCTGGGCCGTTGGGCATACGAACTTCAGGTCGCCATCTTACCACTCTCCCAGTTTGGGACACTCTTTGTCTGGTTTCTTCTCAGAGGCCTGTCTGATATGGGTAACTCTTCAGCATAGCCCTCTGAGTCATTGAAACACAGAAGCTCCTCCACCACTACAAGGTGGTGTCCCTTCGGAGGGGATCAGTGTTTAACTTAAGTTTTACTTTAACAAACCAATCTTTAATCCTAGTTATACAACTGTTAATCTTAGAAGAAATAAAATCTACACACTGAACAACAGGGGTCAAGAAAAAAAATATAATCTGCAAAACACAACATGAGCTCACCAGGATTCAATTGAATTCATCCAAGAGAGCTCATATACAGATTATACAGGAGTGGAGAAATGGGACAGCCCTGGGGAACACAACAAAGACAACATATCAGTAACTTTTTAAAATGCAAGAACAGAGACGCCTAACTGATAACAGAATCGCAATGAGTCTTAACTAAAGTGGTTGGGCCAAGAATTTATTTGAATTCAGTAACTTTATCAAGCTCAACCTTTGCAAAATCAAATCTACTGGTATAAATTCTTTAACTTCATTTTGTCAGCCCATTTTGTCATATAAATTGAGTGAAGTGGTGTGGTAGCTGTGTTAGTCCACTTTTAAAGGTAATAAATAGAAATAAATCAAAACAGAGAAAATAAAATAAGATATCTTTTTTATTGGACTAACAGTACATCTTTTGATTAGCTTTCAAAGGTAATCCTTCTTTAGATCAGAAATAAGCAAATGTTGACAACAAGTAACTAACTTGTTAGTCTCACTTACACACACAAGTACAAAGTGATGCATGTGGGAAAGAGGAACATGGCTACATGATGCAAGGTTCCACATTAGGAATCACCACCCTGGAAAAGGATCTAGTGGTCTTCATTGATGATACATTGAAACCCTCTGCTCAGTGTGCATCTAAGAAAGCAAATAGAATCTTAGGAATTATTAGGAAAGGAATGGAAAACAAAAATGAGAATGTTATAATGCCCTTGTATCACTCCATGGTGCGACTGGACCTTGAATACTGTGTGCAATTCTATATCAAAAAGATATAGTGGAATTAGAAAAGGTACAGAGAATGGCATTATTATAGAATATGCTTCAATTTCTGCACAGAAATGAAGGCGTGATATATAGAATCTGGCAGAAAGCAGCTAGGGTTCTCTTCAGCTTGAAGAAGAGATGGCTGAGGGGAGATATGATAGAGGTCTATAAAATACTGAATGCAGTGGAACAGGTAGAGGTGAATTGCTTGTTTACTCTTTTTAAAAATACTAGGACTAGGGTGCATGCATTGAAGCTGCTAAGTAGTAAGTTGAAAACAAGCCAGAGAAAATATTTTTTTCACTCAATGTGTAATTAAACTCTGGAATTCATTATCAGAAAATGTGGTAAAAGCAGTTAGATTAACAGGGTTTAAAAAAAAGGTTTGGATAATTTCCTAAAAAAGAAGTCCATAAGCCATTATTAAGATGGACTTGGGAAAATCCACTGCTTATTTATAGGATAAGCAACATAAAATCTGTTTTACTGTTATGGGATCTTGTCAGGTACTTGTGACCTGGATTGGGCACTGTTGGAAACAGGATACTGGGCTTGATGGACCTTCGGTCTATCCCAGTATGGTAATGCTTATGGACTTCTAGTCTCCTCTAGTCTATTCTCGAAGGTGAGTAATGTAGGCATAGAGCCCCCCCCCCCCCTGCAATCTCAGATCATTCATTAGTAGAAATGGTGCTAGACATTACAGATGTGGGAGCTAAACCCACTGTTATACACCAACAGTCATTTTCATGTTTTCCTGAGAAGAGCTTGGCAAGACTATGAAGGCAATAGGAGGGCAGGAGCTAACCCAATTACATTTTGGAAAGACGCCAAGATGGTGCTCCAGAGACAAATTATTTCTTAAACAGTATATAAAAAGAAAGAAAGGGATAAGAAACTGCTTAGGCTAACCAGGCTGCTAGCTGCCAAAAAAATATATTGCAAAACTCAGAGGATGAAAAAATGACAATGTAGGCAGTAGAGATGCTGTTAAATTACCTGCTAACCCAAAGGGCCAAAACCAATATTTTCTTTCATAAACGTAAGTTACATAAATGAGGAAATAAATTGTGGAAACTTTTGTCAAATTTGGTAAAAGTAAGATGTACTAGATAGGCAATTACCAAGATAATCAGAACATAATACGAGCCTTTGTGGCATTTTATCTTATCTCCCACTCCTCCCTGAAACAACCTCCCTCCTCTCCACACCCAATATAATATATACATTTTTACCCCCAAAATATTAAAATCCTGAAAATAATGAATCTCTCATAATGATCAATTATATGGAGTTTAGGTGGCAATTTATCTCATGGGGGCCATCACAGAAATGACTCTGTCCGTGAGACAAGAGCCTCCAATATGGTTCACTAATGTTAACATCTCTTGGCTGGAATGAAGTAGATGCACTTGGAGGTAGGAAACCAACATTTTAGCTAATATAAAGGACCTTTGTCATGCAAGACCCGAAAGACCATGCACATTACCTTAAATTGTATATGTTTATAAAGGACTATATGCACATGGGGTATAACCCAATTTTTCCGAAACTTTCCACTCTGCAACTGGATAGCAATGAAATGTAATGTCTCAATTGGCCAATCACAATAGAAGAGATGAGGAAGGTGATCAAAACTTCAAAGCTAGCAAGGGCACTGGGCCCTAATGGAATGTCAAGTGAATTTAATAAAATTCTGGAGATAAGCTTGCCATTCCACTGCATGTGATATTTCAAGAAGCCCTGGAAAATCGTAGACTTGGCACGATGATCAAGTATGGTTATTATGAAAGACATGCCATCATGCTTCTAATACGAATCACGGAAGTATTCCATAGCTTTTGTTGAGGTGTACTTAATCATTCCTGCTGTTTCTGGAAATATCTGTTATAGGTGAGAAATAATCTTTTTTCCACTGACAAGCAGGACTGAGTCAGGCATACAAGTGACTCTCAAGCTTAGGGCTGCTTATCTTATAAGTTTTCTATATTGTTCAGAAGCAACCCAATTGTCAAGAAGATACAAGAGTTGCCAATTTTACTCAGACAGGTTGGCCAACACAACTTGACCAAAGGCACTGCCTCTGATCTTGGTCCAAGCAGAGTAATGAAGTGAGGCCTAGTGACTATTTTGAATGTAGAATTCAGTGAAACAGATTTCAGGAGGGCCACAGTAACTACAGTAGCTGTATTGGCTCTGATCTGATGAGATTTCACCTTATTGGGTAAGAGAGCATCAGTTTATCAATATCTGAATTGGATGCCGGTTCCTAGCCAGTTTTCTAATGTTCACATGGCTATTAGGATGCCAACTCTGTTGGGCTGAGGGAAAAACAATTGCATAGGTTTTCTGACGAATTTAGTTATTTTGAGTTAGTAAACAAGAACCTGTTTGCCGTCCAGAGTGTGGAGGGAGTCTGCATTGATTCTTTTGATGTTTTGGACTGAACATAGGAAATACTGTTTCCTCACTTTAGCTAAGAACTTGGACTGAATTTGAAGAACTACTTTGTTGTGATAAAATTGAGTATGCAGCTCATAGGTAACTACTGAAATGCTTTAAGTTCAAATTTTTTTCACTACGATCACTAAGAGTAGCTTGGGGAAAGCAGATTACATTGGCATAAATGATGGCATCATCAGAGATGTAAGGACAATATTGAGGTCTCAGAGTACAAAACACTGCTGTAATGGTGGTTTGACATGAAGAAGGTCTTTCATGCGTCTAGAAATTATACCACAGTGAGCAACTGGAAAGCACTTACGTTGGGGCATGATTGGCTGAGTGAGTGCTGAAATGTACTATGATGGACAGAGATGGTACAAACAGTTCAGTATGATGTAAGAAGGACAATATACTCTGGATTCTATATAGCACAGTCAAAATTGTGCCTGTGAATCTGATTTTATTTGGATTTGCCCGTACAAATTTATTACTTAAGCCACCAAAGCCGATAATTGCCACTTAACAAGCAATTATTGACACTATTTCGCATTAATTAGAATTTACGTGTACATCTTGCTAGGCATATTCTGTAAAGAGGTACACACAAATTCTAATGCACGCTGCCTAAAAGGGAGTATGGAATGGGCGGACCATGGGCATTCTGAAAATCTACGTGCACGGTTATAGCGTACACTTGCTCCATGCCTAACTTAGGTGCCATTTACTTGAGATAAATGGGCATGTCTAGAGTTAGGTACAGGCATGGCCACTAGGCATATTCTTTAAACCAGCTAAGTATATTCTATAAACCATAGTTTACAGAATGCACCTAGGCGGAAATATTTTCAGCGCCAATTTTTCAGGTGCTATATATAGAATCTAGTCTGTATAGGGCCATGCCCATTTCTGACAGATAGAAAATGCATTTCACTTGAATGCATAGCTATATCTGATAGATTCATTCTCTGCAGCTATTTATTTATTTATTTGTATCCCACATTTTCCCACCTATTTGTAGCCTCAATGTGGCTTACATAGTACCGGAGAGGCTTTTGGAGACTCTGGTGAAACAAATACAAAGTGATATTGTGGTAAGATAAAGTTCATGTGACATCCACATTAGGGAATCATACAACGGAAGAGTTGTGTTATGCCCATTACATACTTTAGTTTTGTTGTGTTGCAGAGATCAGGCATTTACGTTGTCTTAAATAGATGTTTTAGAAAATCCAGGCTGGAGACTAAAAACTGCTCAATTTCCATGCATGAGAGAGAATGATTTGAAATTAGGATGAAGATGGGAGTCCTTGTTCTGAGTGTGAATATTTAGAGTCTGCACAGAGGTAATTTGTGAACATTTTTAAGAAAAGGGAACGAATTCTGACAAAGCTAGTAGGGTTCTATTTTTTATTTTATTTGTTGCATTTGTATCCCACATTTTCCCACCTATTTGCAGGCTCAATGTGGCTTACATAGTACCGTAAAGGCATTCGCCAAGTCCGGTAGAGAAACAAATACAAGGTGATATTGTGGTCGAATAAGGCATTCACCAAGTCCGGAAGAGAAACAAATACAAGGTGATATTGTGATTGAATTAAGATATATGTGTGTCAGGTACAATGGGGTTGAGGAGAGGAAAGGTTATATAGTGTCCATTATGAGCTTTGGTTTTGCTGTGTTGCAGAGTGTAGGTATCTATGTTGGGTCGGTAAGGTATGCCTTTTGGAATAGGTAGGTTTTTAGTGATTTCCTGAAGTTTAGGTGGTCGTAGGTTGTTTTCACAGCTTTTGGCAATGCGTTCCATAGTTGTGTGCTTATATAGGAGAAGCTGGATGCGTAGGTTGTTTTGTATTTGAGTCCTTTGCAGTTTGGGTAGTGGAGGTTTAGGTATTTTCGAGATGAACTGGTTGTGTTTCTGATTGGTAGGTCGATGAGGTTTGTCATGTATCCTGGGACTTGGCCGTAGATGATTTTGTGGGCCAAGGTGCAGATTTTGAAGGTGATACGTTCTTTGATTGGAAGCCAGTGCATTTTTTCTCAGAGGGGTTTAGCACTTTCGAATCATGATTTACCAAATATCAGCCTTGCTGCTGTGTTTTAAGTGGTCTGGAGTTTCTTTGTAAGTTGTTCTTTGCATCCCGCATAGATTCCGTTGCAGTAGTCTGCATGGCTTAGTACCATTGATTGTACAAGGTTGCAAAATATTTCCCTCGGGAAGAAAGGTTTTACGCGTTTGAGTTTCCACATTGAGTGGAACATTTTCTTTGTTGTAGAGTTCACTTAGCTCTCAAATGTGAGGTTGCGGTCTATTGTAACGCCGAGTATTTTCAGACTGTCTGATATAGGGAGGGTGTGGTCTGGGGTGATTAAGGTTGTGGGTTTGTACGTATTGTGTTGAGATGAGAGGATGAGGCCCATCTCAAAAACGACCATATCCAAGGCATTTGGTCTTGGGAGGAGCCAGCATTCGTAGTGCACTGGTCCCCCTCACATGCCAGGACACCAACTGGGCACCCTAGGGGGAACTGCAGTGGACTTCACAAATTGCTACCAGGTGCATAACTCCCTTACCTTGGGTGCTGAGCCCCCCAACCCCCCCCCCCCCAAAAAAAAAAAAAACCACTCCCCACAACTGTACACCACTACCATAGCCCTAAGGAGGAAGGGGGGCACCTATATGTGGGTACAGTGGGTTTCGGGTGGGTTTTGAAGGGCTCACATTTACCAGCACAAGTGTAACTGGTTGGGGGGGGATGGGCCTGGGTCCGCCTGCCTGAAGCACACTGCACCCACTAAAACTGCTCCAGGGACCTGCCTACTGCTTTCATGGAGCTGGGTATGGCATTTGAGGCTGGCAAAAATTTTTTTTACATTTTTTTTAGGGTGGTAGGGGATTGGTGACCACTGGGGGAGTAAGGGGAGGTCATCCCCAATTCGCTCTGGTGGTCATCTGGTCAGCTGGGGCACCTTTTTGAGGCTTGGTTGTGAAAACAAATGGACCAAGTAAAGTTGACCAAATGCTCGTGAGGGACGCCCTTCTTTTTTCCATATCCCCTTGATTCAACTATGAAAGTCTTAGGAGTCACAACTGACCAATTCCTCACGCTAGATAGCCAAATTTCCAAAGTGGTCTCAAGTGTCTTCAATTCATTATGGAAATTGAGGAGACTAAGACCATTCTTCGCAAAATCAGTCTTCCGTATCATAGTTCAATCCCTAGCCCTAACAAAATGTGATTACTGCAACTCTGTTTACGCAGGACTTAAAGTGGATTTCCTCAAAAAACTATAAACTGCTCAAAACACTGCCGCACATCTCATATTCAGACTACTACGCTTCACCAAAGCAACCTCCCTTCTGTACAATTTGCATTTCCTGGCAATAAAAGATAGAATATCATTCAAGCTGTGCTCCTTCATTCACAAAATTTTGTATGGTTCGGACCCAATATACATGAACAGCCTCATTGAATTGCCCTCATGTAATGCCTCTAAATCATCTAGTGTATATCTTATCCTACATTTCCCGAATTGTAAGAAAGTAACCTATAAAATAATCCATACTGCTAACTTTTCATATCAAGGCAGTAAAATTTGGAATGCCTTACCTAAAACCATCAAATGTACCGATGATTATTTGTTGTTCTGATGAAGTGTATTGAAAACTCACTTCTTCAGTCCAGCCTTTAACGAAATAAACATTCTTCTCAAATAAACTCATGGCATTAATTTTTACCTTATCCCACCTCCCACTTCTCCTGTCTATCCCAGTTAATCCTAGCCCTTTACCTTTTTTCTCCATATTTCAATTATCAAGCTTATATCACTACCCTCCCCCCTTTTACAAAGCCGACTAGTGGCTTCCGTGCGGTAATGCCGACAAAGCCTATTCACTTTTAATGGGCTGTGTTGGCATTACTGCACTGACAGCTACTAGCGTGGCTTTGTAAAAGGGGGTGGGGGTAAGTATTTAATTACATCTGTTCCTAACTCAAGTTTTACTGGTCTAACATTATATGATGTTTTTACTTTCTGTTAATACACGTTCATGCTTTGCTAATTGTTATGTAAGCCACATTGAACCTGAGTTCTACTCAGGCTCAGTGGCATAGGAAGGGGGGGGGGGGGGCGGTGGGGCGGTCCACCCCGAGTGCACGCCTCTGGGGGGGTGTCGTCTCCGTTGGTTCCTTGCTCCCTCTGCCCCGGAACAGGTTACTTCCTGTTCTGGGGCAGAGAGAGCAAGGAACCAATGGAGCCGACGCAGCTCCCAGCGACGTGGGCTCGGGGGCGGATTGGCCCTCCCGCCCGCCCCTCGCTGCCAAAGTAAGGTACAATGCGCTCCGGGGGGTGGGGTGGGGGAGGGTGCGCGCCGGAGGAGGGGGGTGCCGCGCTGCTCCGGGTGCCAGCCGCCCCTGCTACGGCACTGCTCAGGCTAATGCGGGATATAAATGTCGCACGTAAATAAATAAATAAATAAAGGCACATACACCCACATTTTGCATCTATTGTATAAAGGCAACATATGTGCCTATGCACCTTTATAAAATAGCCCTGGGGAAATGGGTGCAGATCTTTACACCTGCTCTGAAGCAGATCCAAATGGTGTGCCAGAGGTTGCATGGATAGACACATAGTTTATAACATATATGTATGTTGTGCAATTCTGTCTTGGCTCTGCCCAGGTTCCTTCCCTGTGGAGTGGAGGAGTAGCTTAGTGGTTAGTGCAGTGGATTTTGATCCTGGGGAATTGGGTTTGATTCCCACTGCAGCTCCTTGTGACTCTGGGCAAGTCACTTAACCCTCCATTGCCCCAGGTACAAATAAGTACCTGTATATACTATATAAACAGCTTTGAATGTAGTTGCAAAAACCACAGAAAGGCGGTATATCAATTTCCCTTTCCCTGGCAATGCCTAAGCTCATTTTGTTTAAAATTACATGCTATGCTTTAGTTGCATTTAACTTCTATGTGCATATGCAGTCTCTGTTTGTGTATGTAAAATGCTTTTTTACCCACACAAAAACTTTATTAGTGACAAAGTTCAGAACTGCAAATTACAGGGCTCTAAGATGAGTCTGATGCATGGCCACCAAGTGAAGGACTGCTACTACAAAGACGGGACAAAATATATTGGAGGAGAAATAAAAACAAGGGGAAAAATCCCTGGGAAGTAACGATGAAGGTTTATGGTACTAGGATTCCAGCACAGTTTCTGATGGAACTGGAAGCCAATAGGAGCAAGAAGAAACAACAAACTTTGGGGGGGGGGGGGGGGGGGGGGAGGAAGGAGGAAGAAGAAGAAATTATAAAAAGAAAACAAATGTACTCTAGCAACCTATATTTGGATGTAAACTAGATCATCTTTTATTTACTATTACCTGTATTTGACATATCCAGATTTAACAAGTTATTTTTCTTGTATTACATTTATTTCAAAATAACTTAAATGCAGTTTGAATAGTTCTGATTTTCCCATGAAAATATTTTCTTCCTTTGACTTCCTCTGCCCTCTTCTGGTTGTTTCAGGCATTTCACTTTACCAGCAAGCCTTATTTTAACTAACAAGTTCATAATGGAAGGATATTGCCTGTTTACAACTGTTTTGTAAGTTTGGAGACTGTGAGGAGCATAATGGAAGGGGCGCCCAAGTTGTCATGAGAGTATCCACACAGGACGGCCCCGTAAAAGGATGGGCGCCCATCTTTCATTTCGATAATATGATTGGGGACGCCCAAATCATGAAATTTAGGTCGACCTTAGAGATGGTTGTCCTTAGGTCGTTTTTGAGATGGTCGTCCCCGGTTTTCGGCAATAATGGAAACTTAAGGACGCCCATCTCAAAAACGAACAAATCCAAGCTATTTGGTCGTGGGAGGAGCTACCATTCGTAGTGCACTGGTCCCCCCTCACATGCCAGGACACTAACTGGGCACCCTAGGGGGCACTTCAATGGACTTCAGAAATTACTTCCAGCTGCATAGCTCCCTTACCTTCGGTGCTGAGCCCTCCAACCCCCCCCCCCCCCAAAACCCACAACTGTACACCACTACCATAGCCCCAAGGGGTGAAGGGGGCACCTACATGTGGGTACAGTGGGTTTTGGGGGGTTTGGAGGGCTCAACATTTACCACCACAAGTGTAACAGGTAGGGGGGGGATGGGTCTGGGTCCGCCTGCCTGAAGTGCACTGCATCCACTAAATACTGCTCCAGGGACCTGCATACTGCTGTGATGGAGCTGGGTATGACATTTGAGGTTGGCATAGAGGCTGGAAAAATGTTAAATTTTTTTTTTTTGGGTGGGAGGGGGTTGGTGACCACTGGGGGGGAGTAAGGGGAGGTCATCCCTGATTCCCTCTGGTGGTCATATGGTCAGTTTGGGCAACTTTTTGAGGTTGGTCGTGAAAAAAAAATGGACCAAGTAAAGTCGGCCAAATGCGCGTCAGGGATGCCCTTCTTTTTTCCATTATCGGCTGAGGATGCCCATCTCTAAATCATGCCCCAGTCCCGCCTTCGGTACGGTGCTGACACGCCCCCATGAATTTTGGTTGTCCCCGCGATGGAAAAGCAATTGAGGATGCCGAAAATCGGCTTTCGATTATGCTGATTTGGGCGTCCCTGAGAGAAGGACGCCCATCTCCTGATTTGTGTCGGAAGATGGGCGTCCTTCTCTTTCGAAAATTCACACTGAGGGGCAGATTTTCCAAGCTCTTCCTCTTATTTTGCTCAAAAAATTGCTCTTGAATTGACAGTTAAATTATCATTGTTGCTTCAGTGGGAAGTACGCAGGTTGGAAAACTCCAGCATTTCAACAAAACTCTGATAAATTATTCACTTCTTTCCTCCTCCTCTCTCTTCTTCTCTGACCTCCACAGATAATGTGTTTTACACAGCAAAATCACTTCCCCTTTTACGAAGCTGCAGCAAAAGGGGGCCTGAACTAGCGAGTATTCGCAGAAACTTCCTTTTACCAAAGCGGGTAAAAGGCAGGTCTTTCTTTTTTTCAGGCAATGACCACTTGCTGTGTGGCCATTTCGGGGAGGGGGAGTGGACCACTTACCGCCACCTGTTAAGGTGGCGATTGGGGCTTCTGCTCTAACCCGGCGGTAATCGGGCATTGCTGGCTACACACCGGCACTACAAAAATAAAAATATTTTTGTAGCACCGGATTTGACATGCGCTGGGAGTGGGAACGACCAGTGGGTTGCATACTATTTTATGGAAAGGGTGGAAGATGCATGGAACAACCTTGCAGTGGAGGTGAGATGAAGGCTGTATCTGAATTCAAGAAAGCAAGGGACAAGACAAATGATCTGTAAGTGAGAGGAAGGAATAGTAGAGGTAAGTAGATGGTATGAATGTGCAGACTGGATATGCCATATAGTATTTACTGTTATTTTTTTAAATATTTCTCAGTTTCTATGATGTGGGCATTCAAAAGTGATCCAGTTGAGCCATTTGCTAAACGCCTCAATATTTATTTGGATACAAATGTGTTAAAATAAAATTGTGGAGTACAGATGAACTCGGTGTCGTATTTTTTAGATTCTAATTTTTCTGAATTGTTTCCTGGTTTTACTTGGAAGTATGTGTTGTAACCCATTATGGCAAAGGGTAATGGTACATGCAACCAGATTTTTCCTTTTTTAATTAACATAAATGGAATAATGGACCTTATATGCCCGCCGGATAAATCTTCCTAAATGCTGAGCTTAATTATTGGCTCAGTCTTCCTTTAAATTTTAAGAAAACTTCAAAGATGTGCTCATAGGGGCCCTTAAGTAGCTAATTTGCAAATTAGTGCACACTGTTAGCCCATTAGCACGATAATTGTTACCATGCTGGTATGACAGCTAATTTGTGCATTCACTGCATGCTGTATTTAAAAGGGAGGAACTGGACAGACTATGGACAAAGAATGGGCATGGGCTGCACATTGCCATTAGCACACGGTACTTATTGTGCACTGTCACTTGTGAAGTTAGCAAGTATGCACTTACCTCCTCTTCAGGAAGCGGTAAGTACATCTGTGCTAATTGTAAATAATCATAACATGGTAAAGAACATTTCAATGCAACAGCCTTTGCATTTACTGTGCGCTAATTTTTGCTGTTTAAGCATAGAAACGCAAAAACTTACTGCACTTTAGGAATATCTCTACTACCAAAATAATTTATTGCCTATATCCAGATTATATATGTTGTACGCCTCCTTGAGTTAATTGCTTCAAAAAGGCAGTAAATAAATGCTAAGAAATAAAGGGGTCCTTTTATTAAGCCACTGTAAAAAGTGGCCTCAGCGCGCCCATATGCAGGTCTTTCCTCACACGCTAAGGCCATTTTTACTGCAGCCATAAAAATAACAGTTTTGTATTAATTGCCGAAAATTACAAACCAAAGGTCTGTATGTTCAGTGCATTCGGTAATCTGTAATATTAAAATTATAAAAAGTTGGCTTGAAAAGATTCCAGGTATTGCACTTATTTAGCAATCAAACCCGCAGTGGAATCCCAATACTATCATGTGTTGTCATTGCAAGTAGTATACCATGCCATACTTTGTATTGTTGTTCGAATATTTTTACTGCTCTAATTGCCTATTGCTCATGTTTGATCTGTTCTTACTGTACACCGCCTTGAATGAATTCCTTCAATATTATTAAATAAATCTTAATAAATAAACAAATATCATAGGCCATTCACCACCTGCAAAAAGAGTGAGAAAAAAAACTCTTCAAAAAAACAAGAGAAAAATTCCCATCCAAAGAAACAGGTGTTAAATTATACCAAATTCACTTCCAAAATGTCAAAAACATTTGTAAAAAATAAATGTGTACACATCTCAAAAACAGCTCAATCATTTATCTGAAGAAATGAGTAGTCCACAGTTCCAAGAAACATCCTCATACAGAAGTATCAGTCAACTGACATTTGTAATCCAATAACCAAGTAGAGAGATGTCACACAAATTCTTTACAGCAAAACATCCGCAATCTAGGTGTAGTGATAGAAGGCAAGCAGACCAGCAGTCTGGATGGAAAGATGTGCAGCTTTATTATAAACGTCACCTGATGTGACCACATTTCGCTTGCAGGCTGCATCAGGGGTAGGAACTATTGTGAATAAAAACAACTTTCCCCTAATAGTTAAAAGCAAATCCAACAACAGTGCAGCACTCCTTTCATGAGAGCAGCAGCAATCCTACCATATAAATACACACTGAATTCTTATACACCTTGACAACGGTCGCTTGATTCACAATACTGCTGTGTAAGGAAAGGAACTGAACTCTCTATATGTGCTAATGTTCCCATTTAAAAAATATACTGTATATACACTTACCACCATCCATTTTGTAGGGCTTACACAGTATTCATGCACTAACCAGTTAGCACATGCATAAATAGAGCTGCTCTGATTAGTGCAGGAGCACCCACTGTCTGCCTCCAGACATTCCCACTCCTCCCCTCAAAGCTAAAATATATATTCCATATCATCAAGCTGATCAATCCATAGACTGGTGGGTTGTGTCCATCTACCAGCAGGTGGAGATAGAGAGCAAACTTTTGCCTCCCTATATGTGGTCATGTGCTGCCGGAAACTCCTCAGTATGTTCTCTATCTCAGCAGGTGGTGGTCACACACAGCAGCAGCAGCTCTGGCTAGGCCTCCAAGCCTAATTTTTAGGTTTTGTTGAGTGCCTGGGGTTGAGGGCTCTTTTGAGCAAGTGCAAACCTGGTGGTGCCAGGTCCCTCCTTTTCTCCCCCCTCCCGCTGGCTCCGTTAAAAAAAAAAAAAAAAAAAAATTTTAAACGTCCTTAAAGGCGTTTATTTCGACGTTTATTTAAGCGTCTATTGCAGCTACTCACTGGGACACCAGGTCGTTACAACTCGGAGCGGACAGCAGGTAATTTTACCTTTTTATAGCGGGCGGGGGTTCCCCGATTCTTCTCCTCGTGGCACATGGCGTCGGAGGGCGAGGGCGCAAAGGGTCGCTCCCCGGGTCGCTTGAGCGCTTCTAGAGGGGATGCGGGGGTCTTAAAGCCTGATTCGCCCTTGTTGGGTGGCAGTTTCGTGACCGATGAATGTCCCGGTCCTTCCTCCGGCGTGGCGGTTTTTCCCGCCATAAACGCCCATCCCCCGCTCCTCGCCTCCGCCATTTTGGCCGGCCACGCGGCTCGGACGGCTTCTTCTTGGGCCGCCCTTGAGGTTGGAGACATTAATGCCATGAACGCCCTTAATTTGGGCGACGGCACAGAAGCGGCTAAAGTTAAGAGCCGTTCTTCCCGCGCGGCTCCTTCGCGGAGTTTCGCGCCGGACGCCATTTTGGATGCGCAGCAGGCATCTCCCCCGCTGTTGCGAGCGCCGGTTGAGAGTGCGCCTAGGGCTGTTGCCCAGGCTGCGGAAGTGCACAGTCTGGGGGGTTTCTCCCCCGAGTTTGTTTTGCTGCTGCATCAGGCCTTCCTCATGCACAACGCTGCCCCCGCTCCCTCGTCTGGTAAAGAGGTTGAGGTTCCCAGAGGTAAACGCCCTCGGGTTGATTCCCAGGCCTTGGAGGAATTTGTCTCCTCCGATGTAGATGAGGGCAGCGTGTCTGAGGTCTCCCAACGGTCCTTTGCGGATTCCTTGGAGGAGACGGATCCCCGCTCGGATGGAGCGGATGACCCCTCTGCAGCGCGGCTTTTTCGCCCAGAGGATTTGCCCAACCTGTTGTTACAGGCCATGGACACTTTGAAGATTTCCTCTCCGGAGGACGTCTCTCCCTCAGCCCCTGTTGGCTCTGCCATTATGCTGGGGACGAAGCGCCCGCCTAGAACCTTCCACGTGCATGATGCCATGCACACCTTAATTTCGGCTCAATGGGATGTCCCAGAAGCGAGCCTTAAAGTGGCTAGGGCTATGTCCCGCCTCTATCCTTTGGCTGTGAGTGAACGTGAGGCCTATCTGTGGCCTACCGTGGATTCTTTAATCACTGCGGTGACTAAGAAAACGGCATTGCCGGTGGAAGGTGGCACGGCCCTAAAGGACGCCCAAGACAGGAGATTGGAGGCGGCCTTAAGGTCGTCCTTTGAGGCGGCTGCTTTAAGTTTGCAGGCCTCAGTTTGCGGCTCCTATGTGGCCAGGGCGTGCCTGACTATGGTGCAGCGGGCTTCCCCCTCGGATCATTCCTTGAGGGATGATTGGCCAGCCCTGGAATCGGGCTTAGCCTATGTGGCAGACTTGCTGTATGATGTCTTGAGAGCCTCAGCTAAAGGCATGGCTCAGACAGTCTCTGCGCGGCGGTGGCTTTGGCTGAAACATTGGTCTGCGGACCACGCCTCTAAATCCCGCCTGGCTAGGTTGCCTTTTAAAGGCAAGCTGCTCTTTGGGGTCGAGCTGGACAAAATCGTGACCGATCTCGGCACATCTAAGGGCAAGAAGTTACCAGAGGTCAGGGCTCGGGCTAGTGCTCGTCCCGGTACCTCCAGAGGACGGTTTCAGGAAGCCCGTCGGTACCGCCCGGGCAGGTCGGGTTCTTCTGCCCCCTCTTCCTTTAAGAGGCATTTCTCCCCCAAGCAGCGTTCCTTTCGCAGAGACCGCCGTCCCGGAGGTGCTCCCTCCGGTCCTCCCCCAGGGTCTCGTACCCAATGACGGGGTCTTGGTCCACGCCCCAGTGCAGATTGGAGGACGGCTGTCCTCGTTTCTGGGCGAGTGGACCACAATAACTTCAGACGCTTGGGTGCTGGAAGTCATCAGAGACGGCTACAAGCTAGAGTTCTGCCGACCCTTAAGAGACGGGTTTGTACTCTCTCCCTGCAAGTCTCCGGTCAAAGCTGTGGCAGTGCAGCAGACTTTGGACAATCTGATCCGCCTGGGTGCGGTCGTTCCGGTGCCAGGAAGTCAGCTTGGCAAGGGGCGTTACTCCATTTACTTTGTGGTACCAAAGAAAGGAGGTTCTGTCCGGCCTATCCTCGACCTCAAAGGGGTCAATCGGGCCTTGAAAGTGCGGCACTTTCGCATGGAGACTCTCCGCTCTGTTATAGCGGCAGTGAAGGCAGGGGAGTACCTGGCTTCCTTGGACATCAAGGAAGCGTACCTGCATATTCCCATCTGGCCTCCTCATCAACGCTTTCTGCGTTTTGCAGTCCTGGGCCGACACTTCCAGTTCAGAGCCCTCCCGTTCGGGTTGGCTACTGCTCCGCGGACCTTTTCCAAAGTAATGGTGGTCATAGCGGCCTTCCTGCGAAAGGAAGGAGTACAAGTCCATCCTTATCTGGACGACTGGTTGATCCGAGCCCCCTCTTATGCAGAGTGCGGCAAAGCTGTGGACCGGGTAGTTGCTCTTTTGAGCTCCCTGGGATGGATCATCAACTGGGAGAAGAGCCAGCTGCGCCCGACTCAGTCCCTGGAGTATCTGGGAGTTCGATTCGACACCCAAGTGGGCAGAGTGTTCCTGCCAGACAATCGGATTGTCAAACTTCAGGCTCAGGTGGACCAGTTCCTGGTAGCCTCTCCTCTTCGGGCTTGGGACTATGTGCAGCTGTTGGGCTCTATGACGGCCACGATGGAAGTAGTGCCCTGGGCCAGGGCTCATATGAGACCACTACAACACTCTCTGCTGCAGCGCTGGACTCCGATGTCGGAGGATTATGCGGTGCGTCTTCCCTTGGATCCAGCAGTGCGCAAGGCGCTGAGCTGGTGGATGCAGGCAGACAAGTTGTCTGCAGGAATGCCTCTGGTGACCCCAGAGTGGATTGTCGTCACGACGGACGCCTCATTGTCGGGCTGGGGAGCCCACTGCTTGGGAAGGACAGCGCAGGGGCTCTGGTCTCCTGCAGAGGCGAAGTGGTCTATCAACCTCCTGGAACTCAGAGCCATTCGGTTAGCGCTTTTGGAGTTCATCCCGGTACTGGTGCTGAAGCCTGTACGGGTACTGTCGGACAATGCCACGGCTGTGGCCTATGTCAACCGCCAGGGAGGTACCAAGAGCGCCCCTCTAGCCAAGGAGGCTATGAGTCTATGCCAGTGGGCGGAAGCGAACCTGGAACAGCTGTCAGCGGCCCACATTGCCGGAGTCATGAATGTCAAGGCGGACTTTCTCAGTCGCCATACCTTGGAGCCCGGAGAGTGGCAGCTATCTGCTCAGGCGTTCTTGGACATCACGAAGCGCTGGGGCCAGCCGAGCCTAGATCTGATGGCGTCATCGGCCAATTGCCAAGTGCCGCGCTTCTTCAGCAGAGGACGGGACCCTCGATCCCTGGGAGTAGATGCTCTTCTCCAACAATGGCCGACACAAGAGCTTCTCTATGTGTTCCCACCCTGGCCCATGTTGGGCAGGGTCCTAGACCGGGTGGCAAGACATCCCGGCAGGATAATCCTGGTGGGTCCGGATTGGCCCAGACGTCCCTGGTATGCGGACTTGATCAGGCTCTCAATCGACGATCCTCTGCGGCTGCCAGTGGAGCAGGGCCTGTTACATCAGGGTCCCGTGGTGATGGAGGATCCCTCCCCCTTTGGTCTTACGGCCTGGCTATTGAGCGGCAGCGTCTGAGGAAGAAGGGCTTCTCAGACAAGGTTATCGCCACTATGCTGAGAGCGAGGAAACGCTCTACTTCTACTGCTTACGCCAGGGTTTGGCGTATCTTTGCAGCGTGGTGTGAAGCAGGCTCACTTTCTCCCTTCACTGCTCCAATTTCTTCAGTGTTGGCGTTCCTGCAAGAAGGTCTGGACAAAGGCCTGTCGCTCAGTTCCCTTAAGGTCCAGGTAGCGGCTCTGGCTTGCTTCAGGGGCCGCCTGAAGGGTGCTTCCCTGGCTTCCCAGCCAGATGTGGTGCGCTTTCTCAGGGGAGTTAATCACCTGCGCCCTCCTCTGCACTCAGTGGTGCCTGCGTGGAATCTCAACCTGGTGCTAAGAGCATTGCAGAAGCCGCCGTTTGAACCCTTGTCGAGGGCATCTCTGAAAGACCTGACGTTGAAAGCAGTCTTTTTGGTGGCTATCACTTCAGCCAGAAGAGTTTCCGAGCTCCAGGCGCTCTCATGTCGAGAGCCTTTTCTGCAGTTCACTGAGGCAGGAGTGACTATTCGCACAGTGCCTTCCTTTCTGCCCAAGATTGTTTCTCGCTTCCATGTGAATCAGCAGCTCTGTCTCCCTTCCTTTCGTAGGGAGGACTACCCAGAGGAGTACTCTGCTCTTAAATATCTGGATGTGAGACGAGTCATCATCAGATACTTGGAAGTGACCAATGATTTCCGGAAATCGGATCATCTGTTTGTCCTGTTTGCAGGTCCTCGTAGGGGTCTGCAGGCTGCTAAGCCTACAGTGGCAAGATGGGTCAAGGAAGCCATTGCAGCGGCTTATGTGGCCGCAGGGAAGGTGCCGCCTATCCAGCTGAAGGCTCACTCCACAAGAGCTCAGGCGGCCTCGATGGCAGAGGCCGGTTCCGTCTCCTTGGAAGAGATATGCAAGGCGGCAACTTGGGCTTCGGCCCATACATTCTCCAAGCATTACCGCTTGACTGTGGCTGCTCGGGCGGAGGCCCGGTTTGGAGCTTCAGTGTTGCGGTCAGGGATTTCTATGTCCCGCCCTGGGTGAGTACTGCTTCGGTACATCCCACCAGTCTATGGATTGATCAGCTTGATGATATGGAAGGTAAAATTATGTATAATCATACCTGATAATTTTCTTTCCATTAATCATAGCTGATCAATCCATAGCCCCTCCCAGATATCTGTATTGTTTTATTCTGGTTGCATTTCAGGTTCAAGTTTACTCTTCAGTTACTTCAGAAAGACTTCGTGTTCAAGTTTTTTCACTTGGATTCTTCAAGAGTTAAGACGAGTTTGTGTTACAGTGAGCTGCTGCATTCCTCTCCCCTCCGTTTTACGGGGCTGGATTGAGACTTATAATTCTGCCGGCACTCCCTCCCGCTTCGTGCGGCTGTAGGGCAGTTTTGTACCCCTCCCGCTTCGGCGGTGTTCGGGTCAGTCAGCTCCTCCCGCGGTTGCGGTTGCAGGATAAGCCAGATCCCCCCGCATCGGCGGGTGTGGTGTCCCTCCCCCGCTCCGCGGGGATGAGCTGGACGGATTCCCCTCCCCCACTTGTGTGGGGATGAGCTGGGTTAATTCCCCTCCCCCGTTTCGGCGGTGGTGAGCTGGGCAGAGTGTCCCTTCGTGGGTGTAATTCTCTAAGTGCTGAGTCCTGCGGATGGAGCTTTGATATCGACATACTGAGGAGTTTCCGGCAGCACATGACCACATATAGGGAGGCAAAAGTTTGCTCTCTATCTCCACCTGCTGGTAGATGGACACAACCCACCAGTCTATGGATTGATCAGCTATGATTAATGGAAAGAAAATTATCAGGTATGATTATACATAATTTTACCTTAGTATGCAGATTTAGGGCCCTGTTTATTAAGGCACATTAGCGTTTTTAACGCGCCTTCAATTAGCGCAAGTGTTAACCGTGTAGGCACCTATAAGAATATTGTAGGCACATACATGGTTAATGCGCCTGCATGCTTAACATGCATTAAAGACGCTAGCACGCTTATAACGTGGCTTAGTAAACAGGGCCCTTAGCCCTTATCGGTTGAGCGTGTCCAATGGTATATCTTTTTAAGCTGCATTAATACTCATTAGCAGCTAATGCGGCTTAGTAAAAGGGCCCCAAAATAAATAAAGGGTTCCATAGTGGTATAAAAAAAAAAAAAACCTTTTACAACATAACAAAAATCTTGAAAGAAATATTATTTTTTTTCAAATTGTGTCCAAAGTAAATAATGTAAATTAAAAAAAAACCCCAGAGTCCCTGTTTTTTTATTCCACTGTCTCAGTAACCAAATTTTCAGCATTCACTTACCATTTTTTCACTTGTTTTTATACTGTTGCTTCTTGCTTTAGTTTATTCTTGGAAATCTGATAAGGAATAATACCACCACCAGGAAAAACCTAGGTAGATACCACATTTATAAAAGTTAGGATCCCTGTCTGAACAATCTAAACAAGGAGAAATGTTGCCTGATTTTATATAAATGCTAATAAAATTGGTTTTAACCTTTCCATGCTTTCCTGTCTGACTGTTCCCTTGTCTAGGGAACGGTATTTGATTTCTGTGGAATATACCTACCTGCATTGCTCATAGCTCTGCTTATTTGAGATTGGCGTAGTTGGTGTTTTGTCATAATTTTCATAAAGAGATGTGTCTGAAGAAGGAAACGATGAAAAGCTGCAGCAAACTGTCCACCAAGCCATAGGCTTTTTGTCAGTAGGTGGCAGTAGAGAGAATATGCGAATAAAGTAATCTGAATCCGATATTTATTTGTTACATTGGTATCCCACATTTTCCCACCTATTTGCAGGCTCAATGTGACTTACATAGTACCCTATCGGTGTTCGCCAATTCCGGTTGAGTGGCAGATGCTGTTTAGAAATAGTAATATAAATATTAGGATTTTCTCTTAAACATTCTAAAAAATAAAAACCCAAGTGGCCATCTGTCATAGATCTTTCCATAACACTTTTGTTTTCACAGTCCCGAATACTTTCTTCCAAATGTTGATATTTCTAAATTGCCAGTCGCATCCCATATGTACATATTTAGTGGTATTGGAAATTTGAAAATACTTCATGATCTCTGAAAATAATTAAATAATTCATGATACGAATAATATAACTACCAGCTTTCTCCCTCCCTTTCTTTCTCTCTCTCACGTGCAATTTTAAGAGCTCTGGCATTTTCTTCAAATTGCAAAGAAAAACAATGGATCGAAGATAAAAACATAAGAATAGCCATCCTGAATCAAACCAATGGTCCATGTAGCCCAGTATCCTGTTTCCAACAGTGACCAATCCAGGTCACAGGTACCTGGCAGGAACCCAATTAGTAGCAACATTCCATGCTACCAATTCTCAGGCAAGCAGTAGCTTCCCCCATATCCATCTCAATCACAGACTATGGACTTTGCCTCTAGGAACTTGTCCAAAACTTTTTTAAAGCCAGGTATGCTAACCACTGTTACCACAACCTCTGACAGTGAGTTCTAGAGCTTAGCTATTTTTTGAGTAAAAAAATATTTCCTCCTGTTTGCTTTAAAAGTATTTCCATGTAATTTCATTGAGTGTCCCCTGGTCTTTGTACTTTTTTAAAGAGTAAAAAATCAATTAACTTTTAACCCGTTCTATACCACTCAGGATTTTGAAGATCTCAATCATATGTCCCCTCAGCCATCTCTTTTCCAAGCTGAACAGCCCTAATCTCTTTAGCCTTTCCTCATGTGGGAGGAGTTCCATTCCCTTTATCATTTTGGTTGCCCTTCGTTGAACCTTTTCTAATTCCGTTTTGAGATATGGCGACTACTACTACTAATCACTTCTATAGGTCTACAAGGCATACGCAGCGCTGTACATCATACACAAAAAGACAGTCCCTGCTCAAAGAGCTCGCAATCTAAATAGGATAAACACACAGATAGAACAACTAGGAGGTAAGGGAATTAAAGAGAGGTGGGGATAAAAGGGGTACAGGGCAAGTGAGTAGTGGTTAGGAGTCAAAAGCAGTGTTAAAGAGGTGGGCTTTTAGCATGGATTTGAAATCAACCAAAGACGGGGCTAGACATACAGGCTCGGGAAGTCTATTCCAGGCGTGAGGTGCAGCGAGATAAAAGGAACGGAGTCTGGAATTAGCAGTAGAGGAGAAGGGGACAGACAAGAGAGATTTATCCTCAGAACGGAGTACCCGAGGGGGGGGGGGCGTAGGGAGAGACAAGAGTGGAGAGGTATTGGGGAGCGGCATAGTGAATGCACTTATAGGTCAGTAAGAGAAGTTTGAATAGAATGCGGAAACGGATAGGGAGCCGGTGAAGTGACTTGAGGAGAGGGCTAATGTGAGCATAGCGACTCTGACGGAAAATGAGTCGTGCAGCAGAGTTTTGGACTGATTGAAGAGGAGAGAGATGGCTACGTGGGAGGCCGGTGAGAAGCAGGTTGCAATAATCTAGACGAGAGGTGATAAGAGTGTGGGTAAGGGTTCTACAGAGTGTTCAGAGAGGAAGGGACAGATTTTGTTGATGTTAGACCAGAACTGAACACAATACGCAAGGTGAGGTCATACCATGGAGACATACAGAGGTATTATAATAGTCTTGGTCTTATTTAACATCCCTTTCCTAATAATTCCTAGCATCCTGTTTGCTTTTTTTGGCCACCACCACACATTGGGCAGAAGATTTCATTGTATTGTCTACAATGACACCTAGATGGCTACCACCACACACTGGGTAGAAGATTTCAGTGTATTGTCTACAATGACACCTAGATCTTTTTCTTGAGTGCTAACTTCTAAAGTGGACCCTAGCATCAGGTAACTATGATTTGGGTTATTCTTCCCAATGTGCATCACTTTGCTTTTGTCAACATTAAATTTCATCTGCCATTTGAATGTCCCGTCTTCCAGTTTCCTAAGGTCTTCCTGCAATTTTTCACAATCCGCATATGTTTCAACAACTTTGAATAGTTTTGTGTCATCTGCAAATTTAATCACCTCATTCGTTGTTCTGATTTCCAGATCATTTATAAATATGTTAAATAGCACCAATTCCAGTACAGATCCCTGCGGCACTACAC
Organism: Microcaecilia unicolor; assembly: GCF_901765095.1. Lineage (NCBI taxonomy): Eukaryota > Metazoa > Chordata > Amphibia > Gymnophiona > Siphonopidae > Microcaecilia > Microcaecilia unicolor. The sequence goes on from NC_044032.1 coordinate 206,126,369, forward strand.
TATTCACGGTACTCCATTGAGAAAAATGGCCATTTAAACCTACCATCTGTTTTCTCTCCAATAACCAATTCCTAATTCACAGAAGGACATTTCCTCGTATCCAATGACTTTTTTAGTTTCTCAGGAGTCTCTCATGAGGACCTTTGCCAAAAGCTTTCTGAAAGTCTGGATACAGTACATCAACTGGCTCATCTTTATCCACATGTTTATTTACACCTTCAAAGAAATGAGACATGACTTCCCTTGGCTGAACCCATGATTTCTCTGTCCCATTAAACCATGTTTGTCTACTCCATAATTTTATTCTTCACAATAGTTTCCACTATTTTGCCTGGCACTTAAGTCAGGTTTACCAGTCTGTAATTTCTCTGTTGGGATTCTCTAAATATCCTGTTTCAATAGTATCCTTTGAGGATACTTCAGTCTGAATCATGTGCTCCTGGGTGACTGCTTTCCGCACTCTCCCCTCCCCCCCCCCCCCCCCCCCCCCCCCCATTTTAGTTTAAAAGCTGCTTTATCTCCTTTTTAAAAGTTAGTGCCAGCAGCCTGGTTCCATCCCGGTTAAGGTGGAGTCCATCCTTTCGGAACAGGTTCCCCCTTCCCCAGTATGTTGTCCCATTCCTAACAAATCAGTCATTGAGCCTTCGAAGCTCTGCTTGCCTCTTGGGTCCTACACGTGGAATGGGAATCATTTCCGAAAATGCTACCCTGGAGGATCTGGATTTCAGCTTTCTACCTAAGAGCCTAAATTTGGCTTCCAGAACCTCCCTCCCACATTTTATGTCATTGGTACCCACGTGTACGAAAACAGCAGGCTTATCCCCAGCACTATCTAAAATCTTATCTAGGTGGTGCATGAGGTCCGCCATCTTTGTACCAGGCAGACAAGTGACCAGGCAATTCTCACGCCAACCAGCCATCCAGCTATCTACATGCCTAATGATTGAATCACCAAATACAACAGCTGTCCTAACCCTTCCCTCCTGGGCAGAAGCTCCTGGAGACACATCCTCAGTGCATCCGCTGGTGGGCAGGTCCTGGCTACAGGATTACTTCCTACTTCGCCAGGGTGATGCTCTCATTCTAGGAGACTTCCCTCCTCCAAGGCAGCACAGGGGCTGCTAAACTGGAAGTGGAACTTAAGTCCCTTTAGGCCTCCTCTATGTACCTCTCAGCTCCTCCAAGTCCCTTATATGTAAGTTAAGCCTGCCCAGTGCATCCCAGGATGCACCGAGCAGGGCTGTGCACCACCATTTTGAGGTGGCAGCCTGAGGAGGAGGGGACTACTGGTCCCTCCTCCTCCAGCGTTTGAGGTACTGGGGATGGGGTTGGGTTGATGGGACCTCCCCACCATTAGCACACTAGGGCTAGCCTTTGAGGGGGGTCAGGTCAGACCCCCTGTCACAGGTTCCACTGGACCAGGGTCCATCAAACTCCCAGGGGCTTATCTGCTGAGGCCCTGCTGAGCCTTCTAGAATCTGTCTATTAATGCTGTATGCTGTGGTTCAAGTTTTAGAAACTATGGGGAAAAGGGTAGGGAGACTAGTTAATAAAGTTTGCTGTTTTAAATTCTAACTGTCTTTATTAATAAACCTACCTTACCTCTTTTAAACCTCAACCTTTAAATCACTAAAGCACAGAGTAAAAAAAAATGTTCACTTACCCAGAGAAATGTCCTCTTCTCTCAGAGCTTCTCAAAATAATTCAACCTAATTAAACTTTCAACTTTCATAAAATAATTCAACCTAATTAATAACAGAGTAAAATGGGCAGGCTAGGGACATAACAAAAACCAACAAAGAGTGGAGAAACTGGATCTGCTACGTGGATAAAAATAGAAGAACAGCAAAAAAGTAGCGAGATCAACACGACACTCCTAAGACACCATGGGTACGAGTAATAAAATGTTTTATTAAATGAAAATTTTAAAAGACTCGACACAGTGCCATGTTTCGGTGAAAAACGCCTGCTTCAGGAGTCTACAAGTCAAGAGAGGTATACAATTATGTTTAAATCGTTTTTATTGATGGTATGAAACAATACATTCAAACAATCTTCCACTAAGCCAACATCTACCATCATTTTATATATGTCCTTCCCTACTCTATCTTACCCCTTCCCCTCCCTTCCCTATTCTCCCCTCCCGTCCCTCTAACCCATCTCTTACTCCCCCAGTTATTACTATTCACAGCGTACAACAATGACACATAATTACATATTCAATAATAGACTTCTAGCCTCCGAGGGCATTGTGTCAAGGAATGGGCTCCATCTGACTATAAATAGATCAAGCTCTGTGCAAGGCCTTTCCTTACTTGCTAGTCTCTCCAACCTCATCAAAAGTATCATTTGCGTTCTCCATATCTGAATCAATGGCCCTTTTACCTCCAACCAGTCTGCTAGGCTAGATTTCTTTGCTATCATGATGGCTCTTTTCACAAATTCAGAATAACCTTTAGGTCTCGGCCTGCTGAGCTGCGGTTTACCAAATAACAGTAAGGGCGAATATATCCATCTTGTCTTCCATAGTTTTGTTATTTGCCTAACTAGGCTAGTCCAGAACTGCACAACCCGGGGACAACTCCAGAACATATGCCCCAGAGTTGCTCCAGCCTCTCCACACTTGGGGCAGGCCCCGTCCGGAGATAAACCCATGTGGAAAGCCCTTCGCGGTGGAATATAGAGTCGGAGGGCAAACTTGTATTGAGTCTCCCAATACGCGGCCCAATTGGTTGTTTGTGAGGTATACAATTATAATACATTCAAATAAATAGAACCTAGAACAGTCATATAAATAGCAGTTCACAAAAATGTATAAAACTTAGAACAATCATATAAATGGTAATGACTGATAAAACAATAAGGTTTTTTGTAAAAAAAAAAAACCAGAGACATAAAAACCATGTATTGAAAAGATAAACATCCAAAGAAACTGTAAATCACATGAGACTAATAAGATGAAATTAAAGAAACTCTAAAATGGACCATGAAATAAATAACAGTATAAAATTATAAGAAATGGAATGAAACTACAGTTTTTGTTCATCCTTTTGCCAGATTAAAGCTAGGAGATATCAGGTATGGATAATATATGAAAATAAATGCAGACCTGTTTGTTGTGTAAACCAATGAATGGAACACCATAAATGAGGTAGTTAAATCAAGCCTGAAACAGTGAAGAGTACCAGAACATGAAAAATACATTTAGTTGGAATAAAACAGCATAGGGTAAGGGGAAAACCAAAAGGGAACAAAACAAAAGGGATAATATGGGCTAATGACAGATGAATGCGCTTAAAAAAAACCCCAATCATTCAAAACTGTGGGGATGACAAACAGAAAAAGAGTGTTTGTAAACATAATGTACTGAGGATTGTGATTTACAAATAAATAACAAATACATGTGCTTGAAAGACAGACAAAACCGTGGGGATGGCTAACAGAAAAGGAGTACTTGTGAGCAAAAAAGGCTGGAGAGTGCAATTTGCAAATAAATGGCAAGAGCAAGTGGGAATAGCGAAGGGACATGACATATAGCAATTAAATAATAATAGAATTGAATCAACAAAATATATATGTATGTGTTATTATTTATGGTGGTTTGGTTTTTAATTTGATATTTATTTATTTATTTGAATGTTGCTGCCCCTGATGCAGCCTGCCATAGGCAAAATGTGGCTATGCTGGGCAATTTTAATAAGTGTGTTTTACTTTAACATCTTTTGTGTTTAGTTTTACTTATTTATTGGGATTTATTAAATGCTTTTATGAAGAGATTCACCCAAGGTAGTGTACAACAGGTACAGATTAACATAAAGCTTACAATTTTGTTAACAGTATAGCAATAGTAAAAATGACCAAATATAAACATAACTACAATAAGTGAGGTAAACTTGAGAACAGCAAATTGAAACCTAATAATAGGACTATCATGAAACAGTATCAAAAAATATATACCTTTAACATCAATGAAATTCAAATAACAGAAATCAGTGGCGTAGCTATGGGGGGGGGGGGGGGGGGGAGGGCATGGAGATCTGGGCTCACCCAAAATGGATCCAGGGCCCCTGGTTTGGCTGGCAGGGTCCCTAACCCATGCCAGATGAAGCGTTTCTCCAGCGCTGTTCTCCTTATATTGCCTGCCATTCTTCCCTCGTGTCGCATGCATGTTCAGTTTTAGTGAAACTGAACATGCGCGACACTTTGCACATCCTTAATTTCATTAAAATCAGCCAGGCTGCTGAATTCTGAATCATTTGAATCTTAGAGAGTTGCTTCGCAGACAGTCCCAGATATAATGAGTTTCCATAGTCCAATATTGATAACTGCAGAAAAATCCGGAAATGATCATTTAAGAAATAGGATCTCATCAAGTGTAATTGTTTCAGTTTAAAATAGGCTCCTCTAATTAAACAGTTAATCTGTGGTTCCATATTTAATGATGAATCTAAAACCACTCTCAAAACTTTGGAGATTCTTTCTACTTCAAATTGGGACCAGTCCATTACCCAAGATTATCTGAGGAATGTTAACTAAATCAGTGAGAATCATAATATCTTAGGCGCCCTTTTACTAAGCCGTGTAAGCGTCTACACGTTCCCAATGTGCGCCAAAATGGAGTTACCGCACGACTACCGTATGACCCTTGCGGTAATTTTATTTTTGGCTCACATTTGCTATGCGTGCCCGAAAAATATTTTTTATTTTCTGGCATGCGTCAGCTATGTGCACCAAGTGGCATTTGGCGCACGTAGGTCATTACCGCCCGGTTACCACGTGAGACTTTATCGCTAGGTCAATGGCTGGTGGTAAGGTCTCAGACCCAAAATGGATGCGCGCCAATTTTCATTTTGCCGCACGTCCATTTTCGGCAAAAATTTTAAAAAGGCTTTTTTTTACAGGCATGCTGAAAAATGAATTGGCATGCACCCAAAACCCACACCTACACTACCACAAGCCATTTTTCAGCGCACCTTAGTAAAAGGACCCCTTAGTCTTATCAGTGTTTAACTTATGTTTGACCTTAACAGACCAATCTTTAATCCTATTTATACAACTGTTAATCTTAGAAGAAATAAAATCTACACACTGACCAACAGAGGTCAAGAAAAAGATATCATCTGTATAAGACAACATGAGCTCACCAAGATTCAGCTTAATTCATCCAAGAGAGCTCATATAAAGATTGTACACGAGTGGAGAAATGGGACAGCCCTAGGGTACGCCACAAAGAGATATCCATGAAGAAGAAAAATTGCCGTCCGTCAAGACAACATACCAGTAATTTTTTAAAATGCAAGAACAGAGACGCCTAATTGATAACAGAATCGCAATGTAGTCTCACACACAGAAGGAGTGACACGGGCTGTACATACTGTAGCAGGACATGTTTATCCACTCCTACCCTAGCTGAGATAATATTTAACCATCTCTGTGACCTCATGTGCAACTTTCTTTAAATCAGTCACCTTGTGCCCCTTTTACTAAGCTGTATAGGCACCTACATGCTGTTAGGTTTTATGAGATTACTAATGTTTGCTACAGATACCAACTCCTGTTGTAGTGAGTAATAAAACCTCCCTTTTCCTTTCTTTTGGTCTCTGTCTCACTTTATTCTTCCTGAGAATAGCTCTAAATGCAGCATTACAGTGCGCCCAATGCACGCCAAATTGGAGTTACCGTGTGGCCCTTGTGGTAATTTCAATTTTGGCATGCGTCCGCTATGCACGTCTGAAAAATATTTTTTATTTTCTGGCGCACGTAGCAGACGTGCGCCAACTGGCATCTGACACACGTAGGTCATTACCACCCAAATTCTTTACCACTAGGTCTATGGCTGGCGGTAAGGTCTCAGACCGAAAATGGACTCGTGGCAATTTTGATTTTGCTGCATGTCCATTTTTGGCAAAAAAAGAGGCATTTTTTGCAGGTGAGCTGAAAAATGGATCTGCGCGTGCCCAAAACCTGCGCCTACATTGCCGCAAGCCATTTTTCAGGACCCCCCCCCCCTATTTTCTAACTCCTCTTAATTTCTTATCTATCTATATGTTCCATCTTTGCTTATACCCTACACTGTCAATTAAAAAAAGTGGTAAATAAATCCAAATAAATAGATTGATCAGTAGAAGACAGTTCTTTACTATCTGATAAAGTTCTGTCAGGTTACTTGGGGAGCACTGATGCACAGCAGTCTTGAAGTTATGTCACATATGTTCGATTGGATCAAGGCTGGGACTCGAGCTGGGCAACTTAAAGACATTTATATTTTTGTAACTTACGGTTACGGCTAGGGTTTATTCGACTTATTGCCAGTAATGGAAGTGATTCCACTGCAGCTTTGGCTGTGTGCGTTGGGTTGTTGTTGTACTAAAAGGTGAACTTCCAACGAAGTTTCTGCTTTTTACAGAGGATAGCAGGTTTTCCTCATACCTTTCTGTACTTCTTTCTATTCACTATTTCTTCTGTCTTGACAAAGTACTCCAATCCCCTGGCAGTGAAAAACAACCCAATAACATGATGCTGCTGCCACCACCCTGTATCACAATAGGAATGGTGTTCTCTGGGTGATGTGCCGTGTTGTGGTTGTGCCACAAGTAATGCTATATTCAGGTATATAAAGTTCTAGTTTAGTGTTCAGATTGCAAAAACATTTTGCCACATTGCTACAGTACCCTTCACTCCAGCTTACATATATATTTAAGTTCTAAACCATCTTTATTGAATTTTTGAACAAACTAACACAAAACAAACATAATTGTAACACATATGATGAGAACATGCATTGATGCAAGTGTAAAACAAATTAAGGACAAGTGGTTTCCTTATCAGAACAAAACAATTCAACAGGCTCCCAGATCTTTTTTTTTTTACACATATATTTAACTCATATATATTTTTAGCTGATAAAAATCAATAATATAGAGGTAATTTTAGCCATAAAGTGCTCATATATCCAAGGTCATTAATGTGCATATGTGGTAACTTGCATGCGCAAGCGAACTCTTATAAAATTGCAACTAGCACGAAAGTATGTGCGTTGCTTGATGGCCCCTACTTTAACAATGTGGGCCATTGGAAAAGTTTGGGTAGAGCTTAGCCAGAGCGCACAAGTACGCACGTAAATTATAAAATACTGTAATTTGTGAACATCCTTGCTAACATCTTGGTGTGGGCATTTATAGCAGTTCTATTATCTCATGAGAGACTCCTAAGAAAATTAAAAAGCTATAATATAGGAGGTAATTTCTATTGTAGATTGGTTAATAAAAATAGAGGGGTCGATATTCAGCTGGCAATGGTGAACGGTTTTTAGCATCGGCAGCATTTTCACAGATATTCATGCTGAGCCATGACCGAGCACGGGCATTGAAAATCTGGGGTTATGCAGCCAGCTCTCTTATGTGGTTAAGTGCGATATTCAGCACTTAACCCCATAAGCAACATCCCATAAAGATAGGACTGACTTTTATGCAGTCTGATTTGACCACTAAACTTAAGTGGTTAAGTGCTAACTCCATTCCCAGACTGCCTACAACATAGCTGGCTTTGAGTTTAGCAGTTAGTGGTGATTATTCAGCAGCAGTAACCAGTTAAGTGTTGCTGAATATCGCAGATAGCACAAACAATTTAAGTGGCCAGGAGCGGTTTCTGGCCAGTTAATTCACTTTGAATATCGACCCAAGAGAGAACAGAGAGCAGGGTTAAATAGCCAGTTTTCTCACCGGGGGAATTTGAATAGTGGAGTGCCACAGAGATCTGCACTAGGACCAGTACTTTGGAATTTATAAATGATATGGAAATGACAAGTGGTGTGATTAAATTTGCAGATGACAGAACACTTTTCCAAGTTGTTAAATTGCATGGCAGATGAAATTTAATCTGGATAAGTTCAAAATGATGCACAAAATATATCATAATGCCTCTGTATCACTCCTTGGTGCGACCACACCTTCAGTATTGTGTGCAATTCTAGTCACTACATCTCAAAAACGATATAGCAAAATTAGAAAAAGTACAAAGAAGGGCAACCAAAATGTTTAAGGGGAAGGAACAACTCTCATAGGAGGAAAAGCTCTTCGGTTTGGAGAAGAGATGGTTTGGGGGAGGGGGAGGATATGGTAGAAGTCTATAAAATCCTGAGTGGTGTGGATTACTGTTCAAAAAGTACAAAGACTAGGAGACATGCAATGAAGCTACATAGTAATACTTTTAAAACAAATAGGAGAAAATACTTTTTCACTCGGCGAAGAATTAAGTTGCCAGAGGATGTGGTAAAAGTAGTTAGTGTAGCTGGGTTAAAAAAAGTTTTGGCTATGTTTCTAGAGGTTAAGTCCATAAACCATCATTATACTAGACCCAGGAAAAGCTTCTGCTTATTCCTTGGATCAGTGACCTGGAGTCTTAATAGTACTTGGGATTCTGCCAAGGGACATGTGACCTGGATTGGCCACTGTTGAAAGCAGCATACTGGGCTAAATGGGCCATTGGTCTGACTCACTGTGACAATTGGGTTCTTATGTGATTGTGCCTTAAATTAAAGTGCTTTATCAACCACTTGGCTGTGCTAGTATTATATAAAGAAAAGTAGGCACTTGTTTCCAGATCAGGCTTTTGAAAATTTACCCCTGTTTTGTTAGTAGACAGTCTTTGTTTCTTGAAATATACAGTCTAATAAAGACAGACAAGATTACTACTCCTACTCATCATTTCTGTAGCGCTACTAGACGTACGCAGCGCTGTACACCAGAACATGAAGAGACAGTCCCTGGTCGATAGAGCTTACAATCTAATTAGGACAGACAAACAGGACAAACAAGAGATAAGGGAATATTAAAGTGAGGATAATGAAATAAGGGTTCTGAACAAGTGAATAAGGGTTAGGAGTTAAAAGCAGCATTAAAAAGGTGGGCTTTTAGCTTAGATCTGAAGACGGCCAGAGATGGAGCTTGACATACCGGCTCAGGAAGTCTATTCCAGGCATATGGTGCAGCAAGATAAAAGGAACGGAGTCTGGAGTTAGGGGTGGAGGAGAAGGGTGCAGATAAGAGAGATTTACCCAGTGAATGGAGTTCCCGGGGAGGAATGTAGGGACAGATGAGAGTGGAGAGGTACTGAGAAGCTGCAGAGTGAATGCACTTATAAGTCAATAAGAGGAGTTTGAACTGTATGTGGAAACTGATAGGAAGCCAGTGAAGTGACTTGAGGAGAGGGCTAATATGAGCATAACGACACTGGTGGAATATTAGTCGTGCAGCAGAATTTTGAACAGATTGAAGAGGAGAGATATGGCTAAGTGGGAGGCCTGTGAGAAGCAAGTTGCAATAGTCTAAGCGAGAGGTGATAAGAGTGTGGATGAGGGTTCTGGTAGTGTGCTCAGAAAGGAAAGGGCGAATTTTGGTGATAATATAGAGAAAGAAACGACAGGTTTTAGCAGCCTGCTGAATATGTGTAGAGAAGGAGAGGGAGGAGTCGAAGATGACCCCAAGGTTACGAGCTGATGAGACAGGAAGGATGAGAGTGTTATCCACAGAAATAGAGAATGGGGGAGGAGGAGAGGTTGGTTTAGGGGGAAAGATAAGAAGCTCAGTCTTGGTCATGTTTAGTTTCAGATGGCGCTGAGACATCCAAGCAGCAATGTCAGACAGGCAGGCTGATAGTTTGTCCTGGATTTCGGCTGAGATTTCTGGTGTGGAGAGGTAGATCTGGGAGTCATCAGCGTAAAGATGATACTGAAAACCATGGGATGAGATCAGAGTACCAAGGGAAGAAGTATAGATGGAGAAAAGAAGAGGTCCCAGTTCAGATCCCTGAGGTACACCAACTGACAGTGGGATAGAAGTAGAAGAGGATCCACTAGAGTATACACAAAAGGTACGCTGGGAGAGATAAGAAGAAAACCAGGAAAGAACAGAGTGCTGAAATCCAAGGAGTGGAGGAGTGGCCTAGTGGTTAGGGTGGTGGACTTTGGTCCTGGGAAACAGAGGAACTGAGTTTGATTCCCACTTCAGGCACAGGCAGCTCCTTGTGACTCTGGGCAAGTCACTTAACCCTCCATTGCCCCATGTAAGCCGCATTGAGCCTGCCATGAGTGGGAAAGCGCGGGGTACAAATGTAACAAAAATAAAATAAGTGAGGACAGCGTATCAAGGAGTAGGCTTTGATCAACAGTGTCAAAAGCAGCAGATAGATCAAGAAGGATGAGGATAGAATAGAGACCTTTGGATCTGGCCAGGAACAGGTCATTGGAGACGTTAGCAAGCACTGTTTCAGTTAAATGAAGGGGGCGAAAGCCAGATTGAAGTGAATCAAGAATAGCTTGAGATGAAAGAAAGTCAAGGCAACGGCGGTGAACAGCACATTCAAGTATCTTGGATAGGAAAGGGAGGAGGGAGATGGGGCGATAGTTGGAAGGACAGGTAGGGTTCAATAAAGGATTTTTTAAGGAGTGGTGTGACTACGGCATGTTTGAAAGCATCAGGAACAGTTGCAGTGGAGAGTGAAAGGTTAAGGATATGACAGATAAAAGGGATGACAGTAGGAGAGATAGTGTTAAGTAGATGGGTGGGAATAGGATCAGAGGAACAGGTAGTTTTGAGGAGGAAATAAGATGTGTAGTTTCCTCTTCAGTGATTTCAGGAAAGGAGGCAGGGGTTGGAGGGTTGAGAGAATGGACTAAGGGAAGGAGAGGTGGAGGTGACCTGGTTGAGAATTCAAGTTTAATCTTGTGAATCCTGTGAACATCTTGGACTGGGTCTTCCAAGGGGCCTGGGAGTAAGTTTTAAGAGCCTCAAGATCCCTCCAAATCTGAAATTGCCTAGAGGATGAGAGAAAGTAACATTTTATTTTTATCATTTATTATCCATTTCCATCCTAAGTGGAGTATAATAAAACATTCATATTCATAAAACAAACACAACAAACATAAAACAAAATATGCCTACTAGGCATGCCATTACAACAACTGCCAGCAAAATAAAATAAAGTCTACATGTTTGCACCAAAGGCCTGCATAAACAAATGCAACTTGAGCTGTTTCTAAAGCCTGTAATCTCACATAAATGCCTCAAAGCAAAGGGCAGCTTATTCCAAGATAGAGGACAGAGGGATGGTAAATAAGACCAAGAATATTATAATGTATCTGTATCGCTCCATGGTGCAACCTCACCTTGAGTATTGCGTTCATTTCTGGTCGCCGTATCTCAAAAAAGATATGTCTGAATTAGAAAAGGTTCAAAGAAGAGTGGCCAAAATGATAAAGGGGATGGAGCTCCTCCTATATGAAGAAAGGTTCAAGAGTTTAGGGTTCTTCAGCTTACAAAAGAGACAATTGAGGGAGGATGTGATTCAGGTCTACAAAATGCTGAACAGGTAAAAGTGAATCGATTTGTCACTCTTTCAAAAAGTACAAAGTCCAGGGGACACTCAATGAAATTACATGGAAATACTTTTAAAACAAATAGAAGGAAATATTTTTTCACTCAATGAATAGTTAAGCTCTGGAACTTGTTGTCAGAGGATGTAACAGCAGTTAGCATATCTGAGTTTGAAAAAGACTTGGACAGGTTCCTGGAGGAAAAGTCCATAGTTTGTTATTGAGATGGACGTGAGGAAAGCCACTGCTTGCCCTGGGATTAATGGCATGGAATGTTGCTACTAATTGGGTTTCTGCCAGGTACTTGTGACCTGGATTGGCCACAGTTGGAAGCAGGATACTGGGTTACATGAACCATTGATCTGCCCCACTATGGCTATTATTATGTTATCCGAAAAGGATATCTCGCTTGTATCAGCATAATGTATTCTATGCAATGGGGGCACACAAAGCAGTTCCTTCCACCCTCCTTCATATCTCACCAGACTTGCAGACTGATACACCTGTAAAGACTGAGACAGTAAGGCAACTCGCTATTGTTCCATCTCACCATCCCAGTTCCTTAGCACCCTCAGGTATGGGATATCTGTCAAACCAAGGAATCTCACAAGCCATGCATTGGTTTACATGTAGCATGAGGCTGTGGCAGGTTAACCTGCAGTGTTCAATTCCTATTGCTGCTATTTACACCCTTCTTTTTTTGCTGGTGGCACAGATAGTGCTGAGCATTCCAGGGCCTTTCCTTCTTATTTGCTCTTTGTAAGTGGGACCTATTATACCTGTATACAGAAAGAATTCTTGGCCTCAGTGTCCATGCATTTGTTGATGCCACACCAATAACAGTGGTATGTTTTGCTGTATAGGGAGGGAAATGTTGCAGCTTGCCAGGGCTTGCCTCCTTAAGGTGGGCATGCCAGATGACAGAACCACTGTGTCTATTTGTATCCTTGTAAGCAGGATCACAGATCTCTGGATCTGTGTCTATATGGGTTTCTTGTACAACATTAGCAGGCAACAGTTTTTATTACCCAGCCACACCATTACAGTGTATTCCTGTGGGAGGATCCCAAGCTGGTAGAGCATTTCTGCCTGTTAGGTGCTTAAGGGGTTTGATTCCTCTTCTCTTTGGATGTCTACCTGATCTCTGACTTGGATTTTGCTTACTTTGTATAATGGAAGATTTTAAAGATTGTTTTTCAACTCTGCCTTGACCGACAGTGCACTCGGGGTCTGTATTTTTGATTAGTAATAATTCTGTTTGTGTGAAAATGATTTGGAATGTGGAAGAAGATAAGATGTGCCTCTAATTAATTTGGTATGTGAAGGGGAAGGTGGAGCCTGTTTCGAGTTCAGACTGGCCACCTGGACTGAGAAACATGTGACCACATTCAAGTATATTTTGTAAGGCTTGTTTACCAAAACAGAGAAATTCTCAAGCATTCTGTAATTTTCCTTAGCTCTGAACTTGAGATCTAAGCCTAATAAAAAGGGGAATGTCTGCCAGTGAAATTGGGAGCTCGTCTGTGAGTAACATACGTACTGCGCAGAGAACTATATTTCCTGGTCAAAGAAACTCCTGGCTTTTGCCGTGAACAGGCCTCCCCCCCCCCCCCCCCCCAAAGCTGATGATAAGAGCCTGGATGTAGAGATTAAGGACCAGTGACGTATGTATATTATTATGTATTATTGCTTCTTTTCCTGGTCAAGAGACTCCTAGCATTGCTTGGATGTAGGGACCAGTGATGTAATGATTGTTTCTTTTTAGCTATAGATAGGTATTGTTTCTTTTCAGTTATATAGCTTAATCATTGTGTATCTTAGACAATTATGAACCTCTAATAAAAGTCTTGTTTACCTAATACAAATCCAAAAGAATCCACAGTAATTACTGAGTAGTCTGTGTCAGTGAGGCAGGCTGTAAAACCAGGTCAGAACACCTTGTCAGAGGCCCAGTGGATTCCTAGATTCTTATTGCTTCAGCATGATCTGGTCCCTGGCTCCTGGGCCAGTATAAGGTGCCCTTATTGGAGAACACCAGGCATGCCAGGAGGTTGCTGTTTGCCTCAGATGAGTTTTTCTCATTCCTAGTCACAATGTTAGTGCTCTTTTTTTTTTTTTTTTTTTTAATGGCATATTGGAGGCCACAGTGTAATGTGGACCAGAAACATGTTGTCATGGCTGTGAAGGGAACCTTGCACATCTCTGGCGTCTTTATGGAAATGCTAACAAGTGGAATAAGCCCACAGTACCAAGCGCTTTCACTTATGCTTAACTTTTCTGGATTTGACGCTGTTCATATGCTGGATTAATTAAACATTGCAATTCCAAGTTGGTTGGAGCATTTCAATATATTGACCTCTGACGCAGGCATTTGCCAAAACAAGGCCCATTTGGGGTCCTTTAATAAAATTGTTCCACCCTTTCTTGAGCCCTATTGTGCTGTTTGTTGCTCTGTTGGGAACTGTGCCATGTGCATGAGGATTGTAGGCAAGCATGTGCAAATGACAAAGTGTTAATTGCACTTTCAATGTACAAGACCAAGAGAGGCATAATCGAACGGGGACGTCCATCTCTAAGAACGTTCCGGCGAAGGGGCGGGGAAACCCGTATTATCGAAACAAGATGGATGGACATCCATCTTTCGTTTCGATAATACGGTCGGGGACGCCCAAATCTCAACATTTAGGTCAACCTTAGAGATGGTCGTCCCCGGTTTTCGGCCATAATGGAAACCAAGGACGCCCATCTCAGAAATTACCAAATCCAAGCCATTTGGTCGTGGGAGGAGCCAGCATTCGTAGTGCACTGGTCCTCCTCACATGCCAGGACACCAACCGGGCACCCTAGGGGGCACTGCAGTGGACTTCACAAATTGCTTCCAGGTGCATAGCTCCCTTACCTTGGGTGCTGAGCCCCCTAACCCCCCCCCCCCCCAAACCCACTTCCCACAACTGTACACCACTATCATAGCCCTAAGGAGGAAGGGGTGCACCTACATGTGGGTACAGTGGATTTCTGGTGGGTTTTGAAGGGCTCACATTTACCACCACAAGTGCAACAGGTGGGGTGGGGGGATGGGCCTGAGTCCGCCTGCCTGAAGTGCACTGCACCCACTAAAACTGCTCCAGGGACCTGCATACTGCTGTGATGGAGCTGGGTATGACATTTGAGGCTGGCATAGAGGCTGGAAAAAAATGTTTTAAAAACTTTTTTTAGGGTGGGAGGGGGTTGGTGACCACTTTGGGAGTAAGGAGAGGTCATCCCCGATTCCCTCCGGTGGTCATCTGGTCAGTTCGGGCACCTTTTCGAGGCTTGGTCATGAAAAAAAAAGGGACCAAGGACCAGATGCACTTAACTTTAATGAGCCTTAAATGAGCCTTTAACGAAGAATTTTTTAACCGTTGCATGCACTAAAGCCCATTTGCCGACGACGGTAGCAGCTAACGAAAATGGAATGCAGATGAGCAATTCGTGTAGAAACCCTGTTGTAACGAGATGCACTAACCTTTTCCGATTGGTTTAACGCAGGAAAATCGAACGAAACGCCATGAAATCTAACGAGAGGTCTGGACCTCTCGTTGTGGCTGTGCGGGCTTGAAAAACAAACAAACCTTATAGGATGGCAAGCTCGGGAGGGGGCAAAGGCGCTCTTTAGAAGCGTCCTTCACGGACGGCCTTGCCTCCCCCCCCCACCCCGCCCGAGTTCGCCGCTGTTCCCCGCTTCCCCCTGCATCAAAACAAAAATCAAAACTTAAGGCTGCTCCGGCCCCCCTCCCTTCCTCTCTTCCTCTCTTTCCCAGCTCCGCCTCCGCCCCCCCTGAGGTCGTCGCCGCTGCTCCCCCCCTCCACCAGCCCCCCCTCCTTCTTACCGGCCCGCGCAGCGCCTCTCACCTCTGTGTGAAGGCGCTGCACGGGCAGAAAGAACAGCTGATGCCTCTTCGCCCAGTCTTTGCGTCTCTCCTTTCCTCTTGGGCCCGCCCTTGTCTGACATAAGTAACCTACGTCAGACAGGGGCAGGCCCAGGAGGAAAGGAGAGACGTGAAGACTGGGCGAAGAGGCATAAGCTGTTCCTTTTGCCCGTGCAGCGCCTTCACACAGAGGTAAGAGGCGCTGCGTGAGCCCTGTAAGAAGGAGGGGGGCCCGGTGGAGGGGGTAGCGGAGGGGCGGGGCACAGGGGCGGAGGATGGCGGGAGGTGGAGCTGGGAAAAAGAGGAAGGGAGGGAGGCCGGGGCAGCCTTAAGTTTTGATTTTTGTTTTGATGCGGGGGGAAGCGGGGAGCAGCGGCGAACTCGGGCGGGACGGGGGGGGCAAGGCCATCCATGAAGGACGCTCCTGACGAGCACCTTTGCCCCCTCCCGATCCATGCAACGGGTTTGTGTTTTGGTTTTCTCTTTTTGGTTGTTTTGACGTTTGTGGCACGCGCAGAATAGCCAGCATAACGCTTGGCTGCTTTGCGCATGCTTTAGGGGCCGATTACCGACAGGGATTACACCAGTTTGATGCATTCTACTTTACAGTACCGCACCGAACATGTGCGACTTGTTTATTTGGTGCATTCTTCGTTTCGTTTTAGATTTTTTAACGTTTGGTTGATGCATCTGGCCCCAAGTAAAGTCGACCAAATGCTCGTAAGGGACGTCCTTCTTTTTTCCATTATCGGCCGAGGACGCCCATCTCTTAACCACGTCCCCATCCTGCCTTCGGTACACTGCCAACACACCCCCGTGAACTTTGGTCGTCCCTGCGACGGAAAGCAGTTGAGGACGCAAAAAATCGGCTTTCGATTATGCCGATTTGGGCGACCTCGGGGGAAGGACACCCATCTCCCGATTTGTGTTGGAGGATGGGCTTCCTTCCCTTTCGAAAATAAGCTAGCAAGTGTCACAAAATAGTGCCATCTGCAAGGGCGTGCAACCATAGCATGAAACATTGGTTTCTCTATGTGCAGGATTGCATATGTGTCCAAATACATGTGTTATTTTGACCCTCATAGCCACCTATGTATGCTGATGCCCCTTTATGGCATGGGTATTTTACTCATGGATATGGCTCCATTTCACACCATTTGCACATGAATTTTCCCACTCCATTTTTTTTGTCTCCCATGTTGATTTCTGAAGACGTTGGCCTACATGTTCACCACTGCACACTTAGAACATATTTGTGAGGAAAGAGATGTCTATCTGAAATGGCCCTTCATGTTTGCTTTTCTTCCACTGTATACGCATGAGGGATGTGATTGATATTCTTAGAAAAGTATTTTAATGAACGTACAACTGATTCTGATCTGACTAAATATATCTGCAACAAAACATAGTTTAAGTTTGTCAGTATCCTCAGATTCTGAATGTCAATCTTCTAACATTTGGCAGATCTAATAAAGTATATTTATACAGGAAAGAGATTCCGATGCCTGGTTGATTACCCTGTAATCAAGAGACAAAACAGATGACTTTGATTTAAAAGCATTCTATAAATAAGACTGACCTTTTAATAAACTATGAATATGTGGTTTTCTTGAAAGATCAAATAAGTTCAAGCACTCTATAAATTTGCTCCTTCTTTAGGGATTTTTTAAAAACTTTTTTTCTTCTTTTTGAAGTTTAAGGTCAAGCATTTCTTTTGTTCTTTATTTCATGTGGTTTGTCTAACTGTTTTGGGCATATTGCCTTAAAAGGTTTTTGGTAATCTCTATCTAAAATTTGACATGGTTTCAATTTAAAATTTAACAAACTTCTGTCTTTGTTTTTCCCACCAACCTAGAAATTGAACTCTTTCCTGTCAAACAAATGGGGCTGTGCTATGGCAAAGTCAAATGTTTATCTGGGGGTTTGATTTTATTGTGATTTTCTTTTTTTTTCTTTTTCTGTTATTGTCTTTCCCAAGAACTTGTTGTGTCATCTGCTTTCACCCTCTGAGCTGGGAGATGCTGAGGCCTGCCCCTTTCTTCTCACTCTTGGTTACACACCTACAGCCTGCTATTCAGAGCTAATAAAGAATGTAAGTACAGTGCTAATGCAATTTTTTTAAATCAAATAGACACCCTTCTGATGGGGATGGCACCAGTTGTTCTGCAAATGAGCTCATGTTTACATCTTCCTAGCTGTGGACTGTTTGAAGCCATGTGAGGCAATAACAAAAGAAGTAGTGAAGGAGAGAGCAAGAGGACTGCTGGGCTAGAAAAAACTGATCTCGAAAATGTGTTGTGATCCATAGAATTATTTTGTGCGAAGGGAAACAATAGTTACTGCAGTCCTATAAACCAAATAGCCCTTGGAATAGAACAAAAATAAACTTGGTCATGTGTTTTAAGATCTGTTATCACTGAAAGTCAGTCAAACAGCAAAATGGTGCCAAAAGAAAAAACTGCACTCAGATTATGCAAATCAAATTTCTTTTTATCAGATACAGAGGGGTAGAATTTGCTGTTCATTAAATAAGCAATTTTTAAGAACTAGATTGTACATATATAGTGCTTGATTCACATAGGGGCCCTTTTACTAAGGTGCGATAGTCATCCGCTCGTGCACGGTGTGTGCGATTTGCACTCTAGAAGACTCTAGCAAAATTTTGTTTTTATTTTACTGGCATATTTAGGGGCCCTTTTACTAAGCTGCGGTAGGCCCTACGCGCATGCAGCGCACACCCCAATGAGACTACCGCCAGGCCAGCGCACCCTCCTGGTGATAATTTCAGATTTGATGTGCGCCCATAACGTATGGATGAACTATTTATTTGTTTCCTCCTACGTTTACCGGTTCTGGTGATAATTGGCACTTGGCATGAGCTGACCTGCCACCGTGCCTGTAGCGCATTAGCCTTTACCGCTAGATCAATGGGTGGCGTTAAGAGCTCAGGCCAGTTTTGGATGTGCACTGGTTTCATTTTTACCGCTGGCCTTTTTCCTGTCCCATTTTTAAAAAGCCATTTTTTGTAGATGAGGTAAAAACTGGCCCGGTGCGCTCCCAATACATGTGCCTACACTACCACAGGCCACTTTTTACCATGTCTTAGTAAAAGGACCCTTTAGACTGACTCTGCATAGAACTTCTGCTTGAAGGAAGTCCTTCCCTCATTATTCAATACCTCTCTGTGAAATGGTAGTAGTAAAAAAAATGCAAGTGCATTTTTATAATATACCACTGCATTCCACAAAACAAACGGAGCAAGGATTTTAGATAGTGCTGGGGAGGAGCCAGCTGTCTTGGTACATGTGGGTACCAATGACATAGGAAAATGTGGGAGAGATGTTCTGGAAGCCAAATTTAGGCTCTTATGTACAAAACTCAAATCCAGATCCTCTAGGGTAGCATTTTCTGAAATGCTACCTGTTCCACGCGCAGGGCCCAAGAGACAGGCAGAGCTCCGGACTCTCAATGTATGGATGAGACAATGGTGCAGGGTGGAGAGTTTTTGATTTGTTAGGAACTGGGCAACATTCTGGGGAAGGGGGAGCCTATTCCGAAAGGATGGGCTCCATCTTAACCAGGGTGGGACCAGGCTGCTGGCATCAGCATTTAAAAAGGAGATAGAGCAGCTTTTAAACTAGAAACTGGGGGAAGGCCGACCGTCGCTCAAAAGCGCATAGTTCAGGACAAGGTATCTTTCAAAGATATCACCAAAACAGGGAAGAAAAGGTATCCTGATAGTGAAGTTGCAAAAGAGACCGTAGTAAAGCAGTTGTCCTTAAATAAAAATAAAAATCAGACAAAAGATTGCAAATTAATACTGTCAAATACTAAGCATGATGTAAATAGGAACAACAAACATAGTTTGAAATGTCTATATGCAAATGCCAGGAGCCTAAGCAAATAAGATGGGAGAGTTAGAATATATTGCACTAAATGAAAAATTAGATATAATAGGCATCTCTGAGACCTGGTGGAAGGAGGATAACCAGTGGGACACTGTCATACTGGGGTGCAAATTATATCGTAGTGATAGGGTGGATCGAATTGGTGGAGGGGGTTGCATTGTACATTAACGAGAGCCTTGAATCAAATAGATTGAAAATTCTGCAGGAAACAAAACACTTCTTGGAATCACTGTGGATTGAAATTCCATGTGTAAAGGGGAAAAGGATAGTGATAGGAGTGTACTACCGTCCGCCTGGCCAGGATGAACAGACGGATGCAGAAATGTTAAAGGAAATTAGGGACGCAGACAAGCTGGGCAACACAATAATAATGGGTGATTTCAATTACCCTGATCAACCCCAAAAGGAATAGTAGAATACAATCAACACTTGCAACAAAATTCTACTGCAATACAACCCAGTATTGGAGGTGTATAATCACTAGTATTCATGAAATGTGGAGAAAAAAAGACTTCAGAAACCATGGAGAATACTCATTATGCAGGAACAACCTTTCAATTTTTAGAGTACTCCTCTTCTTCAATCACTAGTCTTCACAAAAAAAACTCCACTCTTCTTATTCATGAAATACATGCACATACACCTTCCTTTTGCAACAACATGATTTTTGCGATTTGCAATGTGTAGTTCTGGAGCAAATTCGGGTTTCAGAACTTAGAGGGGACGTCAGGAAGATGCTAAGACAAAGAGAACAAAGATGGATATATGTGCTGCAAACCGTAATCCCTAAGGGATTGAATATTTCAATTGAGTGGAAAGCTTTTTTGTGAGATGATCGTTTGTCAATAAAGTTTTTGCTGTGGATGTACGTCAGGGAATAAGGAAATGACGTATATATAGGAGGAAAGTCTGGTTTGAATTTAGGAACCCGAGACGAGGCAGTTAACGCGGTGAAGTGACAGCATGGGATGTAGCTGTCTGTGATAAAGTTTAGCCCTTGAAACAGCCTGATAGTGGCGAAACAGGGTCTCCTGTTGGGCTTCATGAGTACCGTATGCTGTGGAAGACAGTATGGACTGACAGCAACAAGAATATTTAAGTTAAGTAACAATTGTTTCACCGGATGTATATAGTTGGCATAAGCCTCTACCATAGAGTATTGTGGAAGGTGTATGTGCATGTATTGCATGAATAAGAAGAGTGGAGTTTTTTTTGTGAAGACTAGTGATTGAAGAAGAGGAGTACTCTAAAAATTGAAAGGTTGTTCCTGCATAATGAGTATTCTCCATGGTTTCTGAAGTCTTTTTTCTCTCCACATTTCATGAATACTAGTGATTATACACCTCCAATACTGGGTTGTATTGCAGTAGAATTTTGTTGCAAGTGTTGATTTCAATTACCCCAATATTGACAGGGTAAATGTAACATCGGGGCACGCTAGGGAGGTAAAATTCCTTGATGAAATCAAGGACAGCTTTATGGAGCAGCTGGTATAGGAGCCAACGAGAGAAGGAAAATTCTAGACCTAGTCCTTAGTGGTGCGCATGATCTGGTAAGGAGGTAATGGTGCTGGGGCCGCTTGATAACAGTGATCATAATATGATCGGATTTGATATTAGCTTTGAAGTATACATAGGAAAACAAATACGTTAGCATTTAACTTAAAAAAAGGAGACTATAATAAAATGAGAAAAACGGTGAAAAAAAAACTTAGAGGAGCGGCTGCGAGGATCAAAATTCACATCAGACATGGATGCTGTTCAAAAACACCATCCTGGGCATCTACATGGCAGATAATGTTTAACATGAGCAAGTGCAAAGTGATGCATGTGGGAAAGATGAACCCGAATTATAGCTACGTCATGCAAGGTTCCACGTTAGGAGTCACCGACTAAGAAAGGTGTCGTTGTTGATGATACGTTGAAACCTTCTGCTCAGTGTGCTGCTGCGGCTAAGAAAGCAAATAGAATGTTAGGTATTATTAGGAAAGGAATGGAAAACAAAAATGAGGATGTTATAATGCCTTTGTATCGCTCCATGGTGTGACCGCACCTCGAATATTATGTTCAATTCTGGTCACCGCATCTCAAATAAGATTTAGTGGAATTAGAAAAGGTGCAGAGAAGGGTGACGAAAATGATAAAGGGGATGGGACGACTTCCCTATGAGGAAAGGCTAAAGCGGCTAAGGCTCTTCAGCTTGGAGAAAAGGCAGCTGAGGGGAGATATGATAGAGGTCTATAAAATAATGAGTGAAGATGAACGGGTAGATGTGAAGCGTCTGTTTACGCTTTCCAAAAATACTAGGACTAGGGGGCACGCGATGAAGCTACAATGTAGTAAATTTAAAATGAATCAGAGAAAATTTTTCTTCACTCAATATGTAATTAAACTCTGGAATTCGTTGCCAGAGAATGTGGTAAAGGCGGTTAGCTTAGCAGAGTTTAAAAAATGTTTGGACGGCTTCCTAAGGAAAAGTCCATTGGACTAGGTGAAAATCCACTATTTCTGGGATAAGCAGTATAAAATGTTTTGTACTTTTTTGGGGATCTTGCCAGGTATTTGTGACCTGGATTGGCCACTGTTGGAAACAGGATGCTGGGCTTAATGGACCTTTGGTCTTTTCCAGTATGGCAATACTTATGTACTTATGTTAGTTCCCACATGCCATCTTTTTCTTTTGCTGTAAGCACAGAAAAAAAATGTTAAATGCTCCCAGGTTTCAACCTAATTAATGTTTTGTTTTGTTTTTAAATTGTGCTTATAAATAGTAAGTCCGATTGTTAAGCACCTGATTCTCATAACATGATGTCTGTTTTGGTGGCCTTTTATTAGGTGAAAACATTACTGCATGAATACAAGGAGTTCCTAAAACCAACCCCTCGAAATGACACAATGGTTTACAATTTAGAATTAATTACTGCTGTAACCCATGAAACCAATACTTATAGGTTTGCTTGCTTTGTTTTGGGTGAACGGGGATGACAGCTGCACAGAGGAGAGGGAAAGGGAAGCTAACCTAATTTGCTTCAGCTTTTTGGCATCATGCCATCTCATATTCTCAGTCTAACCTCCTTGGCTGGCACCTGGCAGCACCATGCTCAAAATGGTGCCAGTAACCTCTGGCAGTAGTCTTGCAGAGCTACCACTAGGGTCAAAGAGCCTAATAAGTTAAAAGGACTTTATACGGCAGCTTGACCCCTAACAGTAGTACTGCAAAACTACCACTAGGTATAACTGGTACCATTTTGAATTTGGCACTGGCAAGGGACAGGAGTGACTGGGGATCACACCTGCCCCAACCCCACTAGACACCAGTGATTACTAAAGGTAGGCTGGGGGGGGGGGGAGTGAGTGGGTGGCTCTTCGGAACAGGGAGGGGTTTGTATTAGTGGGACGTTGGGAGGGAAGGGTCTTTAGGGCAGGGGAGATGTGATTGAGGGTGATCTTTGGAGGGGGTAGAATGTGATTCAGGGAAGAAAGGCCAGTTTCTGAAGGATTTTCTTTTAGCTCTAATAGCTTCTTTCACCTCACTAAGGGGTCCTTTTACCAAGCTGCAGAAAAAAGGGCCCTGTGCTGGCGGTGGGGGGTTTTTTTCTCATGCACCAGGGCCCTTTTTACCACAGCAGGTAAAAAAGCCCCAGCACACATGGCCATGCGGTAAGAGAACTCTTACCGCATGGCCATGCAACAGAGAGCCCTTACTGCTACCCGGTGAGGTGCTGATAAGGGCTCCCGCACTAACCTGGCAGTAACCGGGCAGTGTATGGCGATGCCCAATTACCGTTGCGCAAGCCATTTCCAGGATTTTTCTTTTTTCCCTGGAAATGGTGAGTGCTCGTGGCAGGACTACCGCCAGTAGCAGTACTGTAAAAGGGCCCCTAAGACAGAGAAATACTGTTATTCAATTTATATGGTAATGAGGTGTTTTGCATGCTTTGCTTTTCATTACAGCTTGTCCAGTGGTAGCTTTTTTTAAAGTGCATTACAGTAATGTAATGCATGTTAATAACTATTCCCCTATATGTTAAGGGTGGTATTGAATCTTTTTAAAGGTCAGAAAGGTTTGATTCTAAAGAGGTATAGTTTCCTGGCCGTGCCTCAGATTCCAGTCTTCCACAGGCAATGAAAAGCATAGGATTAATTTTGTATAATTTCTTCCTTGTTCCAAAAGATTGTTTTTATCTTTTTTAATGTAAAGTTGATTTACTTTAATTCCCAAGAAAGCATAACTATAAATTACTTCCTCCCCCCCTTAAATTTGCCAAATGGGAAATTAATCTGATTGTAGCTATAAAAAAATTAGCAGTATAATGTCTGTCCATTTTTATCTGAACATTTTTCAGCTGGCTTTGCCAAAGAAAAAAGTATGAAAGTAAAACTGATTGCATCCTATCTACAATGCGTTTGTGTTGGTGAGGGGGGAGTTAGTGTTATTGATTTTTGTTTTACAGATGGTGTTATCATTAGTGACAGAACTCAAAGGAAATCTGCTTAATGGACTTAACATCCAAAGAAGGTAGGTGTTATCCAAACATCATTCAAGGAAGTCTTAAAGGTGAACACTACCCGTTCAGTGCAGAAGCCAACATAACTCAGCCTGACAGAACTCAAGGGGTGTTGAGAGAAGCACATAAGCACATAGGGTGTGAACTTTAAGTTGTTTCTTTAAACTTCTTTGCTAACTAAGTATCTCAACATAAGGGAACCAATTAAGGCCTTTTACATGATCTATATGCAATACACTTCAGGCTTTTTTTCCCACTAGAAAGGGCGTAATCATCCAGTCAGATTGGACCAACATGATCTGTGGGTGAAAAAGAGTACAAAGATAGATGTAAGGATTGGGGTGCCTTACAAAATTATGCATTTCTGCTGTGCATAATTTTGCATTCGTATCGGTTTTAAGATTTGTATAACAACTGACTTCAGTGTAAGTTAAGTCAGTTGTTATACAAACCTTAAAACCGATACGAATGCAAAATTACGCACAGCAGAAATGCATAATTTTGTAAGTCACTGTTCTCCAAAACATTAATGTCCAAAAAATGATGGAAATCTTTTTCTTATTGCAGCTTCTCATAATAGCGGTTATACCTCTTAGTTTGTGAACTACTTAAATATAAAATCTTCCTTGTTTGTTTGTTTCCTTATTTTGCTGTGCAAAGTATATTCTTTGTAAATGATTTGAAATTCTATAAATAATTTTTATTTTTAAATGATGGAACTAATTTTCTGTGAAGACCAGCAGTTCATTTATCACACAGTTGAGTCACATGCCATTGCAACATTTTTAGGGTTATCTAGTTAGGACTAAAAAACATGGCTGTGACTTCTGTCATGACTGCAACTAATATGGCTGTGCAGCTGCTTACAGTTTTTCAGGTTTCGTTTTTTTTTCTTTGTTATTTTTTTTAAATGGGCCTTAGGCTTCAGTTTTGCTTTCTTTCCTTTTCCCATTATTTTCCCTAGTGAGAGTTTCAATATTATTTGTCAAGGGAAATAATACTTGGAAGGTGATGCTTTTCTTTCACCTCCAAGCTGTGAACATGTTTATAGTGAGATGAGTTTATCATTTTAAATACATATATGTTACACATTTTGGGGCCCTTTTACTAAGGCGTGGTGGGCCTAATGCGGGCCTACCGTGCACTAAAAGAGCACTACCTTTAGTGTTCCGCTTAGCACACACTAATCCAACGCTGGAAAATATTTTTTATTTTTCAGTGCGGGAGGCGTACCCGTGGGTGGAGAGTAGACCTGCCTGTGCTAATTGGGTAATGTGGGCACATTACCGTGTGCTACCCGATTAGCATGGGAGCCCATACCGCCTCCTAAATAGGTGGTGGTAATGGCTCCCGCAGTAATGCCCATGCTCTACTGGGGAAATTAGTGCATGGTCATTACAAAAACAATACAAAAGTGGCCATTTTACTGGAGCGCTAAAGGTCACAACTTGGGCCACCTTTTAGCGACCTTAGTAGAATGACCCCTTTATCAAGTTCAAAAAATAAATAAAATACACAAACAAAGAGGAAACCTAGCCCAAGAAAAAAAGGGCAAGAAAAGAAAAAAGCCCTAGTGGAAATAAATATTGTACACATGACATTTTGCCATAAATCATTCAGGAAGCATGAAGAAACACTATCCTCCATCTCTCCATCTAGGCACAACTCTTTCAACAAAGAAGAAATTCTTTAAATAGAAATCAACACAGGCTCCCTCAGCCTGCTCTTTACGAACCACTTTATCTGCACAGGGTTAACACACTTTGAGAGAAATGTAAGAAATTAATTCATTCCTCCAGCAAAACCTTCTCTTATAAACCCTGAAATGTTATCTGATATTCTGGGTTGCTTTACCTAAGCCAGAAAGGAACCTAACTTGATGATAAACAAGTGGGGAAAGCATGCAGAACATGGTTCATGGAATTCTTTCCAAACCGTTTTGGTGTGTGCATGTATGTGTGCGCACGCATGCACATCTGTTTGTATCTGTGTTGCTTGTCAGTGCATGTCTGTGTTTTGTATGTGTGTGCAGATGTATATCTCTCTTTTGTTTATCTGTTTTATGTATTTGTACATCCATGTTTGTATATATATATATATATTTATACGTGTGTGTGTGTGTATATATATATATATATATATATATATATATATATATATATATATAGTAGCTCTCCTGCAGTTTTTACTCCTGCCGGAATTCTGTGTGACTGTGGAGCACAGAATTTACACAGAATTCCCCAGTCACACAGAATTCAACATTTCTGCACAGAATCTGCACTCTTCTCCCGCCCGCTGCCACCCAGCCTACCTGAGTACTTCACGCCCTGTTGGTCTAGTTGCCTCTTTGGGGGCAGGAAAGAAACACACTCTTTCCTGCCCTGCTGCTACGGCTCTCCCGCTGGTGCCTTGCTTTTTCAAAAAGGCTGCAGAGACTTCAAGCGGTAATTTTGTGAGACTACTTCTTCAGATCTTGGCGGCCATTTGGAAAAAGCACAGGAGCAGTGAGAGGGCGGCAGCAGCAGGGCAGGAAAGACTGGGGTTCTTTCCTGCTCTGAAGAGGTTCTCCTGCTCAGCTCCTCCTCCTACTCCTATCTCACGGGTGAGTGTGAGGGTGGCTAGGAGGGAGGGGCTGTACAAAAATTTGGGGGATGCTGTGGGTGGTTGTAAAAAAAAGAAAAAAGGATTCTGTGGGTGGGAGCAGACTGCAAAAAAAGGGAGATGCTATGTGTTGGGGGGAAGGAAGGGTTATAAAAGAAAAGGGGGATGCTGTGGGGGATGGAGGGCTGTAACAAGGGGGGGGTTCTGTGGGTGGCTGTAAAAAAGGGATGCTGTGTGTGGAAGCTGGATAAAAGGGGATGCTATGAGGTAGGGGGGCTTGAAAAAAAAGGGGGATGCTATGTTTGGAGCAGGGAAGGTGTACAAAAAGGGGGGATGCTGTGGGGGCTATAAAGGGAGATGCTGTAGGTGGCTGTAAAAAAAAGGATGCTGTGGGTGGGAGGGAGCTGCAAAAAAAGGGATGTTATGGGGCAGGAAGGGGGCTGCAAAAAAGCAGGATACTCTGTGTGGGGGAGGAAGGGGCTGTAAAAAAAAAGGAATGCTATGTGAGTTCAGAGAGTGAGGGAGAGAGAGGGGGCTGGGGAAAAAAAGGAGGATTTTATGTGTTGGTGCAGGGAGGGAGGGAGGTGGGGGCTGTAAAAAAACAAGGGATGCTATGTGGGAACAGGGGGGCTGGAAAAATATGGATAGGGAGGGGGGCTGTAAAAAAAAAAGGTGGATGCTATGGGTGCTGGGAAAAATATGGATGGTATCTGTGTACAGGGAGAGGGGCTGTAATATTGGTTAAATTGTGACAAATAAATGCAGAATTTGCAAATTTTGTGCACAGAATTTTGCAGAATTTGTAAACTTTTTGCACCGAATTTAGATTTTTTTTTTGGCACAGAATTCTGGCAAGAGTAATTGCTTCAAATTTCAATGAGAAATTTTTCGTACTTATATAATCATCATACTTAACGTATTACTACTAAACAACATTTAATTATCTTAAGCTATGTTGATGTTACTGACATTTTAGCATTACTACCTAGCGATTTTTGTGCGTTAAAACTGTTCAAGCTGAAACACAATGAAATAACATCATTCAAACAATACAGTTAACAGTAAGAATTTTGCAGTCATGACAACAAAGTTTCTTCACAGTGCTGAGCTTCCAGTTCGTGAGATGATGTGCAGCCACTATCACCTTTGCTCTGAAATCTTGTTCATGCAGTGTCTGGATTCTCATTTTGTCCGCTACTAACACCTTGCCCAGCTGTTCCAATCCAAAATGCTTTTAAAAGAAATTATCTGTAAATTATCATATTATCAAATATAAATTATTGAAATTTAAATTATTGTTTACAAAAGTCTACACTGCTGTGATGTCATTAACAGTAAGCAGGTACCCCTTTTTTTTTCAAATTATGGTAATTTTACACTGCAAACATTTTTGAACAAGTGAAAATCACTGGTCACGCTAAAAAGTCTGTAACTTTGCTGTATTTAAAGATAATCTCATGCCACTGTGCACATAAAAGTAGATAGTAACAACAAATAAAGCTGTAAAATTTTACAGTGAAATTTCAAACGGTTGCTGAGAAAAGAGCAAAAAAACTCTAGGGGTAACTTTTTTGCCTTACCCTGTGGGTCTATGATTGAGAGAAGGCAATTTGAAAAGTGAAATCACTTAATCACTGAGGGGGTATTTTACTAAGGCATGCTGGCATTTTTAGCGCAAGTTAAAAATAGACGATGCGAGATCCAAGATGGCGATTTGAAAGGACGCAAAGATCGCTGCTCCTGATTTCCTGGACGGCCCTGCGTCAGTTCTCTTATTAAACAACATGGGGAAGCGAAAGGGGAAAGCAAAAGCTCTTACCTCCCCGAGCCAAGCTATGGGCCCTGCTGCTCGACAGACCGTCTTGGAATCGTTTGGAGTGACGATCCTTGGAGAGAAACAACCCGTTTCTACAGGGTCCACTGTTGTTGAAGCGGACCATAGCATTGAGGAGGCTTCGCTTAGTCCGCCTCCAAAAACAGCTCCCCCGCGACCCAGAGCAGGTTTAGGTATGGCGGAGATACAGGAGGCTGGTGCGATTAGTTGTATACCGCCCCTGCCAACTGTTTTGGGAGGCCCCGTTGTATCCTCGATGCCAACCAAACCAACAACGGAGGAAGTTGTTCCCTCATCTTTGGATGGCGTCTCTGCTCCTGAGGAAAACCGAGGATTTGCAAGACCAGCTGTGGTAACGCTCGAAGCACTCTGGGACTCAGTTCAAGGTATACACACTTCTTTACAACTTATTTCTTCCTCTTTTAAAGGGGAAATAACTGATTTGAAAGAAAAACATAAAGATTTGGCTGAAAAAGTCCAAGGGAACACTGATAAGGTAATGACTTTGGGAACAGAGATTTCTAAGTCTTAGAATGTAGTAGCCACTTTAATCAAGGAGAGAGAATTTCAAGCTCGTAAAATATTATATTTGGAAAATCAGAGTCGTAGGAACAACTTGAGGTTCATAAATTTCCCCAAATCTCCTTTGATTTCCCCTTTGGATATGCTGAGGAAGTATTTCACGGATGTATTGGGGTTACCAGTAGCAGGTTTTCCACCTGTTGCTAGGGCCCAGTACATAACTGGAAGGTATAAAGATGGACAAACTCAAGCTGCCCCGGACCTGGATTTGACCCATTTCCTAGAAAGCTCCTTGGAGATAGTGACTGAAAGGACAACTTTATTAGTTACCTTTGCACTAGAGATGGACAGAAATAATATATTTCGGACTTATTTTCGCCATATTAATACAGAATTTATGGGTTCAAAAGTTCAGATTTTTCCAGACTTGGCGAGAGATACCCAGAAGAAAAGAAGAGAATTCTTGTCATATAAAACAAGAACTCTCAAACTTGGTGCTAGTTTTTCTTTGAAATTTCCATGTACAGTGGGGGAAATAAGTATTTGATCCCTTGCTGATTTTGTAAGTTTGCCCACTGACAAAGACATGAGCAGCCCATAATTGAAGGGTAGGTTATTGGTAACAGTGAGAGATAGCACATCACAAATTAAATCCGGAAAATCACATTGTGGAAAGTATATGAATTTATTTGTATTCTGCAGAGGGAAATAAGTATTTGATCCCCCACCAACCAGTAAGAGATCTGGCCCCTACAGACCAGGTAGATGCTCCAAATCAACTCGTTACCTGCATGACAGACAGCTGTCGGCAATGGTCACCTGTATGAAAGACACCTGTCCACAGACTCAGTGAATCAGTCAGACTCTAACCTCTACAAAATGGCCAAGAGCAAGGAGCTGTCTAAGGATGTCAGGGACAAGATCATACACCTGCACAAGGCTGGAATGGGCTACAAAACCATCAGTAAGACGCTGGGCGAGAAGGAGACAACTGTTGGTGCCATAGTAAGAAAATGGAAGAAGTACAAAATGACTGTCAATCGACAAAGATCTGGGGCTCCACGCAAAATCTCACCTCGTGGGGTATCCTTGATCATGAGGAAGGTTAGAAATCAGCCTACAACTACAAGGGGGGAACTTGTCAATGATCTCAAGGCAGCTGGGACCACTGTCACCACGAAAACCATTGGTAACACATTACGACATAACGGATTGCAATCCTGCAGTGCCCGCAAGGTCCCCCTGCTCCGGAAGGCACATGTGACGGCCCGTCTGAAGTTTGCCAGTGAACACCTGGATGATGCCGAGAGTGATTGGGAGAAGGTGCTGTGGTCAGATGAGACAAAAATTGAGCTCTTTGGCATGAACTCAACTCGCCGTGTTTGGAGGAAGAGAAATGCTGCCTATGACCCAAAGAACACCGTCCCCACTGTCAAGCATGGAGGTGGAAATGTTATGTTTTGGGGGTGTTTCTCTGCTAAGGGCACAGGACTACTTCACCGCATCAATGGGAGAATGGATGGGGCCATGTACCGTACAATTCTGAGTGACAACCTCCTTCCCTCCGCCAGGGCCTTAAAAATGGGTCGTGGCTGGGTCTTCCAGCACGACAATGACCCAAAACATACAGCCAAGGCAACAAAGGAGTGGCTCAGGAAGAAGCACATTAGGGTCATGGAGTGGCCTAGCCAGTCACCAGACCTTAATCCCATTGAAAACTTATGGAGGGAGCTGAAGCTGCGAGTTGCCAAGCGACAGCCCAGAACTCTTAATGATTTAGAGATGATCTGCAAAGAGGAGTGGACCAAAATTCCTCCTGACATGTGTGCAAACCTCATCATCAACTACAGAAGACGTCTGACCGCTGTGCTTGCCAACAAGGGTTTTGCCACCAAGTATTAGGTCTTGTTTGCCAGAGGGATTAAATACTTATTTCCCTCTGCAGAATGCAAATAAATTCATATACTTTCCACAATGTGATTTTCCGGATTTAATTTGTGATGTGCTATCTCTCACTGTTACCAATAACCTACCCTTCAATTATGGGCTGCTCATGTCTTTGTCAGTGGGCAAATTTACAAAATCAGCAAGGGATCAAATACTTATTTCCACCACTGTAGATGTTTGATATCTCTCAATGAAAATAATTATATATTCTTTGAATCCTTAAAGTTATTACAATTTATTGAGGCACAAGAATGCGTGGAAAAGCCTTTAACTGTCTCCCAGTGAGGAAAATGCTATTATGTAGGCTTGCGGGATTTTGTTTAATCTCTGAATTTCAATTGTATTAATTTTCCTTTACTTTTTTTCCTAGTGCTTGGATCATAGATTTGATTTGTGGACAAAATAATGGAGAAAGAAATTTCCTTTATTATTGTTAAAATTAACATATTTCTTGTATATTTCCATTACATTTATGTGGATATGTAAATGTTAAAAGATATAAATAAAGTAAAAAAAAAAAAAATAGGCACGCTAAAGACGCCAGTGCATTCCTAAGGGCGTCTGTAGCGTTTAACGTGTGCCTATTTTTAATGTGCGCAAAAAACGCCAGCACGCCTTAGCAAAAGACCCCCTGAATGCCCTGTTTATTAAGCTGTGCTAGAGGTGCATTGGCGTTTTTAGGGCATGCTAATTATTAGTTTGCGCTAACCATGTAGGCGCCCATACTATTCCTATCGGCGCCTACAAGGTTAACACTCGCTAATTTTATGCACACGCTAAAAATGCTAGCTCACCTTAGTAAACAGGGTCCTAAATTTATACTTCAGCTGCTGGAACTGGTTCTCCCCCTAAAAATGTATCAGAGAAACCAAAGAATATCAATTTTTGAGAGGGAGATTTTAAGCACATGCCTCCTAGTTGCACACTACCCCACATCTCCCCCACAGTTATTCTAGAAAATGTTTTATTTACACCAATGACAACAGGCATGGATGAGAAGGCGATGTATTCTTCCTGTACTGTTCAAAGTGTAAAGATAGTAGATGTAAATTCTCAAAGCTGATATATTCCAATCACTAAATTAAAATAATTATTTTTTTAATATCTTTTGTTGTCTGATGGTTTTATCTTTGTAAACATGTTGGTCCCAGTCTCAGGTTCTGCTGTTCTCTATTTGTCCTCTTAACTTGGTTTCCAGGACCTGTTGTCTACTTTCTGTTTCTTTTCTCTCTGTCCGTCCTACATCTAGCGGAGCAGGTGGGGGAAGAGAGGTTGGTGGTTGGGAGGCGAGGATAGTGGAGGGCAGACTTTTTACGGTCTGTGCCAGAGCCGGTGATGGGAGGCGGGACTGGTGGTTGGGAGGTGGGAAATACTGCTGGGCAGACTTGTACGGTCTGGGCCCTGAAAAAGGCAGGTACAAATCAAGGTAAGGTATACACATATGAGTTTATCTTGTTGGGCAGACTGGATGGACCATGCAGGTCTTTTTCTGCCGTCATCTACTATGTTACTATGTTATAATTGGCACTGCTCTTTCACATTCAGCTTTCTTCATTTTCCTGCCTCTGTCCACTCTGTTTCATCTTCCTTCTCACCATCCATTGTTTAAGCTCCCTCTATCTGGTTTTCCATCTCTTCCCTTCTCCTTTGTCCCCTGTCCAGCTTCTCTGTCTCTCTCTTTACCCTTCCCCTTCCCCTCTATCCATCTATGTCCAGCATTTCTCCCTCACTTGTCTTTTCATTATCATCGTCAGTTTCTCGGGTCTAGCACAGAATTGAAATAGGAGAGCAGAATGGGGCCTGGAAGTGCCTGCCCACACACAGCATCTGCCACGTCTTCCCCTTCAGGTGCAGACTTCTTGTGTCGGACAGGACCAGCAGAAGCTCTAAGATCCTGCACTACCCTTTTCTTTCACTTCTGCACTCATGAGTGCTAGCTTCTAAACCTCTGTGCTCCCCTCTCTCTCATGAGTAGGAGTGTCTGCATCTTTTGGGGGAATGCAGGAAATGACCTGCCAAAGCAGGAGTCTCCCGCTGAATGTGGGAGACTTGGCAAGTATGATATATTGGGGCACTTTGGGTAGATGTTTCATTTCCCCCTACCATATACAGAAACTGTATGTATTCAGCACAGAAATTCCCAGCTCACCTCAACTCCTCTGTTCCTTTGACTAGAGCAGCATTCCAGTGCTCAATTTTTGCTACTGCCTTCCCATTGGCAGGATCTTACTTACATTCTTTGCTTCTAAGTTTACTAGAAGCAGGCAAGGTGGGCTTACTGAAACAAGGGGAGGACTGAAGAACTGCAGATAGAAGTTTTAAGTTCTGAAATGTTCAGACATATTAGCTGCTTGTCTTTATAGCTTTTGGATATTAATGCAAAC
This sequence comes from Microcaecilia unicolor, assembly GCF_901765095.1. NCBI lineage: Eukaryota > Metazoa > Chordata > Amphibia > Gymnophiona > Siphonopidae > Microcaecilia > Microcaecilia unicolor. Next base: position 206,159,351 of record NC_044032.1, read on the forward strand.
ATTTGTTAAATCCTGAAGAAAAGCCAACAATTGTTAATCCTAACCTCCAGAGCCCTGAGAACATCTGACCAGGGCTCCCCTAAACTTTGGATCCTAGGTATGTGCCTTGTTTTCCAGTACCTCTAACTTTGTCCACAGCAATAGATATTTGTTGGCAGTGTACACAGCAAAAAGTAAGAAAACTTTATGCGTCAGTTAGTAGTTTTACAATAGAAATAAAAACAAAGAAAATGAAATATATTTCAGAATGCCTAAAATACAATCCATCAGTGTAAGGGATTGTTTTATAGTCTGTTTTGTGTTGTGTATATGCTCTGTATGTGTTATGTCCAGGGATCAGCTGACTAAATATTAAATCCCAAAATTGACCATAAGGTAAATCGAATGCAATATATATAAAACAAACCTCGGTCTAAAAAATGCAGTCACAGAGGGAGTGAATGAGAAAATAACAAAACAAACATGTATATTATATATACACCACTCAAACCAATGATGGCATATATATTTAATATAACATAAATATTTTTTATGTGAAGCAAGTGGTCTCAGAGTATAAACTCTGCCAAGTGAGGCTATGCAAAACGTTTTATGTCTCAAAGGGTGGACAAGTTTCTAAGGATGGACAGTGGTTCAATGTGAAGTGGTTCAATGATCGAGATGTTTGTTTTGTTATTTTCTTGTTCACTCCCTCTGTGACTGCATTTTTTAGACCGAGGTTTGTTTTATATATATTATGTCCGGGGCTGGCATTGTGGTGGAGCAGTTTGGAGGTAGTGAGGCAGTGACAAAGGGGGTAGTTGAGGGGAACAGTTTATTTATTTATTACATTTGTACCCCGCGCTTTCCCACACATGGCAGGCTCAATGCGGCTTTCATAGTAACAATATAAATAATTACAAAGTGGTAAGAAGAATAGGGGTAGTTACAGGGTAGTTTGGGGGTTGTGGGACAGTTTTGAAAGTGGAGCAGCGGGGTGGTGGGATACTTGCATGAGGGTAGCTTTTGGAGGTAGAGAGACAGAGAACAGAGGAGAGGCAGTCTGGAAGAAGGAATAAATTAACTTTAGTGTTTCATTGTATGTAAGTTTCTATGATGTAGAAGCTGGAACTGCCTTTTCCATAGATTTGGCCATGTTTGAGGAGAGGGGAAGCTAATTTCTCTGACCTATTTTTGAACTCGGTATGTCTTTACCCCCCCTCCCCCATTTGTAAAATTTTTGGAGCATTATTTTGCCCCCAGTCAGCCATTTTCAACACATTTTTTACAAATTATTAGGATTAGAATGAATAACAGAGAACATGTTATGAAAAAATAAACTGAGTGTCCAGTTTGTGTTAGGCTCCAGGGCGAAAGCTACCAAGAGAACAGCTCTCATTATTCTCTCCTCCTGAATAACTTGCAGGGTAGCCAGTATGGGGGTAATTCTGTTACTGCACATACAAATAGGTACCCAGATGGCATCTGGGAGGAGCCTACTTACCTTTTACAGTACTAGCATTACAACAACAATACCAGAGATACGTGTGTAACATAAACATATTGTCACGAAACACCTAGCCACTCATCTGGGGCTAACCCTGTGGCTACTTAGAGAGGGTCTATCCCCAGCACAGCTCAGGTCCACCTGCACCTGGGCATGTGCTCTACACTAGCACCCTCCTCCCACCGACTGGGTCCCAACCACATCTGGGTGAATCTCACGCTCTCATGTTATCCCTTATGCTCTATTGATTACGTGGGATTCTGTTGTCCATCCACCCAGGTGGATTTTCCTTCCCTGAGTGAAAGGGGCAACACAGGTCAGAGGTGCTGTAGTCTGGTTGAGGGGAGGGGTAGAGCAAAATGGCAAAATAATCCTGCAGTGAATTTCAGCAGGTGTCTGCTACTACTTTTTAATTTTAAAACATATAATTTACTGTCTTTTTTTCCCCTTGCTATAGAATGTCAGCTGATCGAGTTCATGCCGTATCTGTGCTTTGTACTCCTCTTCTCACCTTACCTGAGGTTACTCCACTGCTTGAAGCCCTCCTTACCTATTGTGACTGGGGAATACAAGAGCCTCTCAGTGTCCAGTTTCTAGCAGCAGTCAATGAGGCATTACTACAGTAAGTGAAATAGAATACTTTTATCCTGCTTAGGAGGGCCAGTTGCTACCATATCATAATGAGTACAAGTGAGCTTAATGCACTGTTGGCACTCTTAATCTTGCTATTTCTGCGTAGAATCCTATTACAGACTTCTGGTGAGTATAAAACTTAGAACAGACAAACAAAATATATTTTTTGAACTAGATGTATATGTGGTCAGTATAGGTCTAAACAGCATTGATTTTAGAAGGGAAAGTACACATATACTTTCCCTTTTAAAGTCACCACTTACACATGCAGTCAGCAGTAGCATGCTTATATGCAGGCCTGCTCCAGAACAGCATAAATACACATGTATTTGCTTGCCTACTTTACTCTCTGGAATGCCTACTTTATGTATGTATGAAAGTATATACAGGATCAGTCTTTATGTGCACCGTTAGCATAAACATGTGAATATGAATATGGTGGCATATTTTTCATAATGTATGCTCTAAATTTAGCTTCATGGATATCTACGTAGATTGAAAGCTTCAGCTTAAGCTGTAGCCACCTTAAAGCTGAAGAATAAAAAATATTCCTTGATTTTTCATGCATTTATACAAAATGTGTTTAAAACACTGACTGCAGCATGTTAATAAAAGTGTATTTTGGTACATTGTATAGCTCAGGCTGTATCAGCAGTTCTTAAAGCATTCAGTTCAGCTTGGATTCTAAGAAGTTCTGTTTGGATTTTCATTAAATGTGTCTTTTTATGTAGCTTTTCTAAAAGCAGCAATTTGGTCTGTAATGCCTCAGATCAATGCCTCTGATGTCAAGTCACACATGTCAAGCACTACAATTTCTTATGGATATATCAAGCAGTCTGCTGCTGCTGAAGTTGACACCAGTGGCGTAGCCAAGGGTGGGCCAGGCCCACCCACTTTGGGCTCAGGCCCACCCAGTAGCAGCACACCTATGCTGATTCCCTAGCCCCACCAGCTGAAAACTCCCAACTACTGTCCCTCCTGCATACCTTGTAAATAGCAGATGGCATGCAGGTGAGACAAGGAGAGACCAAATCACCTGTGGGACAGGGAGGGGTTCTTCTGCCCATCCATCTTGAGTCCAGGCCCACCCAAAGTTGGGTGTCTGGTTACGCCCCTGGTTGACACAGCAAATATTCACAGAAATGTCAGCACCTGTTCCTCCTCAGAGGAGCACAATAGAAAATTAAGCAGTAAACTTAGTTATGACAGCACTATATGTGGTCCAGTAAGCTATCTGGGCATTGGCATTGAATATCTGCAGCACCTGGATGTTTTTGGCTCTGCTCTGACTCCGGCCTGGACCTCCGCATCACTAATCTGATATCCGCAGTCAAAACTGATTTTCCTAAGCAGTTTCCAGTTACGTGCCACTGAATATCTGCTCTAGGGCTGGTCAGCACTATCAGGGCTTTATTAACAGCCTTTATGAAGAGATTCACCCAAGTCAGTGTACAGCAGATACAGTTTAACATAAAACTTACAATTTTGATAACGGTATAATTAGTAAAATGACCAAATATATACCCGGTTAATGGTGCCCTTACAGGCTTATTTTTAAAAGAGAAGGACGCCCATCTTTCGACACAAATCGGAAGATGGGCGTCCTTCTCCCAGGGTCGCCCAATCAGCATAATCAAAAGCCGATTTTGAGCGTCCCCAACTGCTTTCCTTTGCAGGGACGACCAAAGTTCCCGGGGGCATGTCGGAAGTGTAGCGAAGATGGGACTTGGGCGTGCCTAACACATGGGCGTCCTCGACCCATAATGGAAAAAAAGGGCGTCCCTGACGAACACTTGGACAACTTTACTTGGTCCTTTTTTTGTTATGACCCAGCCACGAAAAGGTGCCCGAACTGACCAGATGACCACCGGAGGGAATTGGGGATGACTTCCCCTTACTCCCCCAGTGGTCGCTAACCCCCTCTCACGCTCAAAAAAATAGTTAAAAAATATTTTGTGCCAGCCTCAAATGTCATACTCAGGTCCATCACAGCAGTATGCAGGTCCCTAGAGCAGTTTTAGTGGGTGCTGTGCACTTCAGGCAGGCAGACCCAGCCCCTCCCCCAACCTGTTTGTCAGGCTTTCAAGGCAAAACCTGGGTTCGTGAGCCCTTGGATCACTGCCAAGGAGCGGCAGCAGCAGTCAAAACAACCCCACACCAGAGACAAGGCAGAACTCTGGCAGGGACAGCTAGACTTCACCTACACTTGACCACCATGCCCCAGGGGTTGAGCCCCCAGGTGCAGGTGGCCGGCAGGACTTACCGGACAGGGCAGGAACTGGAAACCAACTAGGCTGAACAGGGTAGGACTAAGGGTCAGAGGGGAAATGAATATACATGGGCAGCAAGGCAGGAAACTGGGCTAGGACTCACAGACAATACTACACTAGGCAGGAAATGGACAGGCTTAAGGGTCAGGACTGAAAGCTGCAAAGCAGCCACTAAACAAGAAACACAGACAACCAAGAACTAGACAGAGAAATACAAACAAGAAACAAGACTGGGAAACAAGCAATACAGTACAAGATAAACTACACAAAGACTAGACTAAAATCAGGCAAGAATCTCAGATAATAAACTGAACTAGGCAGAAGTGCACAGAGCACCCCAGCATACCAGGGACCTTAGGCAATGCAAAGGCAAACACAGAAGTTTCTAGGTGATTAATAAAGCCCATCAGCACCTGAGGCTCATCTGCAGCAATCTCAAGGCAACTATGGGTGCTGTTCAGGTACAAACAAGAAAGACAAGTCTGGCAGCCTGGAAGATCCGGACCGGACTGGGCTGCAATCTGGAACAGGTAGGGACAGCAAGACAGTCTGTGGCAGCCACCGGTTCTGGTCACCAGAGGGCGAGGGGAGCACAAACCAAGAAGCAGGCAGAAAGCATACTGAAGCATAGAGAGGCTCAACACAAACAGGCGCAGTATAGTGGAGTAATTAGAGCCATGCTGGAAGCAGCCAGCACACAGAGACAGAGGCAGAGCTAACTCAGGCAACACACAGAGGTGCATTATAGTGGAGTAATTATAGCCACGCTGGAAGCAGCCAGCACACAGAGACAGAACTAACTCAGAAAGGACAGACAGAAGCCAGCTCAGAAACTGACCCCCAGAAATAAGGTAAGTCTGAGAGGGGTCACGACCACAGACGTGACACTGTTACACTTGTGGTGGTAAATGTGAGCCCTCCAAAACCCACCAGAAACCCACTGTACCCATATGTAGGTGCCCCCCTTCACCTGTAAGGGCTATGGTAGAGGTTTACAGTTGTGGATAGTGGGTTTTGGGGGGGGGGGGTTGGGGGGGGGGTTGGGGGGCTCTGCACATAATCAGCACACAAGGTAAGGGAGCTATGTACCTGGGAGCTTTTTCTGAAGTCTACTGCAGTGCCCCCTAGGGTGCCCGGTTGGTGTCCTGGCATGTCAGGGGGGTCAGTGCACTACGAGTGCTGGCTCCTCCCATGACCAAAGGGCTTTCATTTGGCCGTTTCTGAGATGGGTGTCCTTAGTTTCCATTATCGCCAAAAATCAGAAACAACCAAGTCTAAGGACGACCATCTCTAGGGACGACCTAAATGTCAAAATTTGGGCGTCCCCGACCGTATTATCGAAACGAAAGATGGACGCCCATCTTGTTTCAATAATACAGGTTTCCCCGCCCCTTCGCCGGGACGTCCTGCGAGGACGTCCTTAGGAAAACTTGGGCACCCCTTTCGATTATGCCCCTCTTAGTGTCCAAGTAATTTTTCACACACATACCCTCCCCCGGCCACTCGTTTCTCCATCCGCCGTCCTGGGCCACACTTTTCCTCTCAGATCTCCCCTTCCCCTGCCAGACGTTTCCTTCCAGGACACCCCCCCCCCCCCCCCCAGCCATACATTTCCTCCCAGGTCTTTCTCTCTTCCCCCCCACCCACCCTAAAGCAGCATAGAGTCTGATGACAGAGCATCTCACTTCCCGTGTGGCTCCACTGACAGCCAAGCTGCTTCCTCTGTGTCTGGCCTTTAGCCTGTGCCGGGCCCTCAGCTCCTCGCACACCCTGCTCCATCCCTCCTCAAGCCCTCCTCAGGTGGGGAGCCACAGCTACTCTGTTTGTGGCCTTCAGTGCTCCTCACTCTCCTGCAGCAACAGGGCTTAAGATTCACTGCCCCAAGATATATCAGCTCTCATGGTGGGCAGGAAACGACAGTGGCGTGTGCAGGCCATTAATGTGCGTTTCCTCCTGCGGCACTCCTGCGAGTTTGTCGCAGCGCACCAGGATACCGAGGTGCACAGTTTGGGAAATATTGGTATAACAGAAATGTGATATATGTCAGTATAATACAAATGATACCATAATAGACAGCATGGAAAAAAATTCAAATGACATAAATGTTGGTGCATAAATGCGGACTTGCGCTCAGATGCCAATATAGAATTCGTGCTCAGCGCCTTGCATTTTAGTATCAAACTTTGGGTGACTTTTATAGAACTGACCCCTATGAATCTCTTTGCATCTTCTCAGAATGAAAGGGTCCCTTCTCCAAGATAGGGAGCTGACACAGCGTGGAGCAGGGACCCTTTCATATACCAAAATATACTTTAGCCTAAATGCATGAAAAAAAATCAAGGATTATTCTTTATTCTTTGACTTTAAGAACAAAATCAATTCTAGAAACAAATATAGATTATAGTTGGCTACAGCTGTAGATATCTATGAAGCTAAATTTAGAACACACATGAAAAATTTGCCATTGAATTCATATATAAAAGTATATACAGAGTGACCCTGTATATACTTTCTTACATGTATAAAGTCGGCATAGAGAGAGGAGAGAGGAGTAGGTGGTTTAGTGCTTACACAAAATGCAAATTTACTTAGCTGCCTTTTTTATCCTACCAATTAAAGAGAGCTTCTTTGTCATCTATACCAGACCAGTGCAGACTAATGGGTTGTGTCCATACATACGCAGAAGAAGACAGAGAAAATAGTTCCAAGTAATTTGCCCCTTAAGGGTGTCGTGCAGCCTGGAACGTTCAGTATTTTCTCTTTCTCCTAGTGGATGGTGGACAGAGCGTGGAGAGCCTCTTGATGCCTGCTGAGTGGCTCCTGACCCAGCTCATCTGGGTGACAGTTGAGCAAGGGGTGTGCTGGTAGCCAGATTTTGGTTTCTTCAGGATGACACCCAGTGGTGCTTGGGTCCCTCATCTGCCAATTAAGGTGACACCTAGTGAGACTGGGTCCCTCCCCTCACTCGTCTGTGGCCTCTGCGGCTCGGTGGGATTTGGAAGTGGCATGGATACTTACTTCTGGGTTGTTAGCATGTGGGGCAGGTATGGGTTCCTTACTCCTGCCCTTCATGTAAGCTGTTTTCTTTGTCTTGCTGAAAGGGCTATTCATAGAGTGTTCCTTGCAAAAATGTAAAAACACAAGAGAATTAGTAAGCACAGTTTTATTTTTTCCTCTGTTCTCGGTTCCCCTTAGTTTCAGCTGGTGTCTGTGGGAGAGTGGCGTCCTTGGGTATTTCATAGCAGCAGTTTTTATTTTTTGGCAGGCCGTTTCAGCGCATATTCAGGAGGACTGTTAGTACCGATTCCCTGCTTCTTCTCAGGCTTCGGCCTGCCGAGAGGAATAATTCCCTCCTTTCTCAGGTGGGACACTTGTTTTTTTTTTTTTAATAGTTACCTTCGGCTGTGCTCAGTTGGCAGTGTGCTTTTACAGTACTTTGGTAGCCGTACGGCTTAGTTGGCTCTGACCTGCACCTTTCCAGTCGTTCCCGTCTTGGGGTCCATGGTTGTAGCTGGCCGCACCACTGCACCTCCCTGGTGGGAGGGGTCTTGAGCATGTTGGCAGCCTTTGTTTGTTGTTGCGGCCATCCTTTCTACCAGAATCCCATCTTTCCGGGTCGTGGACCTCTGCCTTCCTGGCTCCAAGATTGGGGCAGTAGGGAGTCTTTGCTGGCACTCCTGTACTGGTGCATTCATGTTGCTTGGGGCAGTTGCATGTTCTGTGTTTTTTTGCAACCATGGAATAGTGAGTTAGTGTTCTGGTCACTTAGTCTATGGCATTCCCTCCTTTCTTCACCTTGCGAGGTTCGAACTTGGGAGCCCGGCCCTACTGAGCCCGCAGGGTATTCATTTAAAGGGACAGTATTACCTCCCAAGGCTTGGGGACATCTACTCTATACCTGCAGCTGCATGTATGAAAGTTTGGTAGCCTTTTTTTTTTCTCTTCTTTAGGGGGGAAAAAAAAGGAAAGAATTCTTCCCGCACTGCCCTTTCGCAGTTTATTTGTGACCCTTTTAACAGCACTGCTTCTGTCAACAAAGCTGACAGATTTTCTCAAGAAACACACATATTTTTAAAACAAGCAACAGACTTACTGTTTTACTTCTTAGGGCTTGCAAAATAAAACTTGCTGCTCAGATTGGATTCATCCTGTGATCCCTGCTGCAGGATGTCCAGGGCAGAAGTCAACAGGAGTAAGTTAAGAGGATCATTTGGATGAATGAGGACGAGCACTCACAAGTAACACTGCAGATCAGAAGGAGTTAATTTCACCATGGAAGGGCAACTGAGTTGCCTCTTAAGTAGATGACGAGTTTGTCTTAGAAGCTCCCTAAAAAATAATCTTCAAAATTCAACATCTGATTTAATTTTCCTTAATAAAAAAGGGGCAGGTCTGTATATGTATTTCCCAAGCCTGCATGCCTTGCACCATAGAGGACGGCTTCTTTTAACAACAGGATGAAAGCTCTCCCAAGGCGCACATCCAGATCTCTCTCTCTGACAGGCTGATTCTTCCCTCCATATAAAAGTTTACAACAAATCACGCTGTGGTCATGGTTAAATGTGGCATGCAACACACTACTCTGAGTCTATTGAAAAGTCCATGCCATAGAACCGTAGATGCATGTTTATAAGTCTGTGACAATGCTTCATGGATTTAATTTTAATGCAGGTTGTACATAAGCTCGTAAAGTAACAACATACTACATCAATTAAATACTGCAATAAACACAGGCAATAAGGAAGAATGCATACGCATTGCAAGTGAAACTGTACTGTTGATAGCACAATGCAAGTGTAGGAAAAACCTGTTCAGGACAAAAACCTACTAAATTTATTTGCACTAAATGATACTGGGCATTATATTAATACAGTAACTTAACCAGTTATGACAATGTAAATAAAATGAAAGCATCACATTTAACAACAATATTTAGTCTAACCTATAAGGTATAAACAGAATTTCACTGTACTAGGTGTATATGTAATGCAGTCAGAATAATGTAAGGAAAACTATACAAACAGGCAAACCTTGCTTATCCCTTAGTAAAATTAACATCATTAGATAACCACAGTGCACTAGCCAAATATTGAACCCACTATAAATGTATCACTTAAATATAGAATATTGTCAGTAAAATGAAACAGTGTGTAATTAAGTATGTGTTGACAGAAATATTGAAACACTAGTAAAAAAAGGCCCGTTTCTGTTTGAAAGGAAACGGGCGCTAGCAATGTTTTTTTTTTTTGTTTTTGGTAACTATAGAGTTGTTAGAAAAGTATTATAATGAGAAGGAATATTTGTTAAATTTGTAAATCATCTGTTGCTGTGTTGTTCCGTCATGTGAAGCAACTGTCTTCCCAGGTGCAGTATATGTTTGAGAGCGTGTTTGAGAGTGTCTGTGTGTGAGAGAGAGAGTGAATGTGAGAGTGTGTGTGTGTTACAGTGGGCATTGAAACAGAGTGTATGCTTGTGTGAGAGTGTGGGTGTGACAGTGAAACAGAGTGTGTGTGTGTGTGTGTGTGTGTGTTTGACAGAGTGTGTGTCACAGTGACACACAGAGAGTGAAAGACTGTGTGTGTGTGCATGTCCCCCTCCTTCTGTGTGAAGTGCAGTCCCCCCCCTTTCTGTTAGAAGTTTTCCCCCCTTCCCTCCTGTGAGTGGCAATGTAAGGGTGCCCCCCCCCCCCCCCCCGTGTTTCGTTTTTGAATTCCTTTTCTTTCTTTTAACCAGTGATTGTGCTCTCTTTCTCATGCCCTCCATTCATCCATGTGCATCATTTTTCCTCTCCCCTTCTGTTCTCTCACCCCCTCTCCATGTGTTTGTCTGTCTCCCCTTCAAGTTCCATGGCCTCTCCCTTAAAGTTTCTGCCCCCTTAATTGTACCTGTTCGTTTACGTTGCACTGCTGTCTGCAGGATCGGTGTCTGTGAACCTCGTCCAGCTTGCCCTGTTGTTAGTGCTGCAGTATCGGGAGGGCAGTTCAGGGCGGCGTGAACCTCGTCCAGAGAAGGCTGCAGTTTGTTTTATCTTCTTGCGCAGCCTGCTGAAGTCTTTTTGCTTTTTTTGACGTCCCCTGTTGAGGCGGCTGGAGGCTGTCTGTTGACCTTGTTTTTTTTGTTAGTGTGGGTCCGGAGGGCGGCTGGAGGCTGTTTCTTAACCTTTTTTTGTTTGTTGGTGCGGGTCCGGACAGCAGTATTCTCCTCAGCTGGGCGGCAGTCTCGTGCGGTGTGAGCGTTGTGGATGGCGGTTGTTGATTTCGTTAGAGCATGGCAGGGTCGGGAGTGCTTCGCGAGCCTTTTTTTTTTCACCTTTTCTTTTTTTTTTTTTGCACGTGCCAGCAGCCAGTTCCTGCGATCTGCTGGGTTTGGTGACGTTTTTTTTTTTGCGCATGCCAGCAGCCAGTTCCTGCGATCAGCTGGGTTTGCTGACGTCATTGAGTTCGATGCTGCCTCGCAGACCACCTCCGTGCTGAGGGAGCCACGGTCCCAAGCACTTTAGAACGTTGGAGGTGAGTTTTATTATATAGGAAATGTTGGCACCAACAGATTTATACAATGATATAGAAATGTTCGATGTATATAATATGATAGTACGGTAAGCCTATTAGATAGTAACTACATATATGTAACCTACAGCTAAAATAAAAAAGTTTTTTAAAAACACTTCTATTTAGGGCAAAATAAAACCCCAAAATAACCCAGCATAGGTAAAAGCATGTATATACTAAAAGAGAAGGTCTGTGTAATACCTAAGAAAGACAGGTGTTAAGGTATTTGTGTACCTAAACTAAATCTGCTATGATAATAGGCATGTATATAGTGAATGTAGAAAGGAAACTGATACCTTTTGCTCTCCTCTACTTAGGAGGGTATGTATGTACACACATATTTTTAATAGCAGATCTGTCTCCAAAACGTCAAATTATGTTGGTCGATGTGAAATTTAGAATGCATGCATATGATTTTTTTTTATTGAATTGGAATTTGAATTTTAAAAGGTGCACCATAGTTTTAAATGGGTGATATATTCATGGCCAGTGGGTGAGAATGACATCCTGTGTTCGGTAATCTAGACTGCCCCCACTTGACACTTGACATTTTGCCCATTAGATTGTAAGCTCTTTTGAGTAGGGACTGTCCTTTTTTGTTAAACTGTACAGCGCTGTGTAACCCTAGTAGCGCTCTAGAAATGTTAAGTAGTAGTAGTAGTATAGCAGGTGAGTCATTTCCCTACCCGTCATTATCTCAAATGGTGACAGCCCCATGGAACGGTAAGGTTTTGACCTAATAGTCATTAATACCAAAGGTAACCTCACATTCCAGTTTCTACCAGAGGTGGAGACATACATTTTTAGTATATTAACCACTGTTTGGTTAACTCTTTCCACCTGACCTGAGGATTGAGGATGGTAAAACAATATGATATCTGTTCGTGACACCTAAAATTTTCCACATATGCTGAATTACCTTACCTATGAAATGGGGTCCCTGGTCAGAGTCTACCCGCATTGGTAGACCCCATCGACTAAACACACGGTTGATGAGAAGATAGCCCTTGTTCAACACAGTTGGGAGCTGGTAAATATTCAAGCTACTTTGTGAATGTACACACAACAGCATGAATTGATTACCACGGGTGAACCGAACTACCAGTTCTACCCAGTCAATTTGTTTGTCAGACCAGTGCATGGTTATGCCCTTACTTCTGAGGAGAGCCTGGTGGGAAGGTGCAGAGGGTTGAAGTCTGTAACAGGTCAAACAGCCTCGGGTATAAATTTTTACGTCTTGATACATATGAGGCCAGTTGGCCATTTGTCTGAAGGCTTCATAGGTAATTTGATCTCCCTGATGACCAGCACAGGGCTCATTATGTGCATGTTGCATCATGAGCCCCACTAAGATCAAGGGACCACCCATTTATGGGCTCCTCCATGACTCAAACGCATGAGCGGTCCTTTGTTAATTTGGAACATCCCTCAAGTTGCATACAATATTCTTAGCTCCTCATCATTCTCGGTATTCACTTGAGTGATAGGATTCTTCTCAGGGTCTGAGATGTATGCACAGAACCTCCCAATGACTGGGTCCTCCTGTTGCATGGTGATTAAATCAAATGAGGTTTCATCAGAGAACCACTGCACCACATGATTGTCTGCAAGAAATTTGGCTTGCTGTCTGGTGATAACCACAACAGGAGTGGATTCCAGCTGTTCGCAGGTCCATGGATCACCCGGGTGCACCTTTCTTAGCTAGCTGGTTAGCTAGATTATTTCCTACCCTATCTGGGTAGTCTATTTTGATGTGCCCTTTTACCTTCTTCCAATAAACAACCATGTCATTATCCTGGACCAATCGGTCCAGGACCCGTATGAGATCCCTATTTGTGACGGGTTTCCCTTTCGGATTAAGCATGCCATTGGTTTTCAAGGTTGATAGGTGGGTCACAAACGCATGGCTATCAGCCTCTTGGATGATGTCACTATTTACATAACATTTAACAAAAGTATCACAGAAATACTGGACAAAGCTAAAACAGGACTGGATCTTATGGAGAACTGGGCAGAAACATTCAAACTCAAATTAAATAGAGACAAAACCAAATTCCTAGTTCTATCAAACCTGCACTGTAAGGTTTAATGATGTGCTCAGAACATAAAGACCATATATTTAACTTTGAAATGTTTATTTACAATACAGGTAATGTAATAATGTTACAAGAGAGAGGCAGTTTTAAAGGATCTTTCACAAGGGGAAATGTGCTTTCAAGATAGCAAATCTGAATTATAAATTAAGCTGGATAATGGTAACTCACTTTGATAGAGGCTGCTGGTTGGAGTGATGAAGGAGATCCTTGCTAGAAAATACAGTGGTGGAAATAAGTATTTGATCCCTTGCTGATTTTGTAAGTTTGCCCACTGACAAAGACATGAGCAGCCCATAATTGAAGGGTAGGTTATTGGTAACAGTGAGAGATAGCACATCACAAATTAAATCCGGAAAATCACATTGTGGAAAGTATATGAATTTATTTGCATTCTGCAGAGGGAAATAAGTATTTAATCCCTCTGGCAAACAAGACCTAATACTTGGTGGCAAAACCCTTATTGGCAAGCACAGCGGTCAGACGTCTTCTGTAGTTGATGATGAGGTTTGCACACATGTCAGGAGGAATTTTGGTCCACTCCTCTTTGCAGATCATCTCTAAATCATTAAGAGTTCTGGGCTGTCGCTTGGCAACTCGCAGCTTCAGCTCCCTCCATAAGTTTTCAATGGGATTAAGGTCTGGTGACTGGCTAGGCCACTCCATGACCCTAATGTGCTTCTTCCTGAGCCACTCCTTTGTTGCCTTGGCTGTATGTTTTGGGTCATTGTCGTGCTGGAAGACCCAGCCACGACCCATTTTTAAGGCCCTGGCGGAGGGAAGGAGGTTGTCACTCAGAATTGTACGGTACATGGCCCCATCCATTCTCCCATTGATGCGGTGAAGTAGTCCTGTGCCCTTAGCAGAGAAACACCCCCAAAACATAACATTTCCACCTCCATGCTTGACAGTGGGGACGGTGTTCTTTGGGTCATAGGCAGCATTTCTCTTCCTCCAAACACGGCGAGTTGAGTTCATGCCAAAGAGCTCAATTTTTGTCTCATCTGACCACAGCACCTTCTCCCAATCACTCTCGGCATCAGCCAGGTGTTCACTGGCAAACTTCAGACGGGCCGTCACATGTGCCTTCCGGAGCAGGGGGACCTTGCGGGCACTGCAGGATTGCAATCCGTTATGTCGTAATGTGTTACCAATGGTTTTCGTGGTGACAGTGGTCCCAGCTGCCTTGAGATCATTGACAAGTTCCCCCCTTGTAGTTGTAGGCTGATTTCTAACCTTCCTCATGATCAAGGATACCCCACGAGGTGAGATTTTGCGTGGAGCCCCAGATCTTTGTCGATTGACAGTCATTTTGTACTTCTTCCATTTTCTTACTATGGCACCAACAGTTGTCTCCTTCTCGCCCAGCGTCTTACTGATGGTTTTGTAGCCCATTCCAGCCTTGTGCAGGTGTATGATCTTGTCCCTGACATCCTTAGACAGCTCCTTGCTCTTGGCCATTTTGTAGAGGTTAGAGTCTGACTGATTCACTGAGTCTGTGGACAGGTGTCTTTCATACAGGTGACCATTGCCGACAGCTGTCTGTCATGCAGGTAACGAGTTGATTTGGAGCATCTACCTGGTCTGTAGGGGCCAGATCTCTTACTGGTTGGTGGGGGATCAAATACTTATTTCCCTCTGCAGAATGCAAATAAATTCATATACTTTCCACAATGTGATTTTCCGGATTTAATTTGTGATGTGCTATCTCTCACTGTTACCAATAACCTACCCTTCAATTATGGGCTGCTCATGTCTTTGTCAGTGGGCAAACTTACAAAATCAGCAAGGGATCAAATACTTATTTCCACCACTGTAAGTCTTTTTTGTTGCAGAGTTGTTGCTGGAGCCTGGAGAATGTCTTGTCAGGGATGTGTGTGTAGTCTAGCAAGGGCAGGCTCAGTGAAGATCCAGATCAGGAAGCGGACAAAGAGAATAGGGCCAGAGCGCAAGAGAGAACTGAGCGTGTTCCAGGCTTTTTTTATAATCTCTTGTTGGGCCATAGGCTGAAGTCAGGTGGGGTGTACTCGATCCAATGAAAACTCAGGGATAGTTGAAAACTCGTTTCATCTAGTTTTGAGATGGAGCTACCTCACAATTCCATGGTGGTGGACTCCGCTCTCAAAAAGAACCAAGAGTACTAGGGACTATGCCTCGGCACCCCCAGGCAGAGAATCTAGGACCTTGGACTCTTTTGTGAGGAAGGCATATCAGGCCGCTGTGCTTGCTGCCAAAATCCAAACATACCAGCTCTTCATGAGCATCCACTTGCGGAACTTGGTGAGGCATCTGTCTAGCTTAGTTGATGCACTCCCTCCGGAGCAGGCCGAGCCTTTTCGCTAGGTGATCAGGCAGCAAAAGGCATGTTGAAAATTACTGGCCAGGGGTACGTTCAACACTTTTGATGTAGCATCCAGGATCGCTGCTCAAGGTATAGTGATGCGCAGACTCTCATGGCTGCGTGTGTCTGACCTGGATCATTTGGTCCAGCAGCGGATGGCGGATGTTCCTTGTCGGGGGGGATAACCTTTTTGGTGAGAAAGTAGAGGATCTAGTTGACCAGCTCAAGAAGCACAATGATGCTATGGATTCTCTCTCCCGCCGGGCATCTTCTGCTACTACCTCCTCATCTAGGAGGTTTTTTGGAGGGAAGAGGGGTGCTCCCTATTATCTATGCTAGGCATAGGTACACTCCTGCTTCTCGGCAGCCTGCCCAGGCTCAGTCCCAGCGCGCTCGTTCTCGTCAACAGCGTGTGCCTAAGGCCACTGCAGCTCCCCAGCAAGAACAAGGGACGAGCTTTTGACTGGCTCCAGTTCAGCATAGCCCCAGTAAACGTGTCCGTACCGGATGACTTACCGGTTGAGGGGAGGTTAATGTTTTTTCACCAAAGGTGGCCTCTCTTAACCTCCGACTAGGGGTTCTTCAAATTATCCGGTTAGGATACACCCTCAATCTGGAATCCAAGCCTTCAAATTGCCCACCGGGAGCTCAGTCCTACAGCTCCCAGCACAAGCAAGTACTTGCAGAAGAACTCTCCACCCTTCTACAGGCCCAAGTGGTCATACCCTTTCAACCAGGGGAAGAAGGGCTGGGATTCTATTCCAGGTACTTCCTTGTGCAAAAGAAAACAGGGGGATGTGTCCCATCCTAGACCTAAAGGCCCTGAACAAATTTCTAGTCTGAGAAAAGTTCAGGATGGTTTCCCTGGGCACCCTTCTTCCCATGATTCAGGAAAACGATTGGCTATGCTCTGTGGACTTAAAGGATGCTTACACCCACATCTCGATACTTCCAGCTCACAGGAAGTATCTTTGATTTCGGCTAGGAATACAGCAGTTTCAGTACCGTGTACTGCCTTTTGGCCTGGTGTCTGCGCCCAGAGTGTTTACCAAATGCATAGCTGTAGTCACAGCATCGCTACGCAGACTGGGAGTGCATGTTTTTCCTTATCTCGACAATTGGCTGGTGAAGAGCAGCACCTCGAAGGAATGTGAATGACTATTCGGGTGCTAGAGCTACTGGGGTTCGTCATAAATTATCGCAAGTTCCATCTCACCCCAGTTCAAAAATTGGAACTCATTGGAGCCCTGTTGAACACTTAGAGAGCTCGAGCTTATCTTCCTGAGGCAAGGGCGGTCAACCTTCTGTCCCTGGTATCCATGGTTCGAGTGTCTCAGCAGGTCACGACTCAGCAGATGTTGAGACTTCTGGCCTCCACAGTTCATGTAACACCCATTTAAATCAGTAGTAGTAGGAGGTGACGTTGCAGGGTGGTTTAGGTGCAGAGGTAATACAAATACAGGGCGTGTTCCTGGTTCACAGTAGTAGGGAGGTGCGAGCAGAGTAATCTCTCCCGGTAAGCCAAGAATTGTAATTTATAGTTTAAATTTCAAATGAATATATGTAATGCTAAGTAAGTTAAGAGTTTAAAAGCATTTATTAGTATGTCTGTAGTCTTATTTAACAGATTTTACATACATCCCCTTGAAAAAGCTTGAAAATGTGGCTCCACGTTGGAGATAACGACAGAGAGCCGGTTGTTTTAATCACTATGCACTAATCACGGGTGCTCTGGGGGCACTGCAGACCGAGCACTCCCTGACAAACAGCTAAGATAAGTGTCATCAGTATTACTCCTTTGTGTTCCTGGTAGGGAGTGTTTAATGCTGTGAGAATTGGAAGGCAGGGAAGGCGTGTTCTATGATGTGAGACTGCTGCAGTTCCAATCCAGAGACATTTGGGTTAAAGGACACTACAGCACTACTGAGCACTGCAATTTAAAAACAATTAAAAAAAGTTCCTTAGTAGGTTTATATTTTTAGTCTGGTGGAATTGTTGGAAATCATGTAACACCCATGACACGTCTACATATGAGATCAGCTCAATGGACCCTAGCTTCCCAGTGGTTTCAAACTGCGGGGAATCTAGAGGATGTAGTTCAACTGTCCACCAGCTTTCAGAATTCTCTTCAGTGGTGGGCGATTCGATCCAATTTGACCATGGGGCAACCATTCCAAGTTCCTCAGCTAGAGAAAGTGCTGACGACGGATGCATCTCTCCTGGGGTGGGGAGCTCATGTAGATGGGCTCCATACTCAGGCAGCCTGGTCCTTTCAGGAAAAATAGGTCTGCAGATCAACCTCCTGGAATTAAGAGTAATATGAAATGCTCTAAAGGCTTTCAGAGATCGGCTGTCCAACCAAGTAATCTTAATTCAGACAGACAATCAGGTTGCCATGTACTACACCAACAAGCAGGGGGGCACCGGATCTCGCCCTCTGTGTCAGGAAGCCGTCCAGATGTGGCTTTGGGCACGCCGTCATGGCACGTTTCTCCAAGCCACTTATCTGGCAGGCATAAACAACAGTCTGGCCGACAGGCTGAGCAGGATAATGCAACCTCACGAGTGGTCACTGAACATGGGTTTAGTCCGCAAGATCTTCCGAGCGTGGGGCACTCCCTTGGTGGATCTTTTTGCCACTCAGATCAATCACAAGGTCCCTCAGTTCTGTTCCAGGCTTCAGGCCCACGACAGACTAGTGTCAGATGCCTTTCTCCTACATTGGAGACAGGCCTTCTGTATGCTTATCCTCCCATACCTCTAGTAGGGAAGACTTTGCTGAAACTCAAGCAAGACTGCGGAACCATGTTCCTGATTGCACCCTTCTGGCCGCGTCAGATCTGGTTCCCTCTTCTTCTGGAGTTGTCCTCCGAAGAACCATGGAGATTGGACTGTTTTCCAACCCTCATCACTCAGAACGAGGGGTCGCTTCTACATCCCAACCTCCAGTCTCTGGCTCTCACGGCCTGGATGTTGAGAGCTTAGAATTCGCCTCCTTGGGTCTTTCAGAGGGCATCTCCCGAGTCTTGCTTGCTTCCAGGAAAGACTCCACTAAGAGGTGTTACTCTTTCAAATGGAGGAGGTTTGTCGTCTGGTGTGACAGCAAGGCCCTAGATCCTCTTTCTTGTCCTACACAGACCCTGCTTGAATACCTTCTACACTTGTCAGAGTCTGGTCTCAAGACCAACTCTGTAAGAGTTCACCTTAGTGCGATTAGTGCTTATCATCGCCGTGCAGAGGGTAAGCCTATCTCTGGACAACCTTTAGTTGTTCACTTCATGAGAGGTTGCTTTTGTCAAAGCCCCCTGTCAAACCTCCACCAGTGTCATGGGATTTCAACGTCGTTCTCACCCAGCTGATGAAAGCTGAATTCCTGCCATCTGAAGTACTTGACCTGGAAGGTCGTTTTCTTGGTGGCTGTTACTTCAGCTCGTAGAGTCAGTGAGCTTCAGGCCTTGGTAGTGCATGCACCTTATATCAAGTTCCATCACAACAGAGTAGTCCTCCGCTCGCACTCTAAGTTCCTGCCAAAGGTGGTGTCGGAGTTCCATCTGAACCAGTCAGTTGTCTTGCCAACATTCTTTCCCCGTCCTTATACCCGCCCTGGCGAAAACAGTTTGCATACCTTGGACTGCAAGAGAGCATTGGTGGACAAAGCCCTTTAGACAGTCCGCCCAGTTTGTTTCTTTCAATCCTAACAGGAGGGGAGTCACCATTGGAAAACACACAATCTCCAATTGGCTAGCAGATTGCATTTCCTTCACTTACGCCCAAGCTGGACTAACTCTGGAGGGCCATGTCATGGCTCACAATGTTAGAGCCATGGCTGCGTCAGTGGCTAACTTAAAGTCAGCCTCCATTGAGGAGATTTGCAAGGCTGCAACGTGGTCTTCAGTCCACATATTCACATCTCACTACTGCCTTCAGCAGGATACCCGATGCAACAGTCGGTTTGGGCAGGCGGTGCTGCAGAATCTGTTCGGGGTTTAGAATCCAACTCCACCCCCCTAGACCCATTTTTGTTCTGTTCCAGGCTGCACTCTCAGTTAGTTGTTTTATGGTTTCAGGTCAATCTATATTATGACCAATGCTCATTGTTTTGAGTGAGCCTGGTTGCTAGTGATACCCCACATGTGAGAACAAGCAGCCTGCTTGTCCTCGGAGAAAGCGAAGATACATACCTGTAGCAGGTATTCTCCGAGGACAGCAGGCTCATTGTTCTCACAAACCCGCCCACCTCCCCTTTGGAGTTGTTCTTTGTTTATTATTTGCTTTTTGATTAAACTAAGTGGGAACGCTCACGCGACGGGCAGGAAGTTGTTCGCGCATGCGCAGTGTGCACGGTTCACGCACCAGAAGGCTCTGGCAAAACTTTTATTTTTGCTTGTAAAAATTTGCCGTTTCCTGGGCCACCGTGGATGCCGACCCACATGTGAGAACAATCAGCCTGCTGTCCTCATAGAATACCTGCTACAGGTATGTACCTTCGCTTTCCTTTAATCATACCTACTGGTCCAGACACCCTCCCTGTCTGATTTCTTTCAGTGTTTTGGTTCCTGTAGTATTCTCCTGTTACTCCTGCGCACTGGAATTCGGTGGGACCTGCTGCAACGCTGGCCATTTCTTCATTTCAGGAGCAATCTTCTCTATCTTTCTTCCTGCTACTTGATGTGCCAGCTCCATATGACTCATGTTTGTTTCTGGTAGGACATTGAGTCCCTTCCCCCCGATTATGGGTTAGGTCTGGAAGTACAAGAGAGAAGCCCAACATGACACATTGCCTCTCACTGAACCTCCTCATGGGGGAGGTTTTGATTAGCCCATGGCTATGCAGGAGCTACAGAATATCCAGCGCCTGGTCAGAAAAGGGCTTCCATGTCTGACTTTTCCTGTGTTTTCTTCGAGAGGTTAAGAGCACCATTGCTTGGCTATTTGAAATATTGAACATTCCAGGCTGCACGATACCCTTAAAGAGCAAATTACTTGGAACTATTTTCTCTGTCTCCTTCCACTGGTGGATGGACACAACCCATTAGTGTGGACTGGTCTGGTATGATTAAAGGAAAGAAAATTATCAGGTAAGAACATAATTTTTCTATGTACCTCCTAAGTATGGAGTTTGTTCTATCCCATAAAAGTAAACAATGAGATTGTTAGTGTTTTATTCAAAACACGTTGGGCAATAGTTAATTAATGTGGACATTGATACTATGACAGTATCGATGTAATTTTGTTGAATGACTGATTTTATGTTGAATCGGAGCAGTGTAGTTTTTTGGGTGTGTTTACTGCAATAAGGTACTTCATTTGCCCATAAATGCATATTAAAACAACAGTTATGTTTGTTATATTACTGTAGTTAAGTTACTGCAAGATACATAATAATGAAATGCAATTATGCAAATGCATGCAAAACATGTGAGGCCCAATATTCAAAGGTATTACGGACTAGATTCCATATAGGGTGCCTGAAAAATTGGCTCCAAAATATTTACACCTACCGTATGTGTATTCTGTAAACTGCACCAAACTGTACCTAAAGAATATTTTTATTTATTTATTTTATTTAGATTTTGCTTACATCTTTGCAGTAGTAGCTCAAGGTGCACTACATGCAGGTACACTGTGTATTTCCCTGTCCCTACGGGGCTCACAATCTAAATTTGTACCTGAGGCAATGGAGGGTTAAGTGACTTGCCCAAGATCACAAAGAGCAGCAGTGAGATTTGAACCGGGCACCCTTATATGGTGGTCTGACCCCTAGCAGTAGTACCACAAGACTGCAGCTAGTGGTCACAGCCACCATTTTGGACCCAGCATGGGCAAGAGTATAGCTCCTGTCCAACCTCTCTTTACCACCAAGGATATCTTCCGCTGGCCTGAGAGGACTTACAGGGGGGTGGGTGGTATGAGCCCTTGTCAGGAGGGCAGAGCTTGGCTACTAGGGTGGATTTGGGAGTATTTCTGGGAAAGAAGTGGGAACTGCTGCTTTTTACCCTCAGCGACCCTTATAAGATATGCTGCTTGGGCATTATGAGCAATAAAGTGCAGTAAATGGAAAGTCTTAGACAAGAGGGCTAACCCTCAATTTTGCGAATTTGTGGCTTTTTGGACAAGTGGACTAAGCTAAAAGCCAGTGGAGTTCGAAGATGTTTGCATGTGATTAAACAGGCTATCCCCATTGGCCATGTGGACAACTAGGCCAACCACCTCAGGTGTGAAAAATGGGTTAAGCCCACTTCTCTGTAAGACCATCCAACTGAGGCGTGTTAAAAGCCCAACTTTTACTGCACCTTGATAACTAACTTCCTAAGGGTGTGTGTGTTAAATGTAGGCAGATAAAGACCATAATGGCCTATCCAGTGTTGCCCATCCATTCCATCTACTCTCCCTATTGTACTTGTCCCAAGCTCTCTTGAATTCAGATACTGTTTTTGTCTCCATCATCCTTTCCATAAAGAAGTATATCCTCAGGTTACTTCTGAGTCTGTCCTCTTTCATCTTCATCCTATGCCTCCTTTTTCCAGAGCTTCCTTCCAATTGAAAGAGACTTGCTTCCTATGCATTTATGTTCATAAATATTTAAATGTCTCTATCATATCTCCCTTCTCCAGCCTTTCTTCCAAAGTATACATATTGAGATCTCTGTGTCTGTCCCCATATGCCTTATGGCAAAGACCACTGACCATTTTAGTAGCTGCCCTGTGGACCAAATCTATCCTGTTTATATCTTTTTGAAGGTATGGTCTCCAGAATTGTACACAGTATTATAAATGAGGTCATCACCTCCTTTTTCCTACTGGCCATTCCTCTCCCTATGTACCCAAGCATTTTTCTAGCTTTCGCAGTCATCTTTTCTACCTGTTTGGCCACCTTAAGGTCATCACTTACGATCACACCCAAGTCCCACTCATTTTTCATGCACAAAAGTTCTTCACCCCCTAAACTGTACCAATCCCTCAGGTTATTTTAGCCCAAATACCTGACCCTGCATTTTATAGCATTAAATCTGAGCTGCAAAATTCCAAACCATTTTTCTAGCTTCTCTAAGTCCTTCTTCATGTTATCCACACCATCAGGAGTGTCTACCCTATTGCAGATTTTGGTATCATCCAGAAAGAGGCAAACTTTACCTGATACCACTGGTAACGTCCTTTTCCTCAGAATGAGCTCTATTTACCATTACCCTCTGTCGCCTTCCACTCAACCAGTTCCTAACCCATTCAATCATTTTAGAGCCCATACTGAGGGCACTCAGTTTATTTATTAGTCGTCTATGTGGAGCCATGTCAAAAGCTTTGCTAAAATCTAAATATACCACATCTAGTGCTCTCCCTTGATTCAACTCTCTGGTCACCCAGTCAAAGAAATTAATCAGATGTATTTGACAAGATCTGTCTCCTAGCTGTTGTATTTTTTTTAACATATCATATAATCATTGTCCATTCTACTTAAGAAAAAGAGAGAGCATAAGGTTATTTAAATATCATTATCCAACTCAAGCAATCCAGGCCCTGACTAGTTAAAGAGAGAAGTCAAGCCTAACTCTGCTGTTTTAGGTGTGGATTTTTAGTTTGATCATCACTTTGAGGCAGGAAGCTATTATCCTATTTAAAATTTTCCATAGACACACCACACTGCTTAGGTGCTCCTCTGCAGTATTTTATTCCCAGTAGATGATGGTATGCCCTACCCCCCCCCCCCCCCCTCCAGGTATCCAGTGCAGTAAGATAATATGCTGATATCAGCATTATTCTGGATCTTATGTACACAACATCATTAAGGTGTGTGTGAAAGCAGAATCCTTTATGTGTTTGTTTTTAAAACATTTGCTTTAATTGTTCCATTTTGATATGTGTTACACTAGGAATATAAGAACAGTGGTAGAAATGTGATATTATGGAAAGCCGTATAAAGCAGTGAAACAATAAGTAAAACCATTTTTTTCTCCATGTGATTTATATTATCTCTGGTTTTGATTTGCTTATACTCTGTTCTCCTTTTTCACTGTTGAAATTTTCCATCTTGTACTGTAAAATTTTGTTTATGTTAAAGGAGTGAAGGATTGTATAAATATGTTTGAAGCATAGTATCATATTGGTACCAGATTATTCTAGAAAGCTATTTTTGTGGAAAAATATTACTTATGCGTCTGGAAGAAGAGTGGGAGGTAGGTGGAAGAAGATTTATACTTAAGACTTCTGATTTTAGGTTTTAACCAATAAATACTGACAAGCTGTCCTGATACAAAAAAAATTAAAATAGGTGTTTATTAACTAAATTTTGAAAAAAAAAAACACCACTTCCCCAGATTATCTTGCATCCTCCATTCAGTGTTTGTGCCTCTTATGTGCTGACAACTTCTAAGTTACATAAATGTACATGTTTGATTCTACCAGAAGAGTTGTCAACCAGCAGTTCTTGTGGCACAAGAACACAAAAAACAGACTTTTTTTTGTCCCTCAAAGAAACAGTCAGTGCCAGAGCCGGTGGTGGGAGGAGGGGCTAGTGGTTGGGAGGCGGGGATAGTGCTGGGCAGACTTACACGGTCTGTGCCCTGAAAAGGACAGGTACAAATCAAGGTAAGGTATACACAAAAAGTAGCACATATGAGTTTATCTTGTTGGGCAGACTGGATGGACCATGCAGGTCTTTTTCTGCCGTCATCTACTATGTTACTCAATGGAGAGGTTTAGTAAACACAGAAAGACCACATCTGTGCAACTAAAAGGGTCCTTTGCTTTTTGACTGTTCTCTACAGTCACTGCAGGTATCCTTCAAGAACACACACCATTCCCTACCTATAGGGATTGGGTGCTGTTTATTCTTCAGCAGTGGAAAAAGGTTATAACCAATTCCTAGATCTGCAACATTGTCAAAATGGGCTACAACCTTTCAGCCGCTACCACCAGATCGACCCCCTAACTTGGGATGGCTCAAATACATACCCATCTGCTTCCGGAAGACGTTGCTCTCCCATTCAAATCAATAGATTCTGTTCATCCTCAGGACAGGGATCAGAGTTTTTTTTTTTTTCTTTCTTTCTGAGAAGTTCTGAGCAGTGGCGTAGCAAGGAGGGGGGGGGCGGGAGGGGCGGTCCGCCCCGGGTGTCAGCTCAGGGGGGGGGTGCTCCCTGCCAGCTCCTCCCCCCTCGGCGCATCGACACCCCCCCCCCCAGTGCCCACCCTCCTCCGTCCAACCAGCTCCCTACCTTTAAAAATATATCAAATCCAAAGCGAGGCACAGCGCCTCGCGCCTGCACGTTAAAAAAATGTGCACCATCTCATCAGGCCTTCTCTCGCGCTCTGTCTGTCCCGCCCTTGCGGAAATAGGAAATTGCGTCAGCGGAGGGCGGGACAAACAGAGCGAGGGAAGGCCCGATGAGACGGTGCACATTTCTTTTACGTGCAGGCACGAGGCGCTGCGCCTTGCTTTGGATTCCGATATTTTTTTAAGGTAGGGAGCTGGTTGGACGGAAGAGGGTGGGCACTGGGGGGTGTTGATGCGCCGAGGGGGGGGTATGTCATCGTGCTGCACCCGGGGGGGGGTGCAACGGCGAACCGCCCCGCCCCGGGTGGCAGCCCCCCTCGCTACGCCACTGGTTCTGAGAGAAGAGGACATCTCTTTGGGTAAGTGACATTATTTTATTCTGAGCTTGGTATCTTAAAGATTAGGGTTTAAAAGAGGAATTGTAGGATATTGATAAACACAGAATTTTAAAATAAAAAAAGAAAGCAAGCAAACTTTATTAGCTAGTCTCTATACCTTTTCCCCATAGTCTTAAAACTTGAAGTTTCTGCCACAGCATTAACAGATAGAAGGCACAGAAGGGCCCAATTCAGTCCTTATTCCCACCCACCCCGAGCTCAACTCTTCATTTCTAGTCAGTTATTCTAATTAAGACAACAAGAGGGGAAATTTCAGTTTTCATGAGAGTTTTAATTACATTTAATTAATTTCTAAGAAGCAAACCCTAAATAAATTACAAATTACACCAGTGATAAGGATCATTATTTTCATCTGATATCCCTAGTACCTTAAGAAGGTTTAATTAAACAACTCTATAATTCTAAGATGCAGACAGTAGTCCATTAGTGAGAGGGGTGCTATCCAGTCTTTTGCATTGAGTGTCACATGTATGATTATCTCCCATTTGGTGAGTTGTCATATGCATGTGCTCGATGCAGAGCCAAGTCCGTTCTCTTGAGGCTATAGTAGCAGACTTGGAGGAGCTGAGGGATACAGAGAGGTACATAGAGGGGGGCCTACAGGGACGTTATAGAGAAGTCCCACATCCAATTTGACAGTCCCTGTGCTGCCTTGGAGGACGGAGACCTTCTAAAAGGAGAGCATCACCCTGGTGCAGCTGGAAGTAATCCTGTAGACAGGAGCAGCACACCAAGGAATGCAGTATCGTCTCGCACCGAGGATGTGTCTCCAGGAGCTACTGCCCAGGTGAGAAGGGTTTGGATGACTGTTGTAGTTGGTGATTCGATTATTAGGCATGTAGATAGCTGGGTGGCTGGTAGACGTGAGGATTGCATGGTCACTTGCCTTCCTGGTGCGAAGGTGGTGGACCTCACGTGTCACCTAGATAGGATTTTAGATAGTGCTGGGGAAGAGCCAGCTGTCTTGGTAAATGTAGGTACCAATGACATAGGAAAATGTGGGAGAGAGGTTCTGGAAGCCAAATTTAGGCTCTTAGATAGAAAGCTCAAATCAAGAACCTCTAGGGTAGCATTTTCTGAAGTGCTACCCGTTCCACACGCAGCGCCCAAGAGACAGGCAGAGCTCCGGAGTCTCAATGCATGGATGAGACAATGGTGCAGGGAGGAGGGTTTTAGATTTGTTAGGAACTAGGCAACATTCTGGGGAAGGGGGGGAGTCTATTCCGAAAGGATGGGCTCCACCTTTACCAGGGTGGGACCAGGCTGCTGGCATCGGCATTTAAAAAGGAGATAGAGCAGCTTTTAAAGTAGAAACTGGGGGAAGGCTGACAGTTGCTCAAAAGCGCGTGGTTCGGAATAAGGTATCTTTCAAAGATATCACCAAAACAGGGAAGATAGGGTATCCCGATAGTGAGGTTGAAAAAGAGACCATAGTAGATCAGGTGTCCTTAAATAAAAATCAGACAAAAGATTGCAAATTAATACTGTCAAGTACTGAGCATGATGTAAATAGGAACAACAAACAGTTTGAAATGTCTATATGCGAATATCTGAATACTAAGAAATAAGATAGGAAAGTAAGAATATATTGCACTAAATGGAAAATTAGATATAACAGGCATCTCTGAGACCTGGTAGAAGGAGGATAACCAGTTGGACACTGTCATACCGGGGTACAAATTATATCGTAGTGATAGGGTGGATCGAATTGGTGGAGGGGTAGCATTGTATGTTAAGGAGGGCCTTGAGTCAAATAGATAGAAAATTCTGCAGGAAACAAAACACATCTTGGAATCCCTATGGACTGAAATTCTATGTGTAAAGGGGAAAAGGGAAGGGACTTGATATACCGCCTTTCTGAGGTTTTTGCAACTACATTCAAAGCAGTTTACATATATTCAGGTACTTATTTTGTACCAGGGGCAATGGAGGGTTAAATGACTTGCCCAGAGACACAAGGAGCTGCAGTGGGAATCAAACTCAGTTCCCCAGGATCAAAGTCCACTGCACTAACCACTAGGCTACTGCTCCACACAAAAAAGATAGTGATAGGAGTGTACTACGTCCGCCTGGCCAGGATGAACAAACGGATGTAGAAATGTTAAAGGAAATTAGGGAAGCTAACGATCTGGGCAACACAATAATTATGAGTGATTTCAATGACCCCGATAATGACTGGGTGAATGTAACATCAGGGCATGCTAGGGAGGTAAAATTCCTTGACGAAATCAAGGACTACTTTATGGAGCAGCTGGTACAGGAACCAAGAAGAGAAGGAAAACTTCTAGACCTAGTCTTAGTGGAGCACATGATCTGGTGCGGGAGGTAATGGTGATGGGGCTGCTTGATAGCAGTAACCATAATATGATCAGATTTGATATTAGCTTTGGAGTAAGTATACACAGGAAATTCAATATATCAGCGTTTAACTTTCAAAAAGGAGACTATGATAAAATGAGAAGAATGGTGGAAAAAAAACTTAGAGGAGCAGCTGCAAGGGTCAAAAATTTACATCAGGCATGGATGCTGTTCAAAAATGCCATCCTGGAAGCCCAGGTCAAATATATTCCATGTATTAAAAATGAGGGAGGAAGACCAAACGACAGCCGGCATGGTTAAAAAGTGAGGTGAAGGAAGCTATTAGACCTAAAAGAAAATCCTTCAGAAAATGGAAGAAGGAATCAACTGAAAATAATACGAAACGGCATAAGGAATGTGAAGTCAAATGCAAAGCGCTGATAAGGAAGGCAAAGAGAGACTTTGAAGAAAAGATTGTGTTGGAGGCAAAAACACATAGTAAACATAGTAAAACATTTTTTAGGTATATTAAAAGCAAGAAGCCAGCAAAAGAATTGATTGGATCGCTAGATGACTGAGGAGTAAACTACTACTACTTCTACTTATCATTTCTATAGCGCTACTAGACGTATGGAGCGCTCTACACATTATATACAGGTAATTTCTCTGTCCCTAGAGGGCTCACAATCTAAGTTTTTTGTACCTGGGATAATGGAGGGTTAAGTGACTTGCTCAAGATCACATGGTAAAAGGAGCAATCAGGGAAGACAAAAGCCATAGTGGAGAGATTAAATGAATTCTTTGCTTTGGTCTTCATCGAGGAAGATTTGAGAGAGATACCGGTGCCAGAAATGGTATTCAAAGCTGACGAGTTGGAGAAAATGAATGAAATCTCTATAAACCTGGAGGATGTAATGGGTTAATTTGACAAATTGAAGAGTAGTAAATCTCCTGGACCGGATGGTATTCATCCCAGAGTACTGATAGAATTGAAAATGAACTTGAGGAGCTATTATTAGTAATATGTATTTTATCTTTAAAATTGAGCATGGTAGCGGAAGATTGGAGGGTGGCCAATGTAACGCCAATTTTTAAAAAATGGTTCCAGAGGAGATCTGGGAAATTATAGACCGGTGAGCCTGACGTTGGTTCCGGGTAAAATGATAGAGACTATTATAAAGAACAAAATTACAGAGCATATTCAAAAGCATGGATTAATGAGGCAAAGTCAACATGGATTTAGTGAAGGGAAATCTTGCCTCACCAATTTATTACATTTCTTTGAAGAGGTGAACAAACATGTGGGTAAAGGTGAGCCGGCTGATATTGTGTATTAGGATTTTCAAAAGGCGTTTGACAATGTACCTCATGAAAGACTCCAGAGGAAATTGGAGAGTGATGGTATAGGAGGTATTGTCCTATTGTGGATTAAAAACTGGTTAAAAGATAGAAAACAGAGTAGGGTTAAATGGTCAGTATTCTCAATGGAGAAGGGTAGTGGGGTTCCCCAGGCGTCTGTGCTGGGACCGCTGGTTTTTAACATATTTATAAATGATGTAGAAATGGGAATAAGTAGCAAGGTAGTTAAATTTGCTAATGACACAAAATTTTTCAAAGTTGTTAAATCGCAAGAAGATTGTGAAAAACTGCAGGAGGACCTTACAAGACTGGGAGATTGGGCATCTAAATGGCAGATGACGTTTAATGTGCGCAAGTGCACAGTGATGCAGATGGGAAAGAGGAACCTGAATTATAACTACGTAATGCAAGGTTCCACGTTGGGAGTCACCAACCAAGAAAGGGATCTAGGTGTTGTCGTTGATGATACATTGAAACTCTCTGCCCAGTGTGCTGTGGCAGCTAAGAAAGCAAATAGAATATTAGGTATTGTTAGGAAAGGAATGCAAAACAAAAATGAGGATGTTATAATGCCTTTGTATCGGTCCATGGTGTGACCTCACCTTGAATATTGTGTTCAGTTCTGGTCACCGCTTCTCAAAAAGGATATAGTGGAATTAGAAAAGGTACAGAGAAGGTTGACGAAAATGATAAAGGGGATAGGATGACTTCCCTATGAGGAAAGGCTGTCCCAGTTTGGCAATACTTATGTACTTATTCATCATGGCCACACAATCTTGCTGACAAATTTTAAAAACACCAAAAGCCAAAAATATAACTATAACTGTTAACCTTTCCTAAGATGGCGTCCGTATAGGTTGGGTCCACGCAAGCTCCAGGCTCGAGGACAGAGTTGTAACTGACCCCCAACCTGGATGAGTTGTACCCACCTGGCGAGGCCACGGAGCTGAGGGTGAGACCGGCGGTGCGAAGGACGAGTTCCGGTGGAACAGCGGACAGCATCTGACTGTGTATCTAGAAGCCTACGTGGATCTGCTGGGCGCCAGCTCGATCCCAACCCGCCAAACGACAGACCAAACGCCCTGGTAGACAGGGGATGACAGGGTGAGTCAGACCAAGCCGCACGGAAGGCGATCGGCGAGCGACCTCTGCCGCTCGATGCTGGCCTGTAGTCAGGACGCCCGAGAGAGACGATCAGGCCCGGGCAGAGGGGGGCCGACAAGCGGCCTGTCGCCATCCCGGACCAGAGACCACACAGGTCCACCTGAGCTGCTCCTTCACCGGCCCGGCCCCACCTGATAATAAAGAACAACAACGTGGATGCAGAAGATCACAGGTCTGTTTGCTGTGTTTTGAACGAATAGAATGACTGCAGCACGGGCACGTGGAAACAGAGACTAACCTGATGTCTCAGTTACCTATGATGGAATGACGGCAGCGTGGGAGTGTGGAAACAGAGACTAACCCGATGTCTCATTTACCTATAATGGACTAGATAGGCTCGCTTTCACTCCAATCTATTATACCTCCGTGACTAACCCCTCATAGACTCGCCACGGAAAGAGGGAATAGAGAATCACAATGCTGGGCTATGACTGGTGATCGCTGCAGTATACTGTAAGTAGCAACGGCCCATTTACCTATAATGGACTAGATAGGCTCGCTTTCACTCCAATCTATTATACCTCCGTGACTAACCCCTCATAGACTCGCCACGGAAAGAGGGAATAGAGAATCACAATGCTGGGCTATGACTGGTGATCGCTGCAGTATACTGTAAGTAGCAACGGCCCACGAATAAAGGGAATAGAGAGTAGCAGCGTCGGGTTATGACCGATGACCGCTGCATTGTACTTCAAGCAGCAGCAGCCGTCAATACAAAGACGCATCCAAGTTCTAAGTTTGTACCCGACCCAGAAGACGACGGAGGATCCTGCAGATCTAGCTTTACACCACCCCCAGCACCCAGGAGTAGTGACAACCCGATCTGCCAAATGATGCAACTCTTACAAAACACCTCGACTCCTCCTTCTGCCACTGAAGCAACACATACACTTCAAGAAACCCAGCGTACTATCGAACAGCTGCCAGGACCGCCACCTGCCAGACAACTAGCCTACAACCCTACCCCAACCAACAGCACAACGCCCTTGTTAACGAAACCTCCTGCCTCCAACCATTGAACAGCGTCCAGAGTAACAGAACTCTGTGCCCAGGACATCACCCCCGAGAATCTAACTGTGAGTAACCTAACATCCCAAACTGACACCAAAATGAACACAATCAAAATACTCCTAACAATCTATTCCTTCTCACTGATTCACCTAATATTATCCATCCCACTTACAGAAAATAATATCATACCCATCCTACAAAATCACCGAAGGCTGATCAAACACTCCACCAAACTGACACCCATCAAACTAAAGGAAGTCTATCTAAATACAGACAATACCAACAAAATGGAAGGAAAGATCACAACAAACACACACCACCCAAGGAAGGACAACTACTAAAAATCCACACATCACCAAACCTAGCAGCCCCATACCAAAATATCCAAGTGGGCTACATCAATGCCAGGTCCGTAGTTAACAACACAACAACAATATCAGACTGGATCATCTCAGAAAACCTTGATCTTATCTTCATCAACGAAACATGGATTCACGATGAAAAGGATCCCATAATCCTTGAACTATGGTCCTCCAGGCTACAAAATTACTCACTGGACCAGAACAGAAAATAGAGGAGGAGGCATAGCAATAATCTACCGAACCCAATTCACCACCGAAACCATCGCCGAATCCATAACACCCCAACTAGAAACTGCATCATTCAGAATCCAAAACAAATCCCTGATCGATCATCTGAACTGTGTACTATTTTACAGACCGCCCGGAAACTGGAATGAAAGCCAGCCTACTTTCACGGACTTCCATCTCAAACACTTGTGTAAACAGCTCCAATATATTAATACTAGGCGACATAAACCTTCACATAGAAGACCCCAACTCCACCAACGCACGTGAATGCAAAGACTTCCTACAGTCCTGGGATCTCAAATGGCCTCACATGCAAGCTACCCACATCAAGGGACACATACTAGACCTCCTATCACACAAACTGTCCACAGATCATAACCTATTAATAACAGACATCAAATGGACAGAAACACCTTGGACCGACCACTACAAACTAAACCTATCCCTAGACTGGCGGAAGAAGGTACTAAACCATACACCAGCACACACAACCTACACCACGAGAGGGCAAATAGATCCACAAATATTCTGGCAACTGATATATGACAATGAATGGAAAACACACACAGACTCCATACACTACCTCAACCATTGGGAGGACAGATGCAGAAGCGTACTAAACGAAATAGCACTCTTAAAGACCAGAATATCAAGAAGACAAAACTCGATACCATGGTTCAATGACGAATTAAAAAAACTCAAAACACAATCCAGGAAACTTGAACGAGCATGGAAAAAAACAAAAGATGCACATACACTCAATGCATGGAAACAAGGACACAGAAAATACGCAATAAGACAAACCAAAAGGTCATACTACAAAACTAAAATAGGACCGCATTACAAAGATATGAAGAAACTATTTCAACTCGTAAATAAGGTACTAAACACCACCCCTATCACCACAACCAACACAGCCATCCTACCCGCAGACAAACTTGCCAACTACTTCAACGAAAAAATAACAAAATTACACAACGCACTCCCTCAGCACAACACTAACATTGAAAACTTCTTGGTACAGAGGATCCAAGATGGCGTTGTGAATGGACGCACCTGTGTTAGCTCCTGGAAGTTGCTCTGTTTGTAGGTCCTCTTCGGTGCCTCTGTCGCCTCATCAAGCATGGGGAAACGGAGGGGAAAAGTGAAGGAACATCCCTCAGCTCCTGTGACTTCTTCAGCGACGAGGCAGACAACTTTGTAATTTTTCAGACAGCAACCAGGTCCTCAGGGCTTTTCAACCCCCTCTGCAACTCTCGGCGCTTCGGCATCGATTGAGAATGGAAACGGGGCTTTCCTGAGCCCCGTGGAACGAGTTGCTCCACCCCAGCCTGGAGGGGAGTTGCTGGCAGCTCTGACAGGGAAGGAAGCCGAAGGGGCTCAGCCCGACCTGTTTGAGGGAGTGTCTGCAGTAACGGAGGCTGAATCTCAACACCGAGAACTATTGCTACAATCAGCTTCAAAGGTATTGCCCCAGGATATAGTTTCTAAACTTGCTCGTGTTGAAGATCAACCTCACCCTTCTCAAGCCATTAGTGATGTGAATAGACCAGCAACTGTGACATTAGAGCCACTATGGGATATGGTTTACAGCATTCACACTTCTATGCAAACTACTTTAAAAATGAATACTTCTGACATAAAGACTCTTTCTGAGGCTGCCCTGCTTCAGGCGCAAAAGACTGCACAGCAAACCTTAGATTTGGAGACTGTGAATATTAAAATTCAAGAAATGGGATCTGTAGAAACGGCTTTGGTTAAGGATAATAATTTCCTACATAAAAGATTGGAGTACCTGGAAAACCAGGCTAGAAGACTTAACCTCAGGTTTCTTAATTTTCCCAAATCACCTTTAATTTCCCCTTTGGACATGGCTAAAAATATATATGATTGATATTCTTGGAATGGATAAGGACTCACTGCCTCCCCTTACTCGGGCTTATTACATCAGGAGTGGTGGAAGAAAATCCCCCGATAGCAGGGGAAGGAATAGATCTTACTTCTTTCCTTGAAAGTTCATTGGAGATAATTACTCAGAGGTTGACTCTGCTTGTTACTTTTGTGCTGGAGCCTGACAGGAATGCCGTATTAAGGCTTTCCTTGAGACACTTAGAAAATCTGTTTTTGGGCTCAAAAATTCGTATTTTTCCTGATCTCTCAAGGCCTACACAGATGAGACGGAGGGCCTTTTTGGAACTCCGCCCTAGGGTGGTGGCACTGGGAGCAACTTTTATATTACGTTTTCCTTGTTATTGTAATGTAATGCTTGAGGGTAAACAGTTTCAATTTGTAGACCCAAAACAGTTAAAACAATTTCTAGATGCTAGAGTGGAATTGAATGTTGTGTGCCCTCCCTAAATGCAGGCTGGGGTCTGAACCAGAGGTTGCAACCACTAGTCCGTAATTATTGCTATATGTTTTACTTTAAATTCTAAATTCTTGGATTCCAAATTTCCTAAACTTGTGGACAGAAAGGCTGTTAATGATATTTCCTTTTATTTTTGCCTCTTGTATAAATGCCGATTGCATATTCACGCATTGTGATGATATATTGAAATATATGAATAAAGAAATAATAAAAAAAAGAAAACTTCTTTAACGACCTGGACCAAATCCCTGGTGGATGCCCAGCTGACCGTTTCTGGTCAACATTTACTCTCCTCACCACTGAATCAATCACAAAAATCAGATTCATAGGTTTGCCAACACCCACTGCAAACTGGACATATGTCCCAGTCACCTACTCAAATCTGCCCCTGACCACTTCATAGCAGACCTCACATCCCACCAAAACTTCATGCTACAACAAGGTCTCTTCCCTGAGGAACATGGAAACATTCTACTCACCCCAATACCAAAAGTCGCCAAGAAAAACACAAACAACCTAACCAATTACCGCCCAGTTGCATCTATACCACTAGTAGTCAAACTGGCGGAGAGTTTGGTGACCAAACAGCTAACTGAATACATGGACAAGTTCCCAATACTACACAACTGACAGTCAAGGTTCCGCTCCCACCACAGTGGGTCGTAGATTGTTGTCACAGCTTTTAGCAATGTGTTCCATATTTTTGTGTTTATATAGGAGAAGCTGGATGCATAGGTTGCTTTGTATTTAACTCCTTTGCAGGTTGGGCAGTGAAGGTTTAGGTATGTTCAAGATGATCTGGTTATGTTTCTGATTGGTAGGTCTATGAGGTCTGTCATGTATCCTGGGACTTGGCCGTGGATAATTTTGTGGACTAGGGTGCACATTTTGAAGGTAATACGTTCTTTGATTGGAAGCCAGTGCAGTTTTTCTCAGAGGGGTTTGGCACTTTCGAATCGTAATTTACCAAATATCAGCCTGGCTGCTGTGTTTTGAGCAGTCTGGAGTTTCTTAGTGAGTTGTTCTTTGCAGCCCGCGTAGATTCCGTTGCAGTAGTCTGCATGGCTTAGTACCATTGATTGTATTAGGTTACAAAATATTTCCCTCGGGAAGAAAGGTTTTACGCATTTAAATGTCCACATTGCGTGGAACATTTTCTTTGTTGTGGAGTTCACTTGGCTCTCGAGTGTGAAGTTGCGGTCGATTGTAACGCATAGTATTTTCAGGTTGTCTGAGATAGGGAGGGTGTGTTCTGGGGTAATTAAGGTTGTGGGTTTGTACGTATTGTGTTGAGATGAGGCAATGTGTTTTTTCAGTGTTCAATTTCAATTGAAAAGAGTTTGCCCATGAGTCCATGGTGTTCAAGCAGAGTTTGATTTCGTTGTTAATTTCAACACCATTTCTATCATGCAAGGTCATCTTGGTGTGTCCGGTCGATTTTCATCTCTTCCAGCCGAAAGAGGTTCAGTCTACCCTAAGGATTCACCATGTACCCTGAAGTCCTTCCTAACAGCATATCTATGGACCATTTTAGTCTCTCTTCTCCTTTCCTTGTTTTCTTTTGTCCTGCTTCTTTTATTCTTTCAAAATTAATTGTCACCGTGTCACCTCTGATTTGGCAATAGCCTATCAGTGCATTGTAAGCCACTTTGAGCCTGCTAAACTGTGGGATAAACATGGGGTATAAATGTGCAAAATAAATAAATACATTTCTGTTAGATCATGTCTGAAGGGAATGTATATTGTGATGTCGTCTGTGTAGATGAACGGGTTGAGGCCTTGCTTTGATAAGGACTTGGCCAGTGGGATCATCATTATGTTGAAAAGTGTAGGTGATAATGGTAATCCTTGAGGTACTCCACAATCTGCTTTCCAGGGTGGTGATATATTTAAGTTTGATTTCACTTGGTATGTTCTGGTGGTTAGAAAACCCTTGATCCAGCTAAGTATATTTCCACCAATTCTGAAGTAGTCTAAAAGTCTTAGTAGTATATTGTGGTTTACCATGTCGAATGCGCTCGACATACCAAATTGGAGGAGAAGTATGTTTTTACCTTTAGCTATTTTCTGCTTGAATTTGGCCATGAGAGTAACTAGCACTGTTTTGGTACTGTGGAGAGGGTGGAATCCCGATTATGATTCATGTAATATTGAGAACTTGTCCATGTAGTCCGTAATCTGTTTGGTCACCATGCTCTCCATCAGTTTAACTGCTAGTGTGATAGATGCAACTGGGCGGTAGTTGGAAAGTTCGGATGTTTTTTTCTTGGTATCTTTTGGGATTGGGGTAAGCAGGATGTTGCCATATTCCTCAGGGAAAAGACCTTGTTGGAACATGTAGTTTAGGTGAGATGTGAGGTCAGTTATGAAGTGGTCAGGGCGGATTTTAGTAAGTAGCTGGGGCAGGTATGCAGTTTGGAGTGGGTGTTGGAGAACCTTTTGATCGCGTAGGTGACTGTTTCGATGGTGAGGGGCGTGAAGTTTGACCAAGTTTGGTCGGCTGGGTATTCTCCAGGGTTTGGATCCAGACTGTTGATGAAATTTTCGGTATCAGTATTGTTCTGAGGTAGTGTTTACAGATGAAAACGAATCCCATTTTAGGTATTTATTTTTATTTATTAGGATTTATTTACCGCCTTTTTGAAGGAATTCACTCAAGGCGGTGTATAGCAAGAATAAGTCAAACATAAGCAATAGACAATTACAGCAGTAAAAATATTCAAACAACAATACAGTGTATGGCATAGTATGCTGCATTACAATGCCAACACAATACACAATAAAACATTTTAATAGACAGCATATGGTGCAAGCAAAGATGGAACATATAGATAGATAAGATAGAGTAACAGGAGTAAGAAAATAAAGGACTAATTAAAGAGAGTTGCAAATGAGGTCAGAAATGTGCTTGAACATTACCTTGCCTAGGGTAGGAGTAGATTAACATGTCCTGCTATAATATGGTGGACAAGGGAGGAAGGAAAGGCCATGTCTAAGGGTTTCTACTGCACTAGTACCTTTAAACCAGTTGCAGGCTGGGTCCAAACAGGATACCTGGCTAGAAACCCCAAGTCAGCAGAAATTCTACTATCCAGAATTTAATTTGGCCTGGCACCTTGTCTATATTACATCCCTCACCAGAATACATAATGAAGTTAGTCAATTGCAAAAGTTTTGTATAGGTGACAATTCTTGCAGGCCAACTTTAGTACACCCATAGCACTACAAGCACGAACTGCTCAAAGATGCCATAACTGTGTTTGTTCCACTCCAATCTATATTACCCAACATTACTTTGTATTTGTTTTTCTCACCAAATTTGTCTTTCTTACCGGACACTACTTTGTATTTGTTTTCTTACTGGAATCGGCAATCGCCTTTCCGATAATATGTAAGCCACATTGAGCCTACAAATAGGTGGGAAAATGTGGGATACAGATAAATAAATAAATAAATAATGCAGCAAATAATTCAGAAATGACTTGAGCTGAGAGTCCAAAATAAAAAATCACTATAATAGTTTGTTTCTTTTACTGCTCGTAGAATACCTTTTCTTGGACTAGACTAGCAGATGTCTAAAAATGCAGCCTCATAAAAATGCCTAAGGGCTTGAGGAAGGCACCTTAATAGGCCTGAATGCTGGATGTTTTAAACTGTTTAGTTAGAGGATGGGGGATTCTGGGGTTTTTTTGTTTTTTGTTTTCTTTTTTTGGCATACTAACACATTTCTCTCTTTCTCTCTGTTTTCTCAATTAAGAAAGAAGATTGACCTGTCCGATTCAGCTGTACTATGCCTGTGGCTCCGTCATCTTCCCAGCCTTGAAAAAACAGTACTGCATCTCTTTGAAAGGTTAATTTCTATTCAGGGCCATTCCCTGGGAGACATGGAATGTATTATAAAAGATTCATTGCTGGTAAGTACTGTAGTTCAATAATGCCTTGAGTGATTGAAAGCACAAATGAGAGAAAATGCAGGTTTGCAATATAAAGGAAATTTAGACACAAAATCTAATTGACTTGAAAAGTCTGTAAAACTAAAAGCAATTCGTAATGCCTGTCATTATGTAGAAGTATGTAAGTAACTAGTTAACTAAGCTACTTTTTTTTTCAGCTTAGCAGTTTCTTCCTGTTCCTTTGAGCTTCCAGCTCTTTTTTACCTTTTTGGATTGTTATATGTTTCTATATTTAGACATGGTTTCATTTAGTAGGTATTTTGTTTTTATATTCTTTGCCTTTATAGATGGGGCAGCATATAAATAATTTTAAATGAGTGAATAAATAAATCAAGACCTGCCTCTGGGCTGCATGGCCCTGAGTCTTCATTCACCATTAATTACTCATATGTTTTTCCCTGTCTGTTTATCTCCCTCCCAGCTCAGCCAAACTGGCACAGGGAGCCTTTGAGCCAATTCCCTCCAGAAACAAACTAACATGAAACAGGGCTGGCCACTGGGTGTCATTTATGAAGAACAGCAGAGAATCCCTATTCCTAGGGCAGCCCTTCTCAAACTTTTATCCTGCACAACCAAAATTTGACACTGAAAAATTTATAATGACCCCAGATAAGGACCAAAATTAAATAACAGATTTATGCTCTCTCCCTCTGCTGCCTTTCTCTCTCCCCATCTTTCTATTATCGTTTCCTCTACCCATCTGCTTCCCCTTTCACTATTAATTCCTTTCCTCCCGTCTCTTCCATCCAATTTACCGATGTGAGGAATCAGCAGTAGCAATAGGAGAGGTGGGAGAGTAGACAAATCGGGTTGGCAATAGGAACATCAAGTTGGCTTGCACTCAAGGTTCTAGCATACCTGGTATACTTGAAGCATAGCTCTGCTGCCTCTTCTCTCCTACTTGCTACTGTAGCGGAAATAAAACTCAAACCCACCAAGGCTGCAGCTGAAAAAGAACCCCCTCCCCCAATCTATGAAAATGATAACTCATTGCCCCTCATTCTCCTTCCCACTTCTGATTTATAAAAAAAATAACCTTCCTTCCGTTCAGGACATCCCAAAGTTTCTAATAGTGAGCACAGCAGAAGCAAACCACTTTATTCCTACAGGTCCAGCATCCAGTGGCTGTTTTGCTGTCCCTACCAGAAGCCACAAATTTAGCCCATGCTCTGTCAGTGCTCCGCTTCCAAACATGCCTACTCTAAAGCTGCATAAAAGTACCTGTGTTCTTGTCACTGCGCATACTTTTAAGCAAGAGGTAATTTTTAAGCAGCATTTAAGCAGCCAGACTCATATTTGGAAAATCAAAATACGAAAGTGCAAAACCCCTACGAGAGAAGCTACACTGGCTCCCACTCAAAGAACGCATCACGTTCAAAATATGTACCCTAGTACATAAAATCATCCATGGCGATGCCCCAGTTTACATGTCAGACCTGATAGACCTACCACCCAGGAATGCTAAAAAATCATCTCGCACATTCCTTAATCTTCACTTCCCCAACTGCAAAGGCCTAAAATACAAATTAATGCACGCATCAACCTTTTCCTATATGAGCATGCAATTCTGGAACGCATTGCCACTCAACCTAAAAGCGACCTATGAACTGACCAACTTCCGTAAACTACTAAAGACCCATCTCTTCGACAAGATATACCACAAAGACCAAAACATGTGAAACTCCCACATATATCCAGAAATGTTAATAATGCCTTCCGTTATCTTACTATCAGGTATTCTACTACCATGTAACCCAAAATCCTTCTGTAACACCAAATATCTACTCTTTTCTGTTTCCCACTATCCATGATGTATTGTAAGCCAATTTGAGCCTACGAAAAGGTGGGATAATGTGGGATACAAATGCAACAAATAAATAAATTTTACCCATGCATACTGTCGTATATGCA
The DNA here is from genome assembly GCF_901765095.1 of Microcaecilia unicolor. NCBI lineage: Eukaryota > Metazoa > Chordata > Amphibia > Gymnophiona > Siphonopidae > Microcaecilia > Microcaecilia unicolor. The sequence continues at coordinate 206,199,044 of NC_044032.1, forward strand.
TGAAAATATCTTTATAAAATTAACCGCATTGTATAAAAGTAGTTACTATGGGGTAGATATTCAGCATGGTTTAATCAGGCAGGAGAGGCTCCTGCCCTCTTAAACCAAGATGAGCTGGCTAGCTGCCAATATTCAGCAGCATTTAACTGAGCAGTGCTGCTAGTCACTGTAGCCAGGAGTCTTTGAGCAGAAGGGAGACGTGGGCTGCCCCATTTGATGTCTGTGAGGGATGACAGAACAGGCTTCCTGAAGAACTGTCCTTCCTCACAGGCACCACCTGGGACAGCCCAACAACTTACTGACTACTTAAATAAATTCTCAATACTCCATGATTCCCAATCAGGTTTTCGTGCTAACCACAGCACTGAAACAGTACTAGTTACTCTCATGTCCAAATTTAGACAACTGATCGCTGCTGGCAAAAACATACTACTTCTACAATTCGACATGTCCAGCGCTTTCGATATGGTTGATCACAGTGTTCTAATACATCTCCTTGAATACTTCGGAATCGGAGGCAATGTTCTTAATTGGTTCAACGGATTCCTAACCACAAGATCGTACCAAGTGACATCCAACTCGACTACATCTGCCACATGGACACCTGAATGCGGAGTTCCACAGGGATCCCCCCTCTCGCCGACCCTATTCAACTTAATGATGATACCCTTGGCTAAATTACTATCCAACCAACACCTCAACCCATACATATACGCAGACGACGTAACGATCTACATCCCATTCAAACAAGATCTGTAGGAAATCTCCAGCGATATTAACCAAAGCCTGTACATCATGCACTCATGGGCAGATGCATTCAAGCTCAAACTTAATGCAGAAAAAACCCAATGCTTAATACTCACTTCTCAACACAATACGAGCAAATTCACCACCATAAACACACCAAATCTGACACTCCCTATCTCGGACACCCTAAAAATCCTTGGAGTGACTATCAATCGTCATTTAACACTTGAGAATCATACGACTAACACAACCAAGAAGATGTTCCACTCAATGTGGAAATTAAAATGAGTAAAACAGTTCTTCCCAATGACAGTCTTCCGTAAGTTGGTACAATCAATGGTGCTCAGTCACCTAGACTACTGTAATGCACTATACGCTGGCTGTAAAGAGCAGACAATCAAGAAACTTCAGACAGCCCAGAATACCGCAGCCAGACTTATATTCGGAAAAGCAAAATATGAAAGTGCTAAACCACTACGAGCAAAGCTACACTGGCTCCCACTCAAAGAACGCATCACGTTCAAGATTTGTACACTAGTTCATAAAATCATCCATGGAGACGCCCCAGCCTATATGTCAGACTTGATAGACTTACCAACAAGGAACGCCAAAAGATCAGCCCGCACATTCCTCAATCTTCATCTCCCAAGCTACAAAGGTCTAAAATACAAACTTACGCATGCAGCAAACTTCACCTACTTGAGTGCCAAGCTATGGAACGTACTGCCGCACAACCTGAGAAGGATCTACGAACTAACAAACTTTCGAACATCACTGAAGACCCATCTTTTTAAAAAGGCATACCACACAGAATAACAAATATAAATGTATACATCTCCCACGCCTTACTCAGAACTTTTTTTATATCTGCTTGCTTTATACTTCTACTATATCACTCAAAATCTATATCTAACAATAAGTAACTAGTTTTATAATATCTGCTGGTTCTAAACTTCTAATGTTATTCAATATCTCTATGTAACAATAAGTGATTACGTTCTAATCTACTACTACCAAGAACGATACATTGTAAGCCACATTGAGCCTGCAAAGAGGTGGGAAAATGTGGGATACAAATACAATAAATAAATAAATAATAGATTTGGACTATCTTTTAGGGATATCTCCCTTCTGTATTGGTGTAGTTTACCTACTGAATATTGACAGTATGATTTCTGATACCTGCTTTTATGCATTTGCATACGTAGGCAAATTTTATGAGCACCTACTTGTGCATGCAAAATGTTACTCTAAACATTCAAATAGCTTATAAATTACCTCCTAAACGGTAATTTTCTAAGCCGTTTCCATGGGTAAAATAGCATATTTCCCATAGAAATGAGCTTCTGGCAAATTGACTGCCTTCTCTGTGCATTAAGTACACATTTATAATTTTACCCACATTCTAATTACCCAAATTAGTTTGAAATAGTAATATTAAAGGTGTGACACCTTGTAACTCCAAAATTCCACAATCGGGATCGTTTCTAATAAATCAATAAAGAACCTCAAACCTCCTCATAGGGAACACACTGCAACAATTGCTTAGTCCACTATTTTAATGAAGGAGTAGAATACTATCACTGGTTCCAGTGAGGAGAAAGAAGAGGAAAAAAAACAACCGCAAAAACTCATAACTACATGAGAAAAACGGATGGCATAAAAACTCTCCTTCTCCTTCACTGACTAAAGAGTTAAACAAGATGAAACACCTCTCTTCCAATCAATATACCACCCAGTGTATCTTGCATCCCCCCAAACACACTCATCAATTTGAAGCCTGGCCCCTTAACCTAGACCTGCCCGCCCAGTTTTTCAAAGTGAACAAAATATAATCAATGTCTTTAGGAAAATCGCAGGCTTATCTAGCCCACACAGTCTTTCCACAAGTCAGTTTTCCACAAAAACCAATCACTTATCTGCTTGTTAATAACTCCAGGCTCGGTTAGTTTTGTAAATCCAGGCTGATGGTAATAAAAATGGAGAAGACACCATACTGTTCAGTATAAACCTTTGACACCATCCCGTGTCTCCCTTCAACAAGTGCGCCTTGTTTTGCCAATATACAAGCTGTTTCAGGAAGGGAACTGTCTCGGATCCTTACATGGACCTCTCAAAATCACCAAACAGACCGTGAATCATTAATGCATGCACTAGCAAGATGGCGCAAGTGGAAAAGACGCCGGCAGAGAATTTAAACCTGACCGCGTCACACCTTCTACAAAAACAAGCCCCGCCCCAGGAATAGGCTGCCCCAATGTATTCACACCAGCCCAGCCTCTGGGAGTGGCTACTTCTGAATTAATAATAAGCATTCCATTCAATATTGCGATTTAAACCTTTTGGTTCCACTGTTTGTAATAAATGGATCCAATATTGTTCTTTTCTCCATAGAATGCTTTTAATATCCCCCCCTCTCTTACTCAATATCACTTGCTCTATAACCATACAGGTTAGTTGGTCAAAATTATGTTGAAAATGGACACAGTGGTGTGTCATAGGTGCTTCCAACTTCAACTTGGTAACACAATGACGGTGTTCTATGACTCTGGTTTTAAATTGTCGTGTGGTATGACCCACATACATCAAGCCACAAGGACACCAGAAAGCATATATCACATTAGTGGAATCACAAGAGGTATTACATCTTACCTCAAAGTTCTTCCCTGTTGTGGAACTAAATGAGGATCCTTCCTTCGTGATTGAACAGATAGAGCAATGACCACATCTCTGATGTCGTCCTACATTATTCTGCTTTTGAGTCCATCCATCTGCATAACTAAAATGATCTTGTAAGTTACGATTACGAGAAAAAGACATCATTAAATGATGATCCCGAAAAGCTGGCTGTGTTGACATTACATTCCAATGTTTCCTCATGATAGTAGCAATTTGTGGAGACCGACTTGTATATTTTAATACACAAGCAGTTACTTTTGAATCTCCCCTTTTTTGTTAATTTGTTTGTTCATGCTCAATTGGATGTAATAAGAACTCTCTGTGATTATGTAGAGCTCTTTTATATGAATGTTTGATTAATTTATCAGGATATCCCCTTTCCTTAAATTTTGTTTTTAACTTCATTGAGGATTCTTGATACTGTTCCGTCGTGTCACAGATTCTACGGTATCGGAGGAACTGGGAAAACGGTAAACTCCGTTTTAGATGGTATGGATGCATACTATCGAACCTCAACAATGAATTCCTGTCAGTACTTTTCACAAATACATCCGTGCTAAGAATCCCATGATCTTTTTTAATTAACACATCAAGAAAATTGATGAATTCCAGATGACAATTACTTTCAAATTTGATCGATGCATGACATCCATTCAAACAAACAACAAAATCCTCCAGTTCCTCCTGGGTGCCTTGCCATAGCACAAAAACGTCGTCAATATAACGACCCCAATATCTGACTTTGGAAAACCCCTCTGCAGTGTAAACAAATTGTCTCTCATACTGACCCATAAAAATATTTGCTATTGAGGGGGCAAAGAAGCTCCCATGGCTATGCCCGAGATTTGAAGATAAAATTCGTTATAAAAAATAAAGTGATTATTATACAGCGCAATCTCGACTAGCTCAAATATAAACTTTGTGGGTACTGTATGAGGATGGGGGCGATCCTCTAGTACTGTTTCTACAGCCTCAATGGCCTCTCTATGGGGAATCGAAGTATATAGTGAATGGACGTCCAAAGTGACTAACAGAGTCTCCTCATTAATGTTTAATCCTGACAATATCTGCAAAAAATACGAGGTGTCCTTAATATATGCTGGTATAGTCTGGACCAATGGTCGTAGAAAAAAGTCTGTATATTTGCACGATCTCTCCAATAAAGAGTTTCTGGAAGAAACGATAGGTCTACCCGGGGGAGAGGGTAAACGTTTATGGATTTTAGGGACCGTGTAAAAGATGGGAATAACTGGGTGCATAGGGCAAAGATATTGTCTCTCTTTTTTAGTTAAAAATCCTGATGACTCGGCTTCTTTCGTTAGTTCTTGCAATCTTATAAGTAAATCCCACGTTGGGTTCTCACTTAACTTCCGATACGTATTCCCATCTGACAGCTGTTGATGTATTTCATCTAAATAATATCCCCTGTCGAAAACTACCACAGCTCCCCCTTTATCGGCTTTTCTGATCACAATAGTTTTTTCATTTTTAAGCACTTGAATCGCTCTAAATTCTTCCGTGGTCATATTAATCCTACTGTTACAATGTGTTGTTTCCATCAATTCCACATCCTTAAGAACCAGTTGTTTAAAAATGGCAATAGCCGGATTAAGGGGACCAGGAGGTACCCACTTGCTTTTCGCTACACAATCTGAAAAAGCTCCTCCAGAATCTTCAATCTCGTTAAAAAAGATTTTTAATTGAAGGAAACAAATAAACTTTTCAAATTCAGCATGAAATTGAAAAGGAAAATGTTTGGAAGTGGGGACCAATGACAGTCCACGGGACAATGCCGACTCTTCAATAGCTGTTAATCGGTAATTAGATAAATTAATTACATTGAGTCGTCCCGACGTCGTATTCTCGTCCCTCCTCTGTAATTCGATTCCCCTCGATTTCTGGTTCTCCAATTTATTCGCCCTCGTTGACTGGAGCGTCTGGTGGTCATACCTCAATTCTGTTCCCCTTCCGGTTTATCCTCTCTCTCATCCTCACCACTTGAAGAAGTGGATAATTGAAAACCCACACGTCTTAAATTTCAGAAAAGCAGGACTGACACTGTATTATTTAGAACTTTAACAACCAATAATTTTAAAATGACTCCATTGCTCAATTGGCAACAAATGGAGCTGTATCAGTATAGGGGTAGTATGTGTATACCTAGAACAACCACTAATGACTCACGCCGTAGCATTCTGTGCCACTCAATACGTTTTTTGGAATTCCAACTAAAAGTCCATTACAGTAATCAAATGAAGGACAGACTACACTTTGCATCACTGTACGAAAATTACAGACATTCAGCAGATCTCTCAGTCTTCTAACCATTTTCAATTTAAAGGAAACTTGCTGTAGCATTTTTAAAACCTGCAATTTCATGCTCAGGGGCAAATCCAGCATAACTCCCAAATATTGAATGGTCTACAATATTGGAATGGAGATGTCACCCATTGAAAAATGGGAAGGGGCATCTGTCACACAGTGACTAGACAATAACAAAACCTGAGATTTAGCCATGCTCAATTTTAAATGATTCCCCTTCATCCATTTTTCGATAGTACTCAAACATAAGTGTAACAATGAAAAACAATTATCAAAAGAATGGTCAATATTCAATAAAAATTGAATATCATCTGCATAGATTCTAAAATTCAATCCTAGGCAATACAGTAATTTACACAAAGAGGACTTCATAAAATGCTCCCAGGTACACAGCTCCCTTACCTTGTGTGCTGAGCCCCCCAAATTCCACTACCCACAACTGTATACCACTACCATAGGCCTTACCGGTGAAGGGGGGCACCTATATTTGGGTACAGTGGATTTTCTGGTCGGTTTTAGAGGGCTCACTGTTTCCTCCACAAATGTAACAGGTAGGGGAGGGTATGGGCCTGGGTCTGCCTGTCTGAAGTGCACTGCAGTACCCACTAAAACTGCTCCAGGGACCTGCATGCGCTGTCATGGACTTGAGTATGACATACTACTACTACTGCTACTTAACATTTCTAAAGCGCTACCAGGGTTACGCAGCGCTGTACAATTTAAACATAGAAGGACAGTCCCTGCTCAAGGAGCTTACAATCTAAAAGACAGGTGTACAATCTAGAGACAAGTGTACAGTCAAAGACAAGTGTAGAGTCCGTCTGATAGGGCATACTATATTTCACGAAAGGTTAGGTGCCGAAAGCAGCATTGAAGAGGTGAGTTTTAAGCAGGGATTTGAAGATGGGTAGGGAGGGGGCTTGGCATAGGGGTTGAAGAAGGTTGTTCCAGGCATAGGGCGAGGCAAGGCAGAATGAGCGGAGCCTCGAGTTGGCAGTGGTGGAGAAGGGAACTGAAAGGAGGGATTTGTCCTGGGAGCGGAGGTTATGGGCGGGAACATAGGGGGAGATGAGGGTAGAGAGGTAGTGAGGAGCCGCAGACCGGGTGCATTTGTAGGTAAGGAGGAGAATCTTGAATTGAATGCGGTATCTGATCGGAAGCCAGTGAAGTGACTTGAGGAGAGGGGTGATGTGAGTATATCGGTTCTGGCGGAATATAAGATGTGCGGCAGCGTTCTGGACGGATTGAAGGGGGGATAGATGGCTAAGTGGGAGGCCGGTGAGGAGCAAGTTGCAGTAGTCAAGGCGAGAGGTAATGAGAGCGTGGACGAGAGTTCGTGTGGTGTGCTCAGATAGGAAAGGGCAAATTTTGCTGATGTTGAAGAGGAAGAAGCTTTATGGTTTATAATGGGCTAGGAACCCCAGATTCTTGTTAAGTCCTTTCTGTTGGGTGTTAAAATATTCAATCATTCTGACTTCAAAGGTCTTACGTTCTTGTATGGTTTTAAAGTTACCTTTCAGGATTCTCACTGTGAAGTCACTGGTACAGTGTCCTGGTCCTGTAAAATGCTGACCAACAGGGGTGGGAGCCCTACTGGCACCAGTATTGTTCATGTGATGTCTATGTAAATTGAATCTTGTCTTAAGCATCTGGCCTGTTTCTCCAATATAGTATCCTTCGTTACATTTTTTACACTGAATGATATATACCACATTGGAAGATGAGCAAGTGAAAGATTCCTTTATGTTGAATATCTTTCCTTTGTGGATGACTGTGGGGTCCTGTGAAATGTTTTGGCATAGGTTGCAACTGGATAAATTACAGGGAAGTGTGCCCTTCTGTTCCTTTTCAGTCTGTGATGGAAGTTTACTTCTGATTAGCTTGTGTTTTAAGTTGGGTGGCTGTCGGAAGGCCAGTACTGGTGGGGATGGGAATATCTCTTTCAGTAATTCATCCTCCTGGAGTATAGGTTTTAGATCTCTTATGATTTTCCTCAGTTTTTCCAGCTCTGGATTGTATGTCACTTCACTCAATGTGTAATTAAAGTCTGGAATTCATTGCCAGAGAATGTGGTAAAAGCAGTTAGCTTAGCAGGGTTTAGAAAAGATTTAGATACTTTCCTAAAAGAAAAGTCCATAATCCATTATTAAGATACACTTGGGAAAATCCGCTGCATATTCTAGGATAAGCAACATAAAATCTGTTTTACTATTTTGGGATCTTACCAGGTACTTGTGACCTGGATTTGCCACTGTTGGAAACAGGATACTGGGCTTGATGGACCTTCGGTCTGTCCCAGTATGACAATGCTTACGTTCTTATGAACTCATTCCACCAGCCTTAGAAAACAGATGTTATTCCAAGTCTTTTATTCAGTACTGTTGTCACAGGTCAGCAGAAATGTGCCACTAAGCAGAGCAATTCCAATTCTGTTAATAAAAAGGACTTGCTCCACCAGATTCAGAAAGAGGTAGAGAGAACAGTGACACAATGTTTAATGGAAGGAGTGTAGAGAGACACTCCTCAAACTCTGGCAAGGAGCAAAACAACCTTTATAGTAAGGTTTTGCTAACCCTAAAACCACAAAGCTGACTTATCACATACAGGGTGTGCTGATAAAAAGCCAAGGTTGTTACTGAATACAGGAATGCAAAAATATATACTGCCTTGAAAGCCCTCCTACACCATCCTCCAAACACTGGTTCCAATACTGGAGACTGGTAGTTAAAGGAGGACATATGAGATAGTTAGAAGTCCCCTGCAACTTCTCTCTACATTTGAACAAGAAACCAAGACTCAAAACCCTTTGCCAACAAAAAGAATGCATAGCAAAATTAAATAAGATTGATAAAAGGACCTACATAACCCAGTTATCACTTCAGCTTCGGTTGACCAGATATTCTCCTTAAGAATTTTCTGGTACAGTGCAGAATTTATGGTTCCTTCAATAATGGCAAGTTTTCCACTCTATTAGTAGTAGTAGTCCTAAGGCAGGAAAGCATCCCCACACCATCACACTGCTACCACCATGTTTGACTATCATGTTCTTACTGTGGAATGCCGTATTTGCTTTATTCCAGAAATGTTAAGTAGTAAAGTAGTAGTAAAGTACCATTTGCTCAACATTCTTGGGTTTTTGCCAGCTGTACACATATCCTTCACTATAATCTTTCTGATCTCGTTGAATTTTCTTGATCTTAGTGGTTTTAATTTCTTTTTTAAACCTATCCAACTTAATATCAAATTCTTCTTTACATTTCTCATACTCAGCTAAAGATTTCATATGGCTTAATTTATCTTCCAATTTCGGTCTATCTTGTGACAACTTATGTTGTATAGTTTGAATTAACAACAACATCAAATCCAGGGAACAGTGATTTAATATACTATTCCATTGTGTTACAAATTCCATGTCCTCAGGAAACAACTTAGGAGCCTTAGTCATCCGTAGCCCTCGTGGTATGATTTCTTTTTTGCAATAATCCACAAGCGTAGCACTATTGAGTTCTAATCTAACAGATTCCTTAAATTCTCCTAGTAATTGTGACCACTCATTTTCAAACCCAACATCTGACCCAATTTGGGAAAGAGTGGGAGCCTGCAGTATAGATGATCTTTCGTCTGCAGAAAATCTTTTCCCACTGCTCCAACTTTGTGCCACATTCCCCAATCAATATTAGAAAATACTCTATATAAAAAAACTGGGAAATTCCAACCTTCTTAAGTTCTAATTACCCAAATTAGTTTGAAATAGTAATACAGACATTCCTGTGAACAGGTTAGATTGAGGGAAGCAACAACGCACATACTTTTTCCCACATATTCTCTGCTAGTACTTTTTCCTATGGCAATAACAAACAAAAGGAAGCCCTGGTTTTTTGCTTTGATGATTTCTGCAAACCCCATGAGTGACAACTACCTGTGATGCAGGAAGTTAAATGATTGCCCTCATATTAAATGACAATACTGGAAATAGTAAAAATATTTGTATGGACTAGACATATTCCTTTTGTTTTCATAAGCAATTTTGCTACAAATGGTTTATACAGATATTGCTTACATTTTTGGTTGGAGGGTGCCACATGAATTTTGACTTGCATTTCCTTATTGAAAGCCCATTAGCTCTGTTTATCGAAGCTTGTGTAGCAGTAAAATGATATTAGCTTGCCTTCAAATAACCTTCAGTTATGTTCAACTGTTGCATTACATTTTTTTTAATAGTTAACAGTTAAAATATAACATAAGAGAGGAGCTGTTATCTATTGTCGGTCATTGTTTCTTTGATATACCACCTAGAGAAAAATTCTTTCATGCAGTTTACAAACTTAAAATAATTGAAGGAAAATATAAAACCACAGAAATGAGTACAGGGAGAAAAAAAGAATAAAAAAAGCGTGAACTCTATTGGTGGATATTACAGGGAATAGGAGAGTCAGAGACAGAAAAGAAGTAAGCCGGTGGTGTCCTGCGTTGCACACTCCATCCCATGCCAGAGGTATAATACCATGACTCAAAAAGGTCTAAGAGCCAAAAGCATCTTGAAAAAGAGAATTTTTAAGGGAGGAATGAAAAATCGAGTGAGATATTTCTAAGCGGAGATGGAGAAGCAGACTATTTCATACACTAGGGCCAAACACCAAAAGCCTTAGTACGTATGGAATCAAAGCAAATCTTACAGAAAGAAGGGATAGAGAATCAGAGGTTCTTAACGTTCTGGAAGAGACATAAGGCATATTTTCAAAGCACTTAGCCTTCCAAAGTTCCATAGAAACCTATGGAACTTTGGAAGGCTAAGTGCTTTGAAAATATGCCGTGCCTGGAAAGATATAAAGGGATACCAGAGTAGTAGTGTTCTGCTATGATTGGTTGGTACACAGCCAAATATACCAATGATTTATATGTGTTGATTAATATTGGATGCTCTAAATATCTGTCAGATGTGCATTAAGAATATTACACGTAGATCTATTGCTTATATATCACAATGCAAGATGTGAATGCCATATTTTCAGTTATACCTACTACTACTACTTATCATTTCTATAGCGCTACAAGGCATACGCAGCACTGTACCTGTGCTGGGATTTGTAGGGGGATTTCTATTTGGTTCGAAAGTATGTGGCATACATGTTATATATGGGGATTGTCATCAGCCAATAGATTTATTACAAAACTGCCTAGATTTACAACTCTGTTATCACCAGTCTTAGCACCATTGGAATGATTTTTAGTGTCTTTAACCCTGCTGTGCAGTAGAATTTCCCTGTGTGTTTATATTTTCTTTTCTTTTTTGGCAGAGTGTGCATAAGTGATTATGACATTTTCAGGGTATGACCTCTCAGTGAACCTTATGGGTTCAAACAACTCTAAAGCAAAATTTAGACCAAGTTCCCCATTGTTAGTCTAAACAGTACAGTAACAAACAAAATAAGAAAAAATAAAAACACTTGATGTTACTGAACTATTGGTGACGGTATCTTGAATAGCCTACATGGTAATTGCGCCATTTATCACAGTGCTGGACTTGATTCAGCAGCCTGATGAGCCTGTTAAATATCATAAGAGATTTGTGAAACAGAGACAATAAACCACCACTGTACTTTAAGAAGAAAGGAACATGATATCTACTCCTTTCCATTTGGATTGTGGGCCTAATTAAAGTGTGATGGTCTAGTAACTTGTATTTTACATGGTTTGTGGTTATGTTTCCAATCCTTGGGATAAACTAAAATTGGTACTGGAAATTCCATAGTTACTAAGATTTAATAAAAAAAGATAAAAGTGGGGTATAACTCATACACAGCAGTTCAGTGGGTTTACTCAGGATCAAGGAAGCTCTGTGTCTGCCTGCATGGATTTTGAAAAAAAAAAAAAAAAAGCATTGTTGACCATAACAATACTGTAATAGTTAATTTACTTTCAAATGGACAATCTTTTTCAGATACACATTTGCATTTTGGGCCTGATTTTATAACAGGACACTTATATGAGAAGTTAAACAGGTGCCCATTTTAAGCGTATTTTATAAAGGCAACACTAGGGAAAGGAATTGGGATTTGATATACTGCCTTTCTGTGGTACAGTCAATATACATATATGCAGGTATTTTTCTCTGTCCCTAGGCGCTTATGTGTTTTTATAAAATAGACACCCAGAACCAGCCTGTGTAGCACACAAATGCCCAAGTATATATTTATATTTCCTTTGAGCATGATATAAATGTATTCATGCACTCCATGCCTATACATGTGTATTTTATAAAATATGCTGCTCTGCCCAGATTATATCCCCAGGAATGCCCCCTCACGAATCATGTAAAAGTAGGTACACACTTTCGTGCATGTATTTTTAATGACCATATTGCAGTATCACAATTTTATAAAAGCCCTTTTCCTTATGTAAAACAGGTTTTACATGTAGAAAAAATGTTTCATAACATTACCTCTTACAGACCGAGAGGCTCATGTAGTTTAGCACAACAGTTTGTTCTTTATACTCTTGTACAGGAAAATCAATGTAAAACCACTTGTGCAAAGGATAGCACAGTAGGAAAGCAAAATGTATAGAATTCACTGAACAAAATATTGCTTTTAATATAAAAATACTGCACTAAAATCTAATGTTCTTCTACTCATTTTGTAGTGCTGAATCTTTATACCAGCTCAGACTGGCATAAAGATGCAGCATGAGAGTAATTAGATCATCTAAGATAAAGTACAGCATTATGCCTCAGATGACCCAAAAGCCCTGGTGCCGAAGATCCCCAGGATCCCAAATCTCTTACCCCCAGAGATACCCTTGGTGGTCCAAATGGCCCTAGTCCCCCACCCCAAAGGTCATCCTGGTGGCCCAAGTGACATCTTGCATTCCCCTGACTCCACCAGATATACCCTAGTGGCCCAGGTGGACCCCTAATGCCTTCCCAGAACCTTTCGAAGCCCACCTCCAGAGCTGAGAGAAAGGAGCAAGGCTCTCTCACTCCTGACTCTGCACCACCATTTGAAAAGTGGCAGTGCTTGATGCTGCATAGTGTTGGGATGCATTGTACTGGGTTAGTCTGCCAAATAAGGGACTCATCATCTTATTTGACAGACTGACTTTGGAGTCTGCCAAATAAGGCAATATTTCACTTATTTGGCAGACTAAGCCTACACGGGTGTTCCAGTGCCATTTTCCAAGATGGTACCACAAGCCAGGAGCAAGTGGGCTTACTTTTGCCTTCCAACTCTGCGTTTGGGCTTGAGTGAGTTCTGACAGGGAATTAGGGAGTCCACTTGGGCCCCCAGAGTATTTTGGTGAGGTCAAGATGGGGGAGAGAGGGGTCCACTTGGGCCACCAGGGTAATCTTCAGGGTAGGAAGTTGGGCACCAGTGGCCACTTGAGCTATCAGGGTAATCTTTGGGGTTTATAGTTTACTTTATGTATTCATTATTTATTTTTTGTTCTTTGGGGGGGGGGGGGGGGGGGTTGTGTGTGTGGTTTTTGTTTGTTTGTTTCTCAGTTCCATTTTTGGGTTTTGGTCCCTCTGACTTCTTCCCCTTCCCTTCTTTTAGGGTTATCCCACTTGTTATTTGCCTTCTCATCTGCCCTATTGTTGCATAATGAAGTTCTAATCATGGCCCCTGATATAGGTGTCATGTGTTATGTGATGGTGGACAATTTATATGTATCTGTGTATCCATTTTGTATTCAATGTGACTTCTTTATGTTTATATATCTTTTTATATGTGGTTAATAAAGGTTTCACTCTAACTTACCTGTTCTTTTGAGAGAGATGGTACTAGTTATGGAGAGGACAAAAAGGGACAAACATGCCTTGTATTGCTGAGGAAGTATCATTTCGTAAGAAACAACAAGCAGACCGTTACCTGAGAAATGTTTTTTTTGGGTCCCACAAACCAAACCCTGATACCTTCCCAGGTTTACTATGAACAAGGGGTTATTATATTGGGAGGTTAAGGCCCAGGGAAGGGAAGGTCCAACTAGTAGTTCCTAGAGCCTTGCACCCAACAGTATTGAACTTGGCTCATGAACATCCTCTGGCTGGGCGTAAAAGAATGAGTAAAACTATTACTCAAATACAGGAAAGATTTTATTGGCCAGGCTTATCCAGATATGTGCAGAATTACTGGCTGTCCTGTAATCAGTATCAGAAAATATCTGCTTCCTTCCAATAGTTCAACGGCGCCTTTACCAATCATAGAAGAAACCACAGCATAGATAGCTCCAGACATTGTTAGCTCCTTAGAAAAAGAGGGTTCATATACATATTGGTTATCATAGACGCCATGCCACAAGGTTTCCCTGGGCCATTCCACTATGGACTGCCTCCACCAAAGAAATTGCCTGGAAGGCCATAAAAATCTTTTGCCAAATTGGGTTTCCTAAAAAGGTTTAATGGATCCAGTACAATTTTTAGGTTGGCCATTTTGAGGCAAGCATGGGGTGGTTTAGGTATAAAGCATATTTCAATGTCAGTGTACCATCCCTAGACTTATTAGAAAAGATTTAATCAAACTATGAAAAGTCACTTCTTATTCTTTGGACTAAGTAGCCATAGAAACTTGCCACTTCTTGGGACTCTGTCAGTTACTTGAAACCGGGACTGGCCACTATTGAAAACAAGATGCTAAGCTAGATGGAGCCTTGATCTGATCCATTAGGGCAGCTCTTATGTTTGTATGTTCTTATGCTAAAGAAAAGCTTAAATAGTGATTGGGAAAACTGGAATCAGATGCCCCCTTTTGTTTTGTATGCCATAAGAGAGAGTACAGACATTTCTTGGAGTCTCTCCTTTTGGAATTGGTCTATGGTGCCATCTGAGAGGAATGCTGGACATCTTTAAGGAATAGTGGGAAGGCAGTAACTCAGAACAACAGAATGTGATTTCTTACCTAAATAGTTAGGGGAAAATAATGGTGCAGGTAACAAAGGTAGCTCATAACAATCTAATTTGGAGCCAATAGAAACAAAAAACTTACTATGATTACAGTACTCAGAAAAGGGGACAAAGTATTAGTCTTAATACCTTTCTCCCCACCCATATTTACTGCCCGATAAAAGGGTCCTCTGATTGTGAAAAGGAAAGTAGGGCCTCTGGATTATGAAGTCAAAATAGCCAAGGCAAAATATAGACTTATCATAAGAATCTTAAACCCTGCTTAAGAAGGGAGGTGTGGCAGGCAGTGAAACAAGAAGAAAGGGAGGATGATTTTGGACCCAAATTGCATGAGATTCAGACAGAGAATGAGCAGAAGTGGATGAATTGGTAGAAGATTTCTAAGATGTGTTGCCCCCACTATTGGGACAGATTCATTTCTTGGACCATGATATAGTAATCCCTCCTGACAAGATAGTTCGGCAGAAGCTTTATTGCCTTCCAGAAGTTAAGAGAAAGAAGGTAGAGAAGTAAGTAGAAGAAAGGGAATAGCTGTACATAGTGGAGAAGTCAAAAAGCCCATGGGTTAGTCAGCTAGTGCTTGTCCTGAAATAGGACAGCACCCAAAGCAATGTTTCCTCTAAGCTGTGCAGGAGTCCTCCATCTACATTCTAGTTGGGGGTGGGGGGTGGGGTTGCTGTTTAGTATCACATTTTCAATAGCGAGGAATGGGCAAGCTCTGCAGGACTCCAGAGAAACTGCTTGTCCCTAGTGATTGAAGACACAAAATTAAAGCACCACCCCCCACTTGCAAGAATGCAGTTGGAGGACTCCCATACAGATTAGAGGGGGTATTGACTTCCGCAAGTGAACACAGTTTCCCAATTTGACATCTACCCTGTCCCCTGTATTTATTTTTTGATTGATTGATAAGCAATACCATTTTCATGACCAAGATTATTCAAAATGGTTTACATTTGCACACACACAAAAATTAAAAAATAAACCAATTATGTTCTAAGAAAACAAATAAAATGGAATTAGCAAAAACAGAGCTAATAAGAGTTCTTCATAAACACATTTCCAAATCACAATTTACCTCGTATCAGGATGTTAAAACGTCTATAAACCTTTACAAAAAGAAAGAAACGTCAGAATCTTCTTCAACTCTGGGAAGTTTATTCCCATTGGAAGGACCATTCACCCTAAACGCTCTTCATTCCCATAGTGTTGGTCTAAAAAAAGAGGCTTCTAACAGATTACCCTGAGAAGATCACAAGTTTCTCTTAGGAATGTAGCTCTACTTATTTGATTCCTATTTTGCAAATACAAGGATTTTCCCCCATGAATCATTTCAAAGACTATGAACAAATAATTTAAATAAGCAACATTCTTTGATGTGGACATGCACTCTCCTAGCGCTTGCCTCCTAACAGTAATCTAGCACCTGTATTTTGGATCATTTGAAGATTACATCTATAGTTATTTATTTTATTAATTTATTGCATTTGTATCCCACATTTTCCCACCTCTTTGCAGGCTCAATGTGACTTACAATACATCATATATATATATATATAAGGCTTACATAAAGTACATTACAGTAATTAACATACTTACAAATAAGGCTTGCTTTTTATAGATGACCTGCTAGATAAACTCGGCACAGAACAATATCGCACAACTCGTGGCCTCACAGAAGGCTATTGGCAAAGTCCCTTGACCCTTAAAGCTTGCTCTAAGACCATGTTTAGTACTCCTAGAGGGCTCTATCAGTTTAAATGTATACCTTTTGGATTTCCTGGGACTGGAACTGCAGCCAGTTATCAATGGATGGCTGAATTTTGTAGTTCTTTTTATCCTCCTTTCATTTTAAATATGTTCACCGCTTTGATCTGCTTAATTAGCAAAGGCAGTATAGCAAATACAAATAAATAATAGTAATAATATTCTGAGAGTATACTGCTGCCTACAGCATATGTATGACATTGTCATTTTCAGTTCAGAATGGGAAAGCCATATACCTAGGGTCTGTGCAGTCTTAAATGCTGTAAGTAAGGCTGGTCTAACTATGAACCCTAAAAATTGTTCTATAGTCCAGAGGGAAGTTAGATACATATGGTAATTAGTAGGCAGGAGGCAAATACTACCATTACTTGGCAAAGAAAAAACTTTCCACTCTCCTCTACAAAGAAAAGATTCCTGGGTCTAGTGGGTTAAAACAGAGATTCCAACCTAGATCTGCAGACATCACATGCTTCATACTAACACATAAGAACATAAGAAAAGCCATACTGGTCAGATCAGTGGTCTATCTAGCAAAGTATCTTGTTCCCAACAATGTAGCCAATCCAGATCACAAGTAAGTAGCAGAAACCCAAATAGCAGCAACATTCCATTTTACCAATCCCGGGGCAAGCAGTGGCTTCCTCCTTGTCCATCTCAATAACAGACTGTGGACTTTTCTTCCAGGAACTTTTCCAAACCTTTTTTAAACCGAGATACGCTAACCACTGTTACCACAAGTGGCAACAAGTTCCAGAGCTTATTTACATATGAACATAATTCCTTGCAATGACTCAAGAAATTGTAGCACTGTGGCATTTTTCCTTGTGATCGTGAGGTCCAGGAGAGGCAACCCTCACTTCATAAGTACATAAGTAATGCCACACTGGGAAAGACCAAGGGTCCCTCGAGCCCAGCATCCTGTCCACGACAGTGGCCAATCCAGGGCAAGGGCACCTGGCAAGCTTCCCAAACGTACAAACATTCTATACATGTTATTCCTGGAATTGTGGATTTTTCCCAAGTCCATTTAGTAGTGGTTTATGGACTTGCCCTTTAGGAAACCGTCTAACCCCTTTTTAAACTCTGCTAAGCTAACCGCCTTCACCATGTTCTCCGGTAACGAATTCCAGAGTTTAATTATGCGTTGGGTGAAGAAATATTTTCTCCGATTTGTTTTAAATTTACTACACTGTAGTTTCATCATTATTATATGAGAGAAGGCTTGCATCCATAGTTCCTCAGCAGGAATTGACTGGACTCAGGAGAATAGAAGCCCACCAAGTGTTCAGAACTCCGGCAGTAGGATTTGCTGAAATCAAAGGAATATGTTTCTTGGCCCACTGGAAGAACATATCAGCTTCCAGGACTAGGATAGCACACTTTGTTTCCCCTTGCTTGTTGATGTAAGACAGTGTTTCCCCAAGTCAGTCCTGGAGTACCCCTCTGTCAGTCAGGTTTTCAGGATATCCAAAATGAATATGCATGAGATTAATTTTCACACACTGCCTCCATTGTATGCAGATCTCTTTCATGCATATTCATTGTGGATATCCTGAAAACCTGGTTGGCATTGGGGTACTCCAGAACCGACATGGGAAAAACTGATGTAAGATACTGCTTTTGAATCAGTTGAAGTGGGATCCTGAGGAAAGATAGGCCTTCCAAACATTATAATAAAACTTGTGTCAAAAACAAGGTCTAAGAGGCATAAATTGTAATAAGGATTTTATTTTACAAGCAGATACCTCAGCAGGGAGACTAGAGGTTGGTGAAGGGTGTGATAAAGACAGGTGTTAGATGTATAAGAGATTCCCTCTTAGGTTAAGAAGTACTGTTGAGCAAGGAAGGAATTGGGAGAAGATCCCTAGCCATCTCCAGTGCTGTCCTCTTCAAGAGTAAGGGGAGAGGTAGGGTTTCCATATGGCTCCAGAAAAAGGAGGACAGATTGAGCCAGTCTGGGTTTTTCTTTCCATTGCTTTCAATGGAAGCAAAACCTGGAGTGGATCAATTTGTCCTCCTTTTTCTGGAGCCATATGGTAACCCTAGCCCGGAGAGGTGAACTTTGGGAACTTATAAAGTTCACCTCTTCCCTACTCTTTGGGGGAGAGAGGGGTCCTTTCCCTGGTATTGCCTAAGGTACATCATAGAACTACTACTACTACTTGACATTTCTAGAGCGCTACTAGGGTTACGCAGCGCTGTACATATGGAGGAGAAGTGTATCCTCCAGCTGAGCAAGTAATGTGGAAAACAGAGCAGCTGATGGAGCTAGAGACTGGAAGTCCCCCAGCTGACAGAACCTGAAAATTTGCAGCGGGAGCAACGTATGGGAATGCCAGGAAACCAAACTTCTGAAGCGAGGTTATAAAGAGTGTTGTTTTTTGTTTCGATTTTTCTATCTTATGCCTGAGCAACTGGGGCCAGGGAATAAAGCTGAAACTGCTATGTGGGAGGAGTTGCTCTAGTCCTGTTTATCCCTTAAACAAAGTGGCAGCTTTTTGAGACTTGTGCTAGAAGTCTGTTTTTGTAGTTTGAGTTTATGACCAGTTGTGGCGGAAAGGGATTTTTCAGGTTTAAAGGCAGCATCAAGCCCTGCTGCTTGAACTAAGAAATATAAGTTTACCTGTTGCTTTAATCCAGCAAGCTGCAGGAGTTGTTTGAGCCTTATCACCACTGCTGAGAGAAGTAGTGCTGGGCCTTATCCTGTGCATTTAAAGACACAACACCTTGAGAAATAATATGACTGCTCTTCGATTTTTGTCACCAGCAGCATAATGATTGATCAAGAGACTTCTGTTTGGAGGCTAACAAGGGAATGGTTTGAGGTTGACAGCCAGCTCAAGAGTCCTGAAGGAGAAGAACACTGAGAAGGAGAAGCAGCCCTGCAACTTAATCCCTGAGGTTCAGTAGGCTTCCTTGAGACTGGCCAGTCCCAAAAGAGAGTAAGGGTAGTTTTCAGGATTCCCATACTTGGCTGGAATGCATTTCATCTAGCTGTAGTGCACAGCTCTGTCTGTCACCGAGATGTTTTGACCACTGGTTCCTCTGTGTGATCTCCATCTCCATCTCTTATGCTCCCTGATTTTGAGTTGTTTTTCTTCTCCTTCCATTATCTTTTCCTGGACTATTAGGTACAGTCTCCTGCTGTCAGCTTTCAGGAACCTTTCTGTCTCCTGCCTTCCTGTGTACTGTTGTTCTACGTTTTGTTAGACCCTGGAGTTTGACCTGATCCATTCCCTCCCTCTCCCCTGAGCCCCATAAGAACGTAAGAATTGCTATACTGGGCCAGACCAGAGGTACATCTAGCCCAGTATCCAGTTTTTTTAATAGCCAATCCAGATCACAAGTACTATGTAGAGAGTTTTTTCTTATCTGTGCAGATCTGCTTCCATTTTTTCCCTCCCTTCCTTTAGCTGTACTAATATGTACTTGTCTTTGACCTTGGTCATCTATATGAGTTGCTCTATACAGTCTTCTGTTGCATGAGCCTTGCTGCTTTGGTAAGGTCTGCACAGTGTTGCAATGGCATTTTTTATATTTAAATTTCTAGCATGTGATGCTTTATTGGCACACTGCCATTTGAGCAGCACTATATAAGCAAGCCACAGAACTGTTTAATTTTTTTTTAGATACTATATCCAGTTTGAATGAATTAATACATAAATATCATTTCCTTTCGTTTTGTTTGTTTAGAACAAGAAAAACAGAATTTCAAAAAATGAAAAAATAAAAATCAGGTCCTCAATACCCAATAAAAATAAACTGTTCCAAGTCCTTTGCTGATTTCTGCCAGACTCATTTACCCTATTAATTTCCTCTTCATGAGTCAGGAGTTTTGGTTTGCCTGTGCTATTTGCCATAGCCATATCAGTAGGGTAGGAGTAACTGGGTATCGCTCATGCTTCATGAAGACACATAAATAGACTAATTGAATTTTGGGAGACTGAAGGAGAACCCAGCAGTGAATTTTTTCTTTTATTTTTGCAGCCGTAGTGTCTTATTTTGTTTTTAAATGAAATGAACAAGCAGGGAAAGTATGCAGAACAAAATTGGTGGAATTGGATTGTCTAAATTTAGCAAAGCTATTTGGAATTATGAAAGAATTGACAAGTTGTTCTCTAAAGGTAGGTGTTGAGTCTCAATAACCAGAGGCAAAGGATCTGGTTATATTTTTTTTTTGATAAGATTGATACTATCTTTATGTGATTTGATGAATCAGAAGGGAATTGCCCTCATTGTGAGCTGAGTTCTGCATATAGTGATTCTGTAGGGTGTATACCAGCTGATAGAAGCTGGTCTTGTTTCGGACAGTTTCTATAGCAGAAGCTGAACATGTAGTAAAGAGATTATCAAGGACTAATTGTTCATTGGATGTATGTCTAGATTTTCTACTGGCTAGTGCTCCCTTAAACGTGATTGAATGGTTAGTTTATGTAGTGAATGTTATTTTAGCTCAAGGTTGGTTCTCTCCATCATTTGGAGCAATTGTGCTTAATCTACACCCTAAAGGTGTAGCTACTACTACTACTACTACTATAAATCATTTCTATAGTGCTACCAGTCGCTCCGGATTTATCTTTAACATCTAGCTTTAGACCAGTGGTAGGTATTCCTTTTTTAACAAAATTGATTGTGTTTTGATAGCTTCTCAATTAAAACAGTTTATAAATGATAGAAATGTGTTACTTACCATCTCAACATGGTTTTAGAAGTTTTTATAGTACAGAAACATTATTGATTGGATTGGTATCGTGTTAAATCTCAGTTGAGAAAAGGGGTTAAATGCTGTTGCTTCAATTCGATGTGTCTGCAGCCTTTGATACTGTGAATCATGATA
Source organism: Microcaecilia unicolor (assembly GCF_901765095.1). Taxonomy (NCBI): domain Eukaryota; kingdom Metazoa; phylum Chordata; class Amphibia; order Gymnophiona; family Siphonopidae; genus Microcaecilia; species Microcaecilia unicolor. The sequence goes on from NC_044032.1 coordinate 206,220,295, forward strand.
TGTTATAGGCAGATTGTCAGAGATTGGTGTAACCAGAGTTGTACTTAAGTGGTTTGAGGGTTGTTGTTTTTTTAAATAGACAATATCAGGTGTTTAAAGGACGGAATTTACTCTGGTTGTTGGGTTCCACAGTGTGGGGTACCATAAGGTTCGCCAATTATTTCCCATTTAATACAACCTTGATATGAGTACTTTAAATTTGATTTCATTGCAATCTGGAGAGCACCTGTTTTCATATGCTGATGATATATTTTTACTGATTCCTGTTTATTCTAATTGGAATTATTTTGTACTCTAACAGATATTAGAAGAGGTCAAATGATGGTCTTTGACTTATCGTTTGAAACTTAATACAGAGAACACAAAGCTTTTGTGGTTTGGTTTAAAGGAAGGAATCCATTCCGATGTCAATTCAGTTAGCTGATGGTATGAGTTTTAAAATTGATACAACTTGTTAAGAAATCATTTTTTAAATTGAAACAATTACATCTGATTCACTCATACATTTTGCAACAACGTTATAGGATAATAGTTCAAGCTGTAATATTGTAATACTCTATATACTCAGTAAAACTGGTAAGGAGATTGAGATTAGTGCAGAATACGGTTGTAAGGTTGATTTATTTGAAATTTAGCTTTGAACATGGAACCCCTTGGTTGCCTGTAGAATTGTGTATCAGATTTAAGATATGTTTGGTTTTTAAGACATTGGCTAGAAATGTACCTGAAAATCTTCCTTTTTTAAGTGATCTTTTGGGCAGGTGGTTTGGAAGATGTAATCTTGAATGTTTATTTATGTTTTCCATCTGTTTAAGGTGTGAAATATAATCAAATTCATCAGGTATCTTATTATTGTGCAGTTTTATGAAAGTTTTAGGAAGGTAGTTAAGACATGGTTGTTTGAAATGTTTTTAGAATTGTAGAATGTGATAATTTTTATACGAAGAGTAAATTTGTTTCATTATTATTTAATGTACGTTATATAAACCCACCACTTTGAACCTTACTAGTAAGGGAGTTAGCAGGATAGAAGACTTTAGTGGCATAGCAGGGCTCATGAAATTCTTACAAAACCTCCACATGTGTGTATGTATATATATATATATATATATGTACGTATGTAGCCATGTTGTCTCTCTGTGTGTTTCTGACTTAGAGTATGGGGAGCTTTGTTCATCAAGGATAGAGAGAGATGGGGGTAGATAGGGGCGTGGGTGGGGGTGGCAGAATGGAGAGATAAGTAGAGTGCAATTGTATGAGAGATAGGGATAGTTTTCAGGGGTGGGTTGTAGGTGGAAGGGAGGTTTGGGGTTAGGGGTGCTATGTTTCACTGAATCTGTTTCATTGCTGCTGAAGCTGGAACTGCTTCTCCCTATGGCCAAAAATAATCCAGATATTCAGTGCCGGAATCCAGATAGTGACCAGTGCTGAATATCTGGATAATGTGATGACCAGCACTGCTGTCTGGATAATAGCAATATTGAGTTTGCTATCTGCATAGCTACCCAGCTCTAGGTAGGACAGCTTTTGTGTACTAACTTAACTAGATATGTATCCATATAATCAGACTGAATATCGCTGATAATTGGATAACTTCTAGCAATCTGTAATGATTTTCAGGGGCATTTCCATACTGTGGGGCTAAAAATCGATGGATGGCTCATTATCTAAATAGCAGATACTATTACCTAGATAAGTAGATTTGAAAATTGGGCCCACAGAGTACTGATATAGGATCCCTTTTACAAAGTGACAATAAGCACGCTAAAAAGGCACCACTTTGGGACGCGCTGAGGTATCCCACGGTAGTTCTGGGATTGGCACACCACTCCCATGCTAAAAAATATAAAATGACAATTATAACTCGCATCATTAATCTCTTGTCATGCATTGCATATGTTATATTGTTCTCATGCTGTTAATGTTCTGCCAGTCTTTTATTTGATTGCTAGTGGTGTTGTAATACTTTGATGAAAAGTTCAATAGAAAGATACTTGAAAAAAATGTGTGTTTGTGTGAACGTTGCCACCTACCTAAGGGTGTAAGCCAAATGTCCAATAACCAATCACCGCCTACCAGATGGTGTAGGCTGAGCCCAATAGCCAATTTGCTCTGTAATCCATCAGCAATCCAGCCAGGAAAGGTTAACCCATGATAATCCTTAGAAAGAAGGGTCCATCCACACCAAGAGACTTCTCCATTCCCAAAGAGGGGAGAGATCACTCTCTGACTACCTGGGCTCCTTTGCTGTTGGGGGTCCTTCTGCCTCATGGGGGGAGTCCAACACCCCCCTCTGGGGTTTTATATCATCCAGGGAATATCAAGATTCCTATCCTGGCCCCCTTGAGAGCTATCAAAGTCCTCTTTCACCCCTCTGGGTCCTGTAGACCACCCAAAGTCTCTCAGTTGTCTGTCTATGTAAATAAGATGCAAATGAGGAAACAGTTCAAGTTTTGGACACTCTCTGTATCTCTCTGCTCAAGCAACAGTCCAAACAACTCTGGGAGGGTTAGTCCTCCCCTACCACCACCCTCTACATATCCTTCCCAGTCTGACTAAAGCGGGTCCCCTTTCTTTATGACGGGACTTGCACCCTGTCACTATATCATCATTATTTATATATTTATATATGTGTGTGTGTGTGTGTGTGTGTGTATATATATATATATATATATATATATATATATATATATATATATATTATTTGGAAGGGGAGAGTAGGCGTGCCCTGCGCTAATTGGGTAGCTTAGGTATATCACCGCACGCTGCCTGATTAATGCAGGGTTAGCGTGGGAGCCCTTACCGCCTAGTAAATAGGTGGTGTTAAAGGGCTCATGCACTAATTGGGAAATTAGCGTGTGGCCATTAAGAGGAAAATATAAATTGCGGACATTTTACTGCTGCACTGAAAGTGGCCTCAGCGCTTAGGAAATCCACGTGCTAAAAATAGCACAGGCCAGTTTTTAGCACTGAGTAGTAAAAGGGCCTCATAGTCAGCAATGATTTCCGGTTCATTAAGTGGCACATAAAGCTAAGTGCTATCAAATGCGTATCTTCACTCTTCTACCTGAATAATCAGGCTTAGAGCATTCTTGAATATCAAGAGCAGGCAAGTACCCTTCTATGTAAGCAAAAGCTAGCCTACTTAGGCGTCATACTTGATCGCTTCACCTATAGACATCACATTTAGAATGTCAGTGTCTACTGTAAAGTATCTACATAAATAACTGCTATAAGATGCTCAGTGAGCATAACATTAGATGCTGAATTCAAAGCACTAAGACCCACCATGTTTGTAATATCATATACTCTGGCAGAAAACCGTGCTCCTGTACAGGTCAGAAGTGGTGAAACTAGAAAGAAAAACTCCACATATAGATATGCTTCCTATAATTTTAATATCATTATTGGGAAATGAATGCAAGCAATGACATAATTCACCTTATTCATAACTATCTGCTCAGTAAAAGCCTACAAGACTTAAAAGTTACAGTCTGTATGTACATGAAGCTCACAAGTTTCTGAATAAAATTGAGAATGCTGAATCAAATCCATGGGCAGTCTTGTTCCTACCAGGGCTGGACTTAAGATTTTGGCACTCATAGGCAAAACCGGACAGCAGATCCCAAAATTCAATGGTGGGAGAGGAGTATCATAGTAGAGAGGAGAAGAGGAAGGCCATAGTGCCACAGTAACTCCCCATTTAAGTAACATATGCACATCACCCTTCAGTAACTGGAAGCACAATGCTCTCTAGTCTGGGTATTTGTTGCCCTAGGCAAATAGTTATGTTGCTTATGTCAGACTGTGGATCTAGTTCCTTCAGTGTTTCATAACACTGAATGAACCCTCCATTGGCTATGACTTCTAGACAGAAAAACATGGTTTAAACTGTACATAAAGTGATCTGGATACAGCTGCTTCAGATCAGCAGTTCTTAAGATAAACATCTGGAACAGCCCCCTGTGTGAATGTGGTGTCCAGCAAGCAGTACAGAATACAACTGAAAGTTACAACTTTTGCAAACGTTCAAGCAGAGCAGATGAAATTAGCACATTGCGATAGCCCTAGACAGTGACTCATAGATCTGCATGATGAGATATTCTGCTGTACAGAAAAAAAAAAGTAACAGGTAACCTCTATTTCAGCAGAGTATCAGTGTTATTGTTTATTTCTGGCTAGGGGCCACACTTTATATATTTAATTACATTTGTGGATCACATAATATTCCAACATCTAAATATATGTTACAAAAATGAAACACATCATCCTGAGCTTAGTAAGTGTGGGAAGTTAGGGAAATCCTGCTGCATTTTCCAGTAACAGAAAGTGCAATAAATTTGCCATCTAGGGACCATTTCTTCTTTTACAATAATAGCAGTCATCAAGAAAAGTAGAAGAAAACAGGAAGAGCTACCCTGGTACCAGTCTGCAGGAAGGTACCAACACTGCACTTTCGGCACAGTTTTATGTACTAGTAAATGCTGAATAATACCCTGCATCCCCTTGGAGTTTTCTCCTCCCACTTCCCTCTATAAGCCTTTTCTCTTCCCTCTCAGTAAATGCAGTTCTCTTGGCACCAGTGCCTTTTCAAGCTTGGCATAGAATTAGAAGTATGAAACTTTTCTGGTTGAAATGCAGATTGTGAAGTCCTGAGTGCTTTGTTGGGATTCAGAGTCAGATAATAAAAATTGCTGGCTGGGTGGCATGGTGACATGTGTCTTACAGTAAACCAGTTTTGGAAATACACTCTAGTTCCCACGCTCTTATAGAACCCTTTTGCTTTAGTTAATCGGCAGGGTAACATAGTTGGAGACCAAAGTGCTGTTTTTCTTGCTTTTCATAGCCAGATGTATCAATGTAAGAATGAGAGAGTAGTGACAAAAATTAGAGAGAGAAAAAATAAACACATAGGAGAAGCAGATGTATTTTTTTAATTACGTACCTCCTACTTCCCACGGCTAACAGTATGTGCATGATTAAGTGATGGCAATTATTTTATGAGCATCATCACATCTTTAGAAAATTATTAATATTAAAGCAATGTGATTTATTAAGGTTTGGAAGTAAATATTGTATAAGGAAAATTTAGGTGAAATAGAAGAGATTCATTACTTCCCTGCAATGCAAAAAAAAGCTAATCATGTTACCCTCTGCTCATGGAGCATCATTGGTTTCCTCTCCCAAGCAGGATTAAATTTAAGATCCTAATATTATCTCATTCTGCATAGAGCCGCCTATTTATCTTGCATCCTCCCTTATCCCTTACAATCCTCAGTGGGTTCTCAGATCTTTCCAGGTTATCTTGTTATTCCGTCTATATCTAAGTTATGCATAGATTACTCTCACAGCTCTGCATTTTGTTGTCTGGCTCCCTCCCTATAGAATTCACTTTGGTCGACTAAACGCCTCAAAAGTTTCTATAAGAAATGTAAGATGGATGTGAAAACCTGGCTTTTCACCCAGGCCTTTTCAAATTATTTGTAGCTTTGGCACTTTCTTACACGTGATGGAAATCTTCAGTGGCTAGCACTGTTTCTGCTACTTGTTTGTCTATTGGTTAATATTTTGTTCTGCAATTTACATGTTATGCTTTTCCATTCACTGTATATGTAATGGTTCTGTACACCATCTGGTTTTGTACTGATAAAATACGGTCTCTCAATAAATCCATAAAAATAAAACAAGAATTGCCACGTAGTTTAATACATTTTTAATTAAAAAATACATTTCTTCACGCATTAATATTTTTGATGGATCCTCACTGATTGGTCACATGATTTGCTATGTATTATCCCATGAAACCTTCCATGTAGGCTTTGGTTGTAATGGGGAATTTTAATTTGCATTTTGAGCACGATGCTGACTCTTGGGTTAATACTTTTATTGAAATGATAAGAGCTTGGGATTTTATCCAACATGTATCTTTGCCAATGCATTGTGCAGGGCATATACTTGATTAGGTGTTTACACTATGTGGATATCAGTCCCTCATAATAACTGATTTTGAGAACAGGTCTGTCCTCTGGTATGATCATCATGTACTTTTTTGTTGTATAATTTTTTTAAATGGTATCTCGGCAAATGGTTAGGAAAATATGTTTGGAATTATTACAGTGAAGTTTGGTTGGTTGGTTGGTTGGTCCAACTGATGGATGGTTGGTCCAGATTTCTCAGAAGTTATGCATACAGACAGCTGTGCTTAATCAGGAAGTATTTGGATTTCAATGCATTCCATTCGCTCATCCTGTCGTTATTAATTTCTAGATTGGATTATGGTAATATCATTTATTTAGGTTCTCCCTGCTATAGAAATGCTAAATAGTAGTAGTAGTAGTAGTAGTATGTACTTAAATGACTTCAAACATTACAAAATACTGCCATCAGACTACTTTGTCATGCTAAGAAATTTGACCATGTTTCCCCCTTACTCCAGAAACATCATTGGCTTCCTGTTGGCGAAAGAATCATAGTAGATGACGAAAGAGAAAGACCTGCACATCCAGTCTGCCCAACAAGATAACTCATATGTGCTACTTTTTGTGTATACCTGACCTTGATTAGTGTCTGCTATTTTCATGGCATAGACCGTAGAAGTCTGCCCAGCACTAGCCCAGCCACCAGCCCCCCCCCCCCCTCCCACAGGCTCTGCCACCCAATCTCCGCTAAGCTTCTGAGGATCCATTCCTAATGAACAGGATTCCTTAATGTTTATCCCATGCATTTTTGAATTCCGTTACCGTTTTCATCTCCACCACCTCCCGCGGGAGGGCATTCCAAGCATCCACCACTCTCTCCATGAAAAAATACTTCCTGACATTTTTCTTGAATTTCCCCCTTCAATCTCATTTCATGTCCTCTAGTTCTATGCCTTCCCATCTCCGGAAAAGGTTTATTTGCGGATTAATACCTTTCAAATATTTGAATGTCTGTATCATATCACCCTTGTTTCTCCTTTCCTCCAGGGAACACATCTTCAGGTCAGCAAGTCTCTCCTCATACGTCTTGTAACGCAAATCCCATATCATTCTTGTAGCTTTTCTTTGCACCACTTCAATTCTTTTTATATCCTTAGCAAGATACGGCCTCCAAAACTGAACTCAGTACTCCAGGTGGGGCCTCACCAATGACTTATACAGGGGCATCAACACTTCCTTTCTTCTGCTGGTCCCACCTCTCTCTATACAGCCTAGCAACCTTCTAGCTACGGCCACCGCCTTGTCACACTGTTTCGTCGCCTTCAGATCCTCAGATACTATCACCCCAAGATCCTTCTCCCCGTCCGTACATATCAGACTCTCACCACCTAACACATACATCTCCCGTTGATTTCTACTCCCTAAGTGCATCACTTTGCATTTCTTTGCATTGAATTTTAATTGCCAAACCTTAGACCATTCTTCTAGCTTCCGCAGATCCTTTTTCATGTTTTCCACTCCCTCCCGGGTGTCCACTCTGTTACAATCTTAGTATCATCCGCAAAAAAGCAAACTTTACCTTCTAACCCTTCAGCAATGTCACTCTCAAATATATTGAACAGAATTGACCCCAGCACCGATCCCTGAGGCACTCCACTACTCACCTTTCCCTCATCCGAGCGAATTCCATTAACCACCACCCTCTGGCATCTGTCCGTCAACCAGTTCCTAATTCAGTTCACCATGTCAGGTCCTATCTTCAGCCTGTCCCGTTTATTTAAGAGCCTCTTGTGGGGACCGTGTCAAAAGGTTTGCTGAAATCTAAGTAGATTACGTCTATAGCATGTCCCTGATTCAATTCTCTGGTCACCCAGTCAAAGAATTCAATGAGATTCATTTGGCACAATTTCCCTTTGGTAAAATCATGTTGTCCCGGATCTTGCAACTTATTGGCTTCCAGGAAATTCACTATCCTTTCCTTCAGCATCGCTTCCATTACTTTTCCAGTAACCGAAGTGAGGCTTACCAGCCTGTAGTTTCCACCTGCGTCACTATCACCACTTTTGTGAAGAGGGACCATCTCTGCCGTTCTCCAATATCAAGGAACCTCTCCCGTCTCCATGGATTTATTAAACAAACTCTCTGAGCTCCATCAATATCCTGGGGTGGATCCCGTCCGGTCCCATTGCTTTGTCCACCTTTAGATTTCCTAGTTGTTCATACACACTCTCTTCTGTGAACGGTGTTCTATCCACTCCATTCTCATATGTACTTTTGCATTAAGCCCGTGATGGTGATCCAAAGACTGAGGATTCCTGTGATAATGAAGGGTTTACTTTTCAGAGACAGTTGTAATTAGGGTGGAGTTAATTTGTGATAAGTAGTGTATTTAGGAAAGTTATTTAGGAAGTGTCAGTCTTGGGGTGGGTATGGTGAGGGGCAGGGTAGGTGGGCTTAAACTTAAAACCTGTGGAATGTGTTTGCTGTAAAACCTATCTCTAGAACTGTATTAAGCCTGTTATCTACACAGCTGGTTGGGATAAGGGGAAGTCAAGGTTAAGAAATGTCCAAACCCACAGCTCTGGGTAGGGATAGCCACAAATAAAGCCAGAACAAGTCTTATCTGTGTGAGTTTCCTTCATAAATCATTCATAAATTGTTCACTCCCTACACTCGACAGAAACGGCACTATCTAAAGTCTGCAATGACCTGTTCCTCGCAAAATCCAAAGGTCACTACTCCATCCTCATCCTCCTCGACCTATCCGCCGCTTTTGACACTATCAATCACAACCTACTTCTTAACACACTGTCCTCCTTTGGGTTCCAGGGCTCTGTCCTCTCCTGGTTCTCCTCTTATCTCTCCCATCGTACCTTCAGAGTACACTCTCATGGTTCGTCCTCCTCCCCTATCCCGCTCTCTGTTGGAGTTCCTCAGGGATCTGTCCTTGGGCCCCTCCATTTTTCAATCTACACCTCTTCCTTAGGCTCCCTGATCTCATCTCATGGTTTCCACTATCATCTTTATGCTGACGACACCCAGCTGTATCTCTCCACACCAGACATCACTGCGGAAACCCAGGCCAAAGTATCAGCCTGCTTATCCGACATTGCTGCCTGGATGTCCAACCGCCACCTGAAACTGAACATGGCCAAGACTGAACTTATTGTTTTCCCAACCAAACCCACTTCTTCTCTCCCTTCACTCTTTATCTCAGTTGATAACACCCTCATCATCTGCCTGCAACCTCGGTGTCATCTTTGACTCCTCCCTTTCCTTCTCTGTGCATATCCAGCAGATAGCCAAGACCTGTCGCTTCTTCCTCTACAACAGGTCGCCTTGACTACTGCAACCTACTCCTCACCAGCCTCCCACTTAGCCACCTATCCCCCCTTCAGTCCATCCAGAACTCTGCCGCACGTCTTATCTTCCGCCTTGACCGATATACTCATATCACCCCTCACCTCAAGTCACTTCACTGGCTTCCGATCAGTTACCGCATACAGTTCAAGCTTCTCCTACTAACCTACAAATGCACTCGATCTGCAGCCCCTCCTTACCTCTCTACCCTCATCTCCCCTTACGTCCCTACCCGTAACCTCCGCTCTCAAGACAAATCCCTCCTTTCAGTACATAAGTACATAAGTAGTGCCATACTGGGAAAGACCAAAGGTCCATCTAGCCCAGCATCCTGTCACCGACAGTGGCCAATCCAGGTCAAGGGCACCTGGCACGCTCCCCAAACGTAAAAACATTCCAGACAAGTTATACCTAAAAATGCGGAATTTTTCCAAGTCCATTTAATAGCGGTCTATGGACTTGTCCTTTAGGAATCTATCTAACCCCTTTTTAAACTCCGTCAAGCTAACCGCCCGTACCACGTTCTCCGGCAACGAATTCCAGAGTCTAATTACACGTTGGGTGAAGAAAAATTTTCTCCGATTCGTTTTAAATTTACCACACTGTAGCTTCAACTCATGCCCTCTAGTCCTAGTATTTTTGGATAGCGTGAACAGTCGCTTCACATCCACCCGATCCATTCCACTCATTATTTTATACACTTCTATCATATCTCCCCTCAGCCGTCTCTTCTCCAAGCTAAAAAGCCCTAGCCTTCTCAGCCTCTCTTCATAGGAAAGTCGTCCCATCCCCACTATCATTTTTGTCGCCCTTCGCTGTACCTTTTCCAATTTTACTATATCTTTTTTGAGATACGGAGACCAGTACTGAACACAATACTCCAGGTGCGGTCGCACCATGGAGCGATACAACGGCATTATAACATCCGCACACCTGGACTCCATACCCTTCCTAATAACACCCAACATTCTATTCGCTTTCCTAGCCGCAGCAGCACACTGAGCAGAAGGTTTCAGCGTATCATCGACGACGACACCCAGATCCCTTTCTTGATCCGTAACTCCTAACGCGGAACCTTGCAAGACGTAGCTATAATTCAGGTTCCTCTTACCCACATGCATCACTTTGCACTTGTCAACATTGAACTTCATCTGCCACTTGCACGCCCAATCTCCCAGTCTCGCAAGGTCCTCCTGTAATCGTTCACATTCCTCCTGCGACTTGACGACCCTGAATAATTTTGTGTCATCGGCGAATTTAATTACCTCACTAGTTATTCCCATCTCTAGGTCATTTATAAATACATTAAAAAGCAACGGACCCAGCACAGACCCCTGCGGGACCCCACTAACTACCCTCCTCCACTGAGAATACTGGCCACGCAATCCTACTCTCTGCTTCCTATCTTTCAACCAGTTCTTAATCCATAATAATACCCTACCTCCGATTCCATGACTCTGCAATTTCTTCAGGAGTCTTTCGTGCGGCACTTTGTCAAACGCCTTCTGAAAATCCAGATATACAATATCAACCGGCTCCCCATTGTCCACATGTTTGCTTACCCCCTCAAAAAAATGCATTAGATTGGTGAGGCAAGACTTCCCTTCACTAAATCCGTGCTGACTTTGTCTCATCAGTCCATGTTTTTGTATATGCTCTGCAATTTTATTCTTAATAATAGCCTCCACCATCTTCACCTTTCAGTACCCTTCTCCACCACCGCCAACTTTAAGCTCCGCCCTTTCTGCCTCGCCTCACCCCATGCTTGGAACAAACTCCCTGAGCCCATACACCAGGCCCCCTCCCTACCCATCTTCAAATCATTGCTCAAAGCCCACCTCTTCAATGTCGCTTTTGGCACCTAATCACAACACCTCTACTCAGGAAATCTAGACTACCACAACTTGACATTTCGTCCTTTAGATTGTAAGCTCTTCTGAGCAGGGACCGTCCTTAGTTATTAATTTGTACAGCGCTGCGTAACCCTAGTAGCGCTCTAGAAATGTTAAGTAGTAGTAGTAGTAGCATTACCTTTAAAGCTTTTTGTATAGGTTCTCTGCAATGCTTATCTAATCTTACTATTTCCTACTCTCCAATGCATCTTCTTTGATCTATAAATGATTTTTGGTTAGTTCTCCCTAATCCAAAACACACTGCTCTTGATCCAACCAGGCATTGTGCATTTTATTTTGCCACTCCATTCCACTGGAACTCCCTCCCTCATGAAATTAGGGCTGAATCCTCCTTGGCTTTTCCTTCAGGCCTATAATATCCCATGAAATGTTTACAACTGAAAGCTCGATTCTCTTTCCGTTTGTCCACTGCTATTTTACCTCCCCCCAAAGTAGTAACCTATTCCCCTTACCACTCTCATAATCTTTCTTTATGTTTGCTTAAACTGTGTGGAATGAATGTATTTACTTTCCTGTCAACAATTGTAGTTCTTTTCTTTTTGCTTATTGTATTTTTATTGTACACCGCCTAGATCTATAAGCTAGTTTAAGGTGGCATATCAAATAAATAAATATGTATGCAGTGGGAAACAATAGCTAGATCAATTATTTATCACATAAACGTGGTCATGAGGAATGGGGACTAATACACAGGCCTTGATTTTTGAGTGAGCTAGTTGAGACCCAAAGGTAGGTAATAAAAAAAAAGGCAATTGGTCAAACATGAATTCACTGACAGCAAAAGGTTATATCAGTAAGCCCTTAATCCATATCCTATTTTAATTGAGGAAAAGAAAAAGTTATGTGATAAAGAAATTGCAAAATACAGCAAGTTGAGATGAGAATTGTTTGCCCTAATTAAAGCAATGACACAGAGCCCTGGAGGAGCCATCTGCTGTGGCTCTTTCAAATTATTTTTATGAAATGCTGAATGTTTGCAAATATCTGGGAATTCAAAGGGGGCCTTATGAGTCTTTCAAAATGGCTATGGAGCTGTGAAGTTAGATTCCTTCTAGAATGTCAGATAATGAGATTCTAAATTGCTTGGGAGGATTAATATCCAGCGGATGCATTTTAGATTCTAGCCGTCTTGTATAAGGCTGATGTTACACATAATTTTGGATCTATCGTGAGTCTTCACTGACTGCTGAGATTGCTCCATCTGGGATTACAAAGGGCAGTTGTTTGACCCCTATTAAAAAGTGAGGACCTTAATGGTCAGTATCAAATCTCCCAGTGATAGCTAAAGTTTTGAAGAAATGTGTGATTTGAAAATTAACAATGTTGATAATCATGAGGGGAGGGGCTTATATAGTTTTCAGAGTGGTTTTGTAAAGGTCACTATGCTGAGATGGTGCTCCTCGGTCAAAGTGGCAAGATACTGTGCCAGTTGTGTTAGATGTTGTATTGGGTTTTTGGTATCATCTGTCATGAGATTTTGTTGGATTGCCCTCGTAACTTTGATATGGGCAGGGAAGTTTTGGCCTTGTTCTGGTCTTGTTTAGTGAGAGAGCGCAAAAAGGGTTGTTGGGACGGATGAGTCAGCATAGATGATGCTGTCTTCAGGAGTTTGGCAAGGCTCATTATTATCAGTGTTTTTGTTAAACCATTGGCTGTTACACTGGCAAAATTGGGTTATGCATTTTACATATATGCTGATGAAGTGCATATTATCATTCTAGTGGATAGAGTAAGGGAAGCGTTAGTGTCTCTGTACAGGTTGTAGTTAGTACATGGATGGTAAATAAGATGGTTTTGAACATCTGTAATACTGAGTTATTTTTTTTTTTATTTTAAAAACTTGTAACCCACTTAAACCTAAGCGGTTAACAAAAAGAAACATACATAATAATAATTATAATCACAAACATACAAACAACAAATGCACTGTTATCCCCCCCAACAAATTTCTCAAAAATAAAGGCTGCTTCTACCTGCCAGACGCAAACACAAAAGTGGAAAGAACCACAGTATCCCACGAAAAGTCACAGGAGAGGAGTGGGAACGGAATCAGGCTCTTCAAAAAACAGACCCAAGGCATCTAAAGTGCCTTCTTCAGGAACCTTGGTAAATGTGTCTGAAAATCCTTGTAGATATCTTTAGAAAGGAGCTGTAAAAGGTTGTGGTCTTTAGAAAGACCCTTGTGAGGTTGAGCAATGTTTTCTATCCTTTAATCAGAAAGAGTAGTGTTACCATCTTAAAGCAAATAATTACACAAAATATATCTTTAAGTGACAATCCAGCTTATAATCGAAAGTGATCGCCGGCCGTCTTCCGACACACATCAGGAGTGGCCAGCGATTTCTTAAAATCGGTATAATCAAAAGCGGCATTTTTGACAGCATCGCCGCTGTCCCGTCGCTTTGTCGGCGAAAGTTCAAGGGGGCGTGTCGGTAGATTAGCAAAGGCGAGCATGGGCGTGGCTACCAGATGGCCGGCTTTCGCCGATAATGGAAAATAAAAGCGGCGTTAAGCAGTATTTCGCCGGCTTTACTTGGTTCTTTTGTTTTCACGACCAAGCCTCAAAAAGGTGCCCCAACTGACCAGATGACCACTGGAGGGAATGGGGTATGACCTCCCCATACTCCTCCAGCGGTCACCAATCCCCTTCCAAACTAAAAAAATAAAACTAAAAACCTTTTTTGCCAGCCTGTATGCCAGCCTCAAATGCCGTACCCACCTCCATGACAGCAGAATGTGTTGTATCCTCCGACAGCCTTTCCGTGGTTGCGATGTGGCTCTCGGGTGAGTGTGACACCTTTTCTGTTAGGTGCCCTGCAGAGTCACATTAACAATGCATTGTGGTGGGTGTAGGGTACTGGGCTCTACTCCCATGGTGCTTTTCCCCCCTGCTAACTGGGTCAGAGTGTACCCTGTTTTGTTTCCTGTTGTAGTCCACGCGGTAGTGGCCATTCTCCGAGGACAAGCAGGCTGCTTGTTCTCACGACTGGGTGACGTCCGCGGCAGCCCCCACCAACCGGAAAAAAGCTTCGCGGGACGGTCGGCACGCAGGGCACGCCCACCGCGCATGCGCGGCCGTCTTCCCGCCCGTGCGCGACCGCTCCCGCCAGTTCCTTTTTTTCCGCGTCTGGAGAGAGTCGTGCCTCGCCGCTCTCTCTGTTTCAGCCGCCGGATTTCGATCGCGTTTACGCGGATCGTGCTTTTTCTTTGTTTAGTTTGTTTAGTATATCGTCCGGTTTCTTTTTAAAGAAGAAAAAAAAAAAAAAAAACCCTGCGCGTGTGGAGCACGCGCTCCCTTTTTCCCTCGCTTCCAGCGGGGACGCCGCGTTACGGCCTAGTGGCCGCACGGTCGTTTTCCTTTTCGTGGTGTGATTTCAGCCACCATTGACGACTTTGACTTCGCCGACGCGATTTTTCCGTCGATGTCCTCAAGGGTCCCGAGTGGATTTAAAAAGTGTGGTCGCTGCGGCCGGCCGATCTCGCAGACCGACACCCACGCTTGGTGCCTCCAGTGCCTCGGGCCGGAGCACAATATCAAGTCGTGTTCCCTGTGTCTCGGTCTCCGGAAACGGACTCAGGTTGCGAGGCAAGTTCTGCGGGACCGTCTTTTTGGAACTTGCGCCGGCCCCTCGACGTCGACCTCGACGGCATCGGTATCGACGCCCGGTCCTTCGGTACCGGTATCGATGCCCGAGACATCGGCACCGATGGCATCGACCCCAGGAGAACAGGTCCCGTCGGCCCGCCGGTCCGCTGGCGAGGATAGAGGTGAGCGGCCGCGTGGGCAGTCGGCCCCGGTCACTCCCTCAGCCCGTGGCCCACGGGACCGAACCCTGTCTGACCCGGCTCCCCGGGACCGAGGGGGATCGTCCTCCTCCTCCTCCATACCTCCCGGCACCGGTGACGCGCATCGGAAGAAAGACAAGAAGCGTCGTCACCGGTCGCCCTCGGTGCATCCGAACATCGGAGAGGAGGCGGCGCCGAAGCGTCATCGTCGAGAGGAGAAGTCCCCGTCGGTCGTGGAGGTACCGACGCGTCAGGGTTCCGGCACCTCGGTGCCGTCTCCTGGCCCCCATCAGCTTCTGGCACCGACACCCCTACCGGCCCCACCGCCTTTCCCGGCAGCGGGCCTGGACGAGTGCCTCAGAGCCATCCTTCCGGGGATCCTGGAAGGGCTGATGCGCCAGGCTGTGCCGGCGCCGGGGGTGCTTGCGCCCTCGGCGCCGATGTCTGTGGCGCCGGTGAGCTCTAGCCCGGCGCCGGGGCCGTCGACACCGCCGCCGCTTGCGGCGCCGGTCTCGACCGCCACGCAGGTGGAGTCCCCGTCGATGGAGGGAGCTCCGTCCCCGCCGGCGCGGGAGTCCACCGCTCGACGACACCGAGACCTCGGTGCCTCGACGTCGAGCCGGGCCCGGTTCAGGACTCAGCTACATGAGCTTATGTCCGATACCGAGGATGAGGACTCGTGGGGGGAAGAGGAGGACCCTAGATATTTCTCCTCAGAGGAGTCTACGGGCCTTCCCTCGGACCCCACGCCTTCACCGGAGAGGAAGCTCTCACCCCCCGAGAGCCTCTCCTTTGCCTCCTTTGTGCGGGATATGTCTATCAGCATTCCCTTCCCCGTGGTCTCTGTGGAAGAGCCGAGGGCCGAGATGCTCGAGGTCCTCGACTATCCATCGCCACCTAGAGAGTCCTCCACGGTGCCGCTGCACAATGTCCTCAAGGAGACACTGCTTCGGAACTGGGTGCGACCGTTAACTAACCCCACCATTCCCAAGAAAGCAGAGTCCCAGTACAGGATCCACTCCGACCCAGAGTTAATGCGGCCCCAATTGCCCCATGACTCGGCGGTCGTGGATTCTGCTCTCAAGAGGGCACGGAGTTCGAGGGATACCGCCTCGGCGCCCCCGGGGCGGGAGTCTCGCACTCTAGACTCGTTTGGGAAGAAGGCCTACCAATCCTCCATGCTCGTGACCCGCATCCAGTCATACCTGCTCTATATGAGCATTCACATGCGGACCTATGTGCAACAACTGGCGGACCTGGTCGAGAAGCTCCCGCCGGAGCAGTCCAGGCCTTATCAGGAGGTGGTCAGGCAGCTGAAGGCGTGCAGAAAGTTCCTGTCCAGGGGTATCTATGACACCTGTGACGTGGCATCTCATGCTGCGGCCCAAGGTATAGTGATGCGCAGGCTCTCATGGCTGCGTGCCTCTGACCTGGACAACCGCACCCAGCAGAGACTGGCCGACGTCCCTTGCCGGGGGGATAACATTTTTGGTGAGAAGGTCGAGCAGATGGTGGACCAACTGCATCAGCGGGAAACCGCTCTCGACAAGCTCTCCCACCGGGCGCCTTCAGCATCCACCTCAGCAGGTGGACGTTTTTCCCGGGCCCGGCAGGCTGCACCCTATTCTTTTGCAAAGCGTAGGTACAACCAGCCGGCCCGAAGGCCTCGTCAGGCACAGGGACAGCCCCAGCGCGCTCGTTCCCGTCAACAGCGTGCGCCTAAGCAGCCCCCTGCGCCTCCACAGCAAAAGCCAGGGACGGGCTTTTGACTGGATCCACGGGAACATAGCCGCCCTCAAAGTGTCCGTACCGGACGATCTGCCGGTCGGGGGGAGGTTAAAATTTTTTCACCAAAGGTGGCCTCTCATAACCTCCGACCAGTGGGTTCTCCAAATAGTGCGGTGCGGATACGCCCTGAATTTGGCCTCCCTGCCTCCAAATTGTCCTCCGGGAGCTCAGTCCTTCAGCTCCCATCACAAGCAGGTACTTGCAGAGGAACTCTCCGCCCTTCTCAGCGCCAATGCGGTCGAGCCCGTACCACCCGGGCAGGAAGGGCGGGGATTCTATTCCAGGTACTTCCTTGTGGAAAAGAAAACAGGGGGGATGCGTCCCATCCTAGACCTGAGAGGCCTGAACAAATTCCTGGTCAAAGAAAAGTTCAGGATGCTTTCCTTGGGCACCCTTCTGCCAATGATTCAGAAAAACGATTGGCTATGTTCCCTGGATTTAAAGGATGCATATACTCACATCCCGATACTGCCAGCTCACAGACAGTATCTCAGATTCCGCCTGGGCGCACGGCACTTTCAGTATTGTGTGCTGCCCTTTGGGCTTGCCTCCGCCCCACGAGTGTTTACAAAGTGCCTCGTGGTGGTGGCGGCGTACCTCCGCAGGCTGGGAGTGCACGTGTTCCCATATCTCGACGATTGGCTGGTCAAGAACACCTCGGAGGCAGGAGCCCTCCGGTCCATGCAGTGCACTATTCAACTCCTGGAGCTGCTGGGGTTTGTGATAAATTACCCAAAGTCCCATCTCCAGCCAACCCAGTCTCTGGAATTCATAGGAGCTCTGCTGAATACCCAGACGGCTCAGGCCTTCCTTCCCGAAGCGAGGGCCAACAACCTCCTGTCCCTCGCTTCGCAGACCAGAGCGTCTCAGCAGGTCACAGCTCGGCAGATGTTGAGACTTCTGGGTCATATGGCCTCCACAGTTCATGTGACTCCCATGGCTCGTCTTCACATGAGATCGGCTCAATGGACCCTAGCTTCCCAGTGGTTCCAAGCCACCGGGAATCTAGAAGATGTCATCCGCCTCTCCACCAGTTGCCGCACTTCACTGCTCTGGTGGACCATCCGGACCAATTTGACCCTGGGACGTCCATTCCAAATTCCGCAGCCCACGAAGGTGCTGACGACGGATGCATCTCGCCTGGGTTGGGGAGCTCATGTCGATGGGCTTCACACCCAGGGTCTGTGGTCCCTCCAGGAAAAGGATCTGCAGATCAACCTCCTGGAGCTCCGAGCGATCTGGAACGCGCTGAAGGCTTTCAGAGATCGGCTGTCCTGCCAAATTATCCAAATTCGGACAGACAATCAGGTTGCAATGTATTACGTCAACAAGCAGGGGGGCACCGGATCCCGCCCCCTGTGTCAGGAAGCCGTCGGGCTGTGGCGCTGGGCATGCCAGTTCGGCATGCTCCTCCAAGCCACATACCTGGCAGGCGTAAACAACAGTCTGGCCGACAGACTGAGCAGAGTCATGCAACCGCACGAGTGGTCGCTCCATTCCAGAGTGGTACGCAAGATCTTCCGAGAGTGGGGCACCCCCTCGGTGGACCTTTTCGCCTCTCAGACCAACCACAAGCTGCCTCTGTTCTGTTCCAGACTTCAGACACACGGCAGGCTAGCGTCGGACGCCTTTCTCCTCCATTGGGGGACCGGCCTCCTGTATGCTTATCCTCCCATACCTTTGGTGGGGAAGACCTTACTGAAGCTCAAGCACGACCGCGGCACCATGATTCTGATAGCGCCCTTTTGGCCCCGTCAGATCTGGTTCCCTCTTCTTCTGGAGTTGTCCTCAGAAGAACCGTGAAGATTGGAGTGTTTTCCGACTCTCATTTCGCAGAACGACGGAGCGTTACTGCACCCCAACCTTCAGTCTCTGGCTCTCACGGCCTGGATGTTGAGGGCGTAGACTTTGCTGCGTTGGGTCTGTCGGAGGGTGTCTCCCGGGTCCTGCTTGCCTCCAGGAAGGATTCCACTAAAAAGAGTTACTTTTTCAAGTGGAGGAGGTTTGTCGTTTGGTGTGAGAGCAAGGCCCTAGAACCTCGTTCTTGCCCTGCACAGAACCTGCTTGAATTCCTTCTACACTTATCAGAGTCTGGCCTCAAGACCAACTCAGTAAGGAATCACCTTAGTGCGATTAGTGCTTACCATTATCGTGTGGAAGGTAAAGCCATCTCTGGAGAGCCTTTAGTCGTTCGATTCATGAGAGGCTTGCTTTTGTCAAAGCCCCCTATCAAGCCTCCTACAGTGTCATGGGATCTCAACGTCGTCCTCACCCAGCTGATGAAACCTCCTTTTGAGCCACTGAATACCTGCCATCTGAAGTACTTGACCTGGAAGGTCATTTTCTTGGTGGCAGTTACTTCAGCTCGTAGGGTCAGTGAGCTTCAAGCCCTAGTAGCTCATGCTCCATATACCAAATTTCATCACAACAGAGTAGTGCTCCGCACCCACCCAAAGTTCCTGCCGAAGGTGGTGTCGGAGTTCCATCTTAACCAGTCAATTGTCTTGCCAACATTCTTCTCCAGGCCGCATACCCGCCCTGCTGAACGTCAGTTGCACACATTGGACTGCAAGAGAGCATTGGCCTTCTACTTGGAGCGGACACAGCCCCACAGACAGTCCGCCCAATTGTTTGTTTCTTTCGACCCTAACAGGCTAGGGGTCGCTGTCGGGAAACGCACCATCTCCAATTGGCTAGCAGATTGCATTTCCTTCACTTACGCCCAGGCTGGGCTGGCTCTTGAGGGTCATGTCACGGCTCATAGTGTTAGAGCCATGGCAGCGTCAGTGGCCCACTTGAAGTCAGCCACTATTGAAGAGATTTGCAAGGCTGCGACGTGGTCATCTGTCCACACATTCACATCACATTACTGCCTCCAGCAGGATACCCGACGCGACAGTCGGTTCGGGCAGTCGGTGCTGCAGAATCTGTTTGGGGTGTAAATCCAACTCCACCCTCCAGGACCCGAATTTATTCTGGTCAGGCTGCACTCTCAGTTAGTTGTTCTTCGTAGGTCAATTTCTGTTGTACCCTCGCCGTTGCGAGGTTCAATTGACCTGGGTTCTTGTTTTGAGTGAGCCTGAGAGCTAGGGATACCCCAGTCGTGAGAACAAGCAGCCTGCTTGTCCTCGGAGAAAGTGAATGATACATACCTGTAGCAGGTGTTCTCCGAGGACAGCAGGCTGATTGTTCTCACCTACCCTCCCTCCTCCCCTTTGGAGTTGTGTGTTTCATCTTTTGCTAGTCATTCAACTGGCGGGAGCGGTCGCGCACGGGCGGGAAGACGGCCGCGCATGCGCGGTGGGCGTGCCCTGCGTGCCGACCGTCCCGCGAAGCTTTTTTTCCGGTTGGTGGGGGCTGCCGCGGACGTCACCCAGTCGTGAGAACAATCAGCCTGCTGTCCTCGGAGAACACCTGCTACAGGTATGTATCATTCACTTTTTTGTAAGCCAGTTTTAGTTCCCTTTCCTGTGTTACCCACGTTAGAGAACGTAGTTCTTACCTTGAATGGTGCTGAAAGAGGGCATTGTACACCATTGTGCCAGCTCTGACCTACTGCTCATCTTAGTACCAGGGGACTCTTTGCCAGTGGGGCACAACCTCTGATCTGCAGTTAACTGTGAGTAAACGTGGTTATTTCAAGAAAGGACTTTTTCAGAGAGATTAGTCTTCAGGTGTGAACTGGTGTGCCAAAGTTATACAGCAGCAATAAGTCCTAGAGGCTGTATGCAGGTCCCTGGAGCAATTTTAGTGGGTGCAGTACATTTGTGGGCAGTGGGTTTGGGGGGGGGGGTGTTAGGGGGCTCAGCTCCCAAAGTAAGGGAGCTATGCACGTGGGAGCTTTTCTGAAGTCCACCGCAGTGACCCCTAGGGTGGCTGGTTGGTGTCCTGGCATGTCAGGGAGGCCAGTGCATTAAAAATGCTGGCTCCTCCCACGGCCAAATGCCTTGAATTTAGCCGAGGTTTGAGATGGCCGACATAACTTTCCATTATCGCGGAAAAACAAACCCGGTGAACTCCACGGCGTTTGGCCGGGCTAAACCATATTATCAGAAAAAAAGATGGCCGGCCATCTTTTTCGATAATATGGTTCCAGCCAGCTGTAGCGCCGCCGCTAACATAGATCGCCGGCGACATTCGATTATGCCCCTCAGTTACACCTTAAGTCCACAAATTAAGGCAAGGCACAATTCAAAGATTTATCATCAAATAATAATTTGAGGAAAATGGTAGGAATATAACATCCGAGCTTGTATCTTATGGAGTAGATACTACAGGAATTACTAACGATGGGGGTGTGACTGAGTCTTGTTTAGAGTCCAAGAAGGTCTGCAAATGTTCACTTTCATAAAAAGACATTTTAACAGAATGCAATTTTACGACACATTTACAAGGAAAATTAAGCCAGAAGATTCCTCCTAATTGGAGAACTCGTGTGCGAAGTTCCAAAAAGGACTGACGCCTTTTCTGTGTTTGTCTAGAAATATCTGGAAACACCTTAACTTTACAAGCAGCTACCTTGATAGTGGATTTTGTTCTACAGTCAGATTGGGATTGGATCCTAAAGACACTTTTTTCTCACAGAACTTGTTTCTGACTGTAGAACAAAATCCACTATCAAGGTAGCTGCTTGTACACCCAATAAATCATTTTCTATTGTTTGGGAAATGGTATCTCTGAGTTTGTTATTATTACTTGATCTGTGGATTTCTTACTATAAGATAGTAAGTAATAGATTCTTGAAACCGGTGGATATAATTGTTTTCATTCATTGTTGATTCTCTAGATTTTCTATTTTTCTTTGTAGTAATAAATTTTCTTTTATTAATGCCGCTTGGCCATCTCTAATCTTATCTTTTTCTATCTTAATAGTTTGTTCAAACATCTTAGTTTGTTGCATTTGTTTTTCCATTTCTACCACTTTACCTGGGAGTGTTTGAGTAACCATCAACATCGAGGAAATTTTATGAGTTAAGGAATTTTCTAAACTCACCAAAGCGTCCCATATATTTCCCAAGGTAATTATTTCTGGCTTTTCCATCGATAATACTTTAAGCTGTAGCTGACTCACTTCTTGGGCCTCTCCACTGCCCACGGTCCTCACCTCCTCCGTTGCTGTTCCTACACCTCCTCTGGAGGTCCCTGTGGCACTGAACTCGGCAATCCACTGCTCACGTCTGCCCCTGCTCCCGGGACGGCCTTCCCCGTTTCAGGTCTGAACAGTCCAAGACATCCACTTTGCAGCATTGCCGGCATCACAGGGGGACTCCGCTTTTCAGGGCTCAGAGTGTTGTCCCCTTCAGGCGCGGAGAACGGTTCACCTCTCACCGCTTCTCCCAGCAGCGAAGCATTTTGCCCTGCTATTCCTCCTCGGATGGTGAAATTATCCATCGGACCCAGCTCAGGTCGTACAGAGGGAGCTGGAGAAACCCTCTGTTTACCCCTTCTTTTAGGCATAAAAATAATGTAGCAAGAAATCAAACAGTCAACGAAGTAAAGGTGAGTCGATGGAGCTACTTCATCCACTTCCTACTCCCACTGCCTCTCTATTGTGGAATAAATTGCCTCCTTTTAATCAGTTTTTAATCCACAATAGGACACTACCTCCTATCTCATGACTTTCCAATTTCCTCTGGAGTCTTTCAAGAGGTACTTTGTCAAACTTCTTTTGAAATCCAGATACACAATTTCAACCGGCTCACCTTTATCCATATGTTTGTTCACTCCTTCAAAGAAATGTCATAAATTGGTGAGGCAAGATTTCCCTTCACTAAATCCATGTTGGCTTTGTCTCATTAATCCATGCTTTTGAATATGCTCTGTAGTTTTGTTCTTTATAATAGTCTCTTCCATTTTGCTCGGCACCGACGGCAGGCTCACTGATCAATAATTTCCCGGATCACCTCTGGAACCTTTTTTAAAAATCAGCATGACATTGGCTACCCTCCAATCTTCTGGAACCAAGCTTGATTTTAAAGATAAGTTACATATTACTAACAATAGTTCCGCAAGTTCATTTTTCAATTCTGTCAGTACTCGGGGATGAATACCATCCGGTCCAGGAGATTTACTACTCTTCAATTTGTTATATTGCGCCATTACATCCTCCAGGTTTATGAAGATTTCATTCAGATTCTCTGACTCATCAGCTTTGAATACCATTTCTGGCACCAGTATCTCTCCAAAATCTTCCTTGGTGAAGACCGAAGCAAAGAATTCATTTAATATCTCTGCTATGGCTTTGTCTTCCCTGATTGCCCCTTTTACCCCTCGGTAGGCTGTAATTGCTAAAGGTTAAGACACTACGAGGCACTTTTACTAATGCTTAAAGTGTGCTGACAGATATTAGCATGCGCTAAATGCTGCACGCTCTATTTTATACCTATGGACCTTGAAGCACTTACCCTGGGATTCTATATATGGCGCCTCAATTTCCAAGCAGAAGTCAAAGCGTATTCCATAACAATTTGCATAACTTGATTAGTTAACAAGCTAATTAATGCTGATAACTGGATGTTAATAAGCAATTATCAGCACTAATTGGCATTAATTAGAATTTATGCACACCACTTGCTAAGCGTATTCTGTAACGTGATGTGCGTAAGTTGTAAATAGCTTAGTTGAAAAGTGGGCATGGTTATAGGAATAGAATGGGTGGGTTTGTTGGCATTTCTAAAATCTGTGCAAGATGCTACAGAATATACCCACTCCACACCTAATTTAGGCATCAGGATTTTCACCAGGTTTTAGCTGGCGTTATTGACCGCGACTAACTTTAGTCATGCGGAGCAGCACTCTGCTTATTCTATAACATACACCTAAATTAAATCGTACTTTATAGAATACACGCGGAAATTAAGATGCAGTATATAGAATCTAGCCCTTAGTGTACTATGTTCCCCTCCAACAGTTGGGTCATATAGAAGAAGTAATTTTATTTAAAGACATCAGTGTCATTTACCACTGCAGTATGACTTTACATAAGTACATAAGTATTGCCATACTGGGAAAGACCAAAGGTCCATCAAGCCCAGCATCCTGTTTCCAACAGTAGCCAATGCAGGTCACAAATACCTGGCAAGATCCCAAAAAGTACAAAATATTTTATACTGCTTATCCCAGAAATAGTGGATTTTCCCCTAGTCCATTTAATAATGGTCTATGGACTTTTTCTTTAGGAAGCCGTCCAAACCTTTTTTAAACTCCGCTCAATGTGTGCAGCTGTATATTGACTACTGGAGACTGTCAGCCTCCATTCAAGTCAAAATACAAATAATAAAAAATCAGTAAGTTTTCTAAAGTTCTATACAGTCTTTATGGATGTGGTAGCTTTAAAGTATGGGTTCTTAGTTATTTTAACCTTGAATATTACGATCTTAAATCCATATCTAGCAGCTGCATTACATACTAAGTGACTTGGTAGTTAATACATTTGTGCACTGGGTGGCACTCTTTCAATACGATACATGTGGATGAAGTAATGTCACTGTGTTGTAAATACATGGAACTAAATGGTAGCAAACAAGTTGATGCTGATAGATTTTTTTATTGGATTAACCTAATATGTTTGTGTCTAGTTTTCAAGCTATTTCCATTTGCCTGTTCAGTGATACAATAACCTAGAAGCATATAAGGAAATTATTAGAAAAACAAATGGCAAAGGAGGACACAAATTGTTTTACAAATTAAGGATAGATAAACTGGATTAAAAGGACAAAGCATGGAGTTAAATAAGTTTTTCCATTTTAATTTGATGGTCTGTTTTGAAGTATATATGATGTAAATGTTCATACTCCTTAAATTATAGAGGTGTTGATATTTTGCTTTTATGCTTAAAATTTTAGCTCTGGTTCAAGACATTTAACAATACAGTAATACTTGACAATGAAACAGTGCGTAGCTACCAGGTTTCAAGAGGTTCAGCTGGGAAGACATCCTGGGCAGAGAATGCTTGACATCTGATCTTGCTTAGTAACCTCTGCCTGCTTGTGAAAGTATGGCAGCCTAGCTGTGTTCTCTTCCTGAAACAGATCATTTATTCAGATTTTCTGGGTCTTGTGATATATTTTGTTTGGCTCAGGAAAAAAACAAAACAGAATCTTATGTAGAGTGCTTGTTTTTTTTAATAGCTCTATTGTATTTTGAATTCACAAACAAGATTGTACCAGGTAGAACTATCCAAAGATTGTTGTAAAATGCAATGATCACATCTAGCAAAAGCATTATTGTTTGACTGAAAAGAGAAAAAGACCCAGTGTGAGTCAGTAGGGGAGAATTGTTGGCCAGGTACAGTATACATATCATGCTTTATGTTGATCGTCATAGCTTATAAATTCATTTGACTCTACTTAACCGACTCTACTTAACCTGATTTTGGTATGTCTGTCATCGGATTGACCTTTTTTTCCCTTTATCCTTATACCCTACCTAGTATCCCCCCTCCCTTTCCTTTTGCCACTCTTGCATTTGATTGTCTTCCTTTACTATCCAGTTTTGTAGTTCCTTTCTACTTCATGTTAATTGAATTTAAATTGTAAACTACTTTGATCTGAGAGTTAGCAAAAGTGGTATAACAAACGTGAATAAACATAAATATAATCAATATAATTCAAGGCTCGATAAATCCCAGGTGCCAAGTCACCATGAGGGGCATAATCGAACAGGGACAACCATCTCTAAAGGCGCCCATCTCTGAGGACGTCCCCGTGAAGGGGCGGGGCATCCCGTATTATTGAAACAAGATGGGCATCCATCTTTCGTTTCGATAATACGGTTGGGGGCGCCCAAATCTCAACATTTAGATCGACCTTAGAGATGGTCATCCCCAGTTTTCGGCGATAATGGAAACCGAGGACGCCCATCTCAAAAATGACCAAATCCAAGGCATTTGGTCATGGGAGGAGCCAGCATTCGTAGTGCACTGGTCCCCCTCACATGCCAGGACACCAACCGGGCACCCTAGGGGGCACTGCAGTGGACTTCACAAACTGCTCCCAGGTGCATAGCTCCCTCACCTTGGGAGCTGAGCCCCCCCCCCAAACCCACTCCCCACAACTGTACAAAACTACCATAGCCCTTATGGGTGAAGGGGGGCACCTACGTGTGGGTACAGTGGGTTTCAGGTGGGTTTTGGAGGGCTCACATTTACCACCACAAATGTAAAAGGTAGGGGGTGGATGGGCCTGGGTCCGCCTGCCTGAAGTGCACTGCACCCACTAAAAACTGCTCCACTGACCCACATACTTCTGTGATGGAGCTGGGTATGACTTTTGAGGCTGGCATAGAGGCTGAAAAAAAATTGTTTTAATTTTTTGTTTGGGTGGGAGGGGGTTGGTGACCACTGGGGGAGTAAGGGGAGGTCATCCCCGATTCCCTCCGGTGGTCATCTGGTCAGTTCGGGCACCTTTTTGAGGCTTGTTCGTGAAAAAAAAGGGACCACGTAAAGTCGGCCAAATGCTCATCAGGGACGCCCTTCTTTTTTCTATTATCGGCAGAAGACGCCCATCTCTTAACCATGCCCCCGTCCCGCCTTCGGTACGCTGCCAACACCCCTGTGAACTTTGGTCGTCCCCGCGATGGAAAGCAGTTGAGGACACCCAAAATCGGCTTTCGATTATGCCTATTTAGGCGACCCTGAGAGAAGGATGCCCATCTCCCGATTTGTGTCGAAAGATGGGCGCCCTTCTCTTTCGAAAATGCCCCTGCATGACACCTAGAAATTGCACCCTGGCACCGGAGATTTCTTGCCCTCAAATTTTTATTTCTTTATTTTTGTGCTGCTACAGAAAATATTTCCTACTTGCCTCCAGTGGTTTAGCTCACTGTATGCTTGACCCATGCAGTTTCAAGTCTCACGGGAAATATACTGTTTTCTCTGCAGCTAGCAAAGTAAAGGAAATCAATGGCAGGATTCAAGAGAGATAGACTATGAGGACTCCAGGGAGGTGGGGAGGTTGTGAGAGAGAGATACTGCATGCAGGCTGGGTGGGGGACTATGAGAGAGAGAGAGACTGCATGGAAGGTTGGGGGTTATGAGAAAGAAGACTGCATGAAGGTAGGGTACGGGACTATGAGAGACTGTATGAAAGGTTGGGGGGTTATGAGAGAGACTGCATGGAGGTTTGGGGAGTTATGAGAGAGAGAGACTGCATGGAAGATTGAGGGGTTTGAGAGAGACTGCATTATTGAGGATGATTATGAGAGAGAGACTGCATGAAGGCTAGAGGGTGATTATGAGAGAGAGACTGCATAAAGGCTAGAGGGTGATTATGAGAGAGAGACTGCATGAAGGCTAGAGGGTGATTATGAGAGAGAGACTGCATGAAGGTTGGGGGATTATGAGAGTGTGCGTGAAGGCTGGGGGGTTATAATAAAGAGTGGGTGAAGGCTAGAGGGGGAGTTATAAGAGAGAGACCTGGGTGAAGGCTGGGGAGGGGACATATGAACTATAGAAAGTGAGAGACTGGGTGAATAATATAATATAAAATGTGTAATTTAATTGATGCCTAATAGAGACTACAAGCTAAGGTTTATCATGCACCCTGAGATTCTTCAGTTGTGTGCTAAATAGTATGCTATCCACTAAGTCCATATTATGCATGCAAAATAGGTCTCTGAGCACATAAATGGGTATATACACATATGTGAAGTTAAATGCAAATTGGAAATCACATGGTATGCTGTCCTCCAAATATTATTTTCTACATGCTCGCTAAGGCCTAAAATTTAACACCTACTTGGAGTGGATGTTGCTGTTTAGTTAAAAGTTTAAATCTCTTATGCTCATGCTAGACCAGCCCAAATAAGTGGGTTATGTCTCTCTGCCAGTAGATGGAGCCAAAAGAAAAAAAACTCAAACCTGACTTCACTCCCCTTTATAGGGAGGGAGCTGGTGCTGCTTTCAGCTCCTCAGTATTTCCCTCTCCACTTGGAGTCTCTGTTCCCACACCAGTGGTTGGAGTCTAAGTTCCCATACCGGTGGGTCTAGTACTGGGTAGTGCCAGGTGACTTCAACTTAAGAGGGTCGGACAATAGTTGCTACTGACAGCACAGCCTCTTGCCAAGTTATGACAGTTCTCCCTCTCTCCTTCCACTTGTTTCCAGAAGGTCTGGGAGGAAAAAGGAGATGACATGCTACAGCTATGTCATAGCATTTCATCTTGCCAGCTGATACACATAAATAGGTATATACACATATGCGTAAGATGCAAAATGGAAATGACATGGTATACTCGCCTCCAAATATTATTTTCTACATGCTCACAAAGGCCTAAAGTGGAGTGGAGGAGTAGCCTAGTGATTAGTGCACCAGTCTTGATAGCCAAATGCACTGACTAACATGGAGGTTTAGCAGCCAGTCAAAAGTGAAGCTGAAGGAGGTTCTCCAAATTGAGCTGTGGCCCATGAAGTACACATGGAATAAGACCTCTGTGCTTCTGTTTTGGTGGGATCAGCAGATGTTTTATTACCTCTTCACACCAAAAATGTGTAAACAAAGCATGCCAGGTGCTTTATCCCTTTCTTTCCCTCTGATAAATAAATAGGGACATTTGTGAAGGCTACATATCTACCCTTTGGCGTGGTAGAGCCAACACAGCTGTAGTTCTCCACAGAGATATTTCATCAGATGACCTTATGTATGTCACAGCACCTATCTCCTCCCCCTTCCCCCGGCTAGGGGGAGTAATGATAGGAACAGCCTACAGAACCTATCCTCCAGATGAATTAACAGATGGTAAGTCTTGTGCAACAAAGGTATGTGAGGCTAGAAGCTCCTTTGGTTAGATCCTCCATATTGCCTGGTTGAGGCTAATTCAGGACAGGGACAAGGTGTTTACAGCTGTGCTTCTCTGGAACTTCTGCACACAGTGACAGACAAGGCTGTTTTGATCTTTGTTGTCAGTTTCACCCTCTCCAAGAAGTAATTGTATTTTGGAGCGATCCTGGGACTTTAAGGAAGTGTTTATAGGAAACTAGTAAAAAAGGCCCGTTTCTGACACAAATGAAATGGGCACTAGCAAGGTTTTCCTGGGTGTGTGTATGTTTGAGAGAGTGTGTGTGAGAGTGAAGGAGTGAGTGTGGGTGCGAGTGTGTCTATGAGAATGAGAGGCTGTGAATGTGTCACAGTGTGAGACACAGTGTGTGGTGTACCTCCCCCCTCCCTCTGTGTGGTCGCAGGACTGCTCCCCCCTTTCTGGTTCCCCATGTCCCCCTCCTCTGAGGTCTCAGGACCCCCCCTTTCCCCCTTTGGTGTGAGGACCCCTCCCCTCCTCCCTCTTCCTTTTTCCTTCCCCCCTCTCAGGACTGTGGACCCCCTCCCATCTAGGCTGTGGACCGGCACGCCCGCCCCCCAAGTTGGCACCACTACCACCCTCCACCCCCCTCCCCCACATGTTGCCACCGCTCTCCACCCACCCCCTCCGACGTCGCAACAGCCAGTGGTCCACCTTCCACCCCCTCCTCCAAAGTTGCAGCACCCAAGGATGCACCGTCCACCCCCCCCCTCTGTCCTACATTAGCTGTGCGCCGCTCTCCCCCCCCCCCCCCCCCCTCCGTCCGATAGATAAAGGGGGAAAACAATTTGTACCTGGCAAAATGTTTTTTTGAAGGAAGCGGTGCCCCGCAGCCAGCCATCGGTTGTGAGCTGTGCATCTGCTCCTTTTCTCAGATTTGATGTCACTGCCCCTGGAGGTGAACCCTGTAGGAGTGCACTGCGCAGCGACGTGAGTGGAGGAGCGGATGCAGAGATGACAACCGATGGCTGGCTGCAGGGCCCCGCTTCCTTCTAAAAACCATTTTGGCAGGTTCTTTTGTTTTGTTTTTTTTTATTCGGACGGAGGGGGAGGGGAGGGGGGGTTTGGGGCACTGAGCTGATGTAGGACAGGGGGTAAGTGGCGGCGTCCTGTTTGGGGGGGTGGAGGGTGGAGCATTGGCTGATGCGACTTTGGGGGTGGAGGGTGGAGCAGTGGTTCTTGGGACCCTGGGGGGGGTGGAGGTGGAGAGCGGTGGCAACATGTGGGGGGGGGTGGGAGGGTGGTAGTGGTGGCAACTTGGGGGGTGTAGGAGTTAGTGGCGGTGACTTTGGGGGGCGGTGTTGCGTGGTAGTGGTGGCAATTTGGGGTGGGTGTAGGAGTGAGTGGCCGATAACTTTGGGTGGGGGTGCGTGGCGGAGGTGGGAGTGTGTTTCGGCAGAGTTTTTGTTTTGATTGCGCCTGTCCTCGTAACGTCGCGGTGTCTATGCGGACCGTGTAGTTTGTAGGAGAAATCTGTTTCTGCGAATACGTCTTACGTCATGTTTCGTCACGTCGTTGCTCTGCCCTCAACGTCATCGCGATTTTACGCAAGGGCGCTGTGATCTTGCAACTACAAATTTGGAACGTTGGAGGAGCGTTTTATATAGAGAGATGTTTTCTTACCTTGCCCTCACCCCTGGCCCTGATCTGTCTAAATTCAGAAGCCATGAGCAATACTACTCAGGCAGCTCTCTCCTTTCCTCATGGACAGTTGGTTTGACTGGGGTGGACCCTTTCATTCTGCAAGCTGATGTGTTGTGTCAGTGAACTTGACACCTTCAAAATGGGTGGTTGCACACTACTCAGGGGGACTTCCCTTGACCCTCAAATGTAGAATTTGGACAAATTGTTAGGTTGAGTTTTGGGTAGAGGCCAAACGAGTTTCTGTTTTGGCATCAAAACGGCCCAATATTAGGGTTTGAGGTTTGGCCAAGAATGCTAGGGTATTTTCATTTGAAACTAAAACCCCCCACCCACCTCCTGCTGCTGCCACCGCCACTGCACAGAGCCTCCCTCCCCCAACTGCCATACATAGTCTTCCTTCCTTCTCAACTTCCGCCACCAGTGCCACTAAATACAGCTTCCCCCCCCCCCCCCCCCCCCATGGCTATGATCCTGGCAACCTAGGTTCGATTCCCACTGCAGGTCATTGTGACCTTGGGCAAGCCACTTAACCCTCTATTGCCCCAGGTACAAAAAACTTAGATTGTGAGCCCTCTAGAGACAGAGAAAGTAGCTGCATATAATGTGTGCAGCACTGCATACATCTAGTAGCGCTATAGAAATTATTAGTAGTAGTAGTCGCACAACACTATTACTGAAGGTTCTCAGCAGTCATTGGATGGCGGAGACAGCCAGGACGAGAGTGACTTTGAATCGCTCTTGCCCCAGTTAGGCCACTAGACCACCAGGGCTGCTAAGAAAGGCCAGGGGTGGGAGGCGATAACCGAGGGTGGCTCCTGGAAGGAGATGGTATGTTGTGCGTGGTGGTGGCGGCGGGCGGGCGGGCAGAGGAGAGAGGCTGAGTGTGGGTGGCAGAGGGCGGGACCCGGCCAGTTTTGTTTTCGCCTTCAGTTGTACCGAAGCTGAGCAAACAATTCTTTATTTCAATTTGTTATACCACTGCAAACTGACAGGCAGAAACTGTGCAGTTTACAGACTAAATTCACAGAAAAGAAAGGAACTACAAAATTCGAATAGGAAAGAAAGTGCATTCATACTTCACAAGAAGGGACTGAAAGAGGAGCGAGGGAGAGAGATAAAAGCAAGGATAAGAGTAGGGACAGGTGGAGAGGAGGAAAAGGGAAGGCAGGAAACAAAAGCGGTCACAGATCACATCTGGCCTGTACATTGTAATGTCTGCATGAAAGGCCAGGCTTTGATTGCGGTTTTGAAGAGATGATTCAGATCGATTCTCCAAAGGGCGGGAGGGCCACAGGGCGGGAGTTGTGAAAAAGAGGGAAGTGTTTCTGGTGAATCCATGTTGAGCCTGTTTTGGATTGGGAAGAACTGGGCAATGATCGTTGAGGGAACAAAGAGTGTGAGAAGGTGTATAGGGAATAACAAAAGAAGAAAGGTAGAGGGAAGACCAAGATGAAGTGCTTTGAAGTTCAATAAAAGGATCTTATATTTAATACAATAGGAGATAGGAAGCCAGTGATGATCCTTTTGGCATTACAAAGGAGGAAGATGGCTGTAATCTGGATAGTTTGGAGTTTCCAAATGAGGATTTGTGGAAGGCTAGAGTAGACAGTATTGGTGTAGTCAAGTTTAGTGGTGAGGAAGGTAAAAAGAAAAGAGTGAAAGGAGTCATGATTAAAGAAGGGTCTGACAACGGAGTTGGCAAAGAGTGAAAAATCCTGATTTAAGAAGAGCAGAGATGTGTGGTTTAAATGAGAGTTCTGAATCAAGCCCAAGTACTTGCAGGAGTCAACTGGTGTGATGGAGGAACCTATAAGGTTTAGGTTATGGGAGGGTTTCACTGGACATCCTGTGATCCAACAAGCAATGGTTTTATCATGTTTCAGAATGAGGCGATGGGTGGATAGGCAACGAGCAACAGAGTCGAGACACAATTGGAGTTGGACAATAGAAAGGGAATCTAGATCGATGTAGAATAGTGATAAGATGTTGTCCACATAGGTGTAGGTGGAAATAGCAAATTCTTAGATAATGGTGGCCAACAAACTAAGGAAAGGGTTAAAAGTAACGGTGGAAGAATAGATTCTTGGGGAACCCCACAGGGAGGTGGATGGGAGGAGTAAGAGGAGGAAAGGGTGGACTTTGAATAAATGATTTGAAAGAAATGAAGAAAACTAGCTCAGGACAGCGTCCCTTATACCAAGTGAAGTTAGACGGGAAAGGAGAAGAGAGTGATTTATAAGGTCAAATGCAGCTAACAGATCAAGGAAAATAGCTAGGGCAACTACCAACAGCATTGAAAAGCACAATGGTTCACCCTTTGCTAAAGAAAAGCAACCTTGACCATGACAAACTTGAAAGTTACCGGCCAGTATCCAACATCCCATTTCTAGGGAAATTTATAAAACAAACAGTCTGTGTTCAACTCATTGATTGGCTAGAAGAGAGGAATTGGCTAGATCCATGTTGTTCTGGATTCAGACCAGGCTATGGAACAGAAACAGGCCTCGTATGCCTATTAGATGATCTTCACAGAATCCGAGACAGGGGATTAGCATGACTGGCAGAAACAGGTATCAATAGAACAGTACTCATGTGTTTCAGATCCTATCTATCAGACTGGCAACAATCCATAATGTTTAGCAGCACCTCATCACCACCATGGGTACTGACTTATGGTGCACCACATGGATCGATACTGTCACCTAGTCTGTTCAATATCTACCTCAAGCCACTAGCCGAGCTGATTCGGTCAATGGACACTCAGTTCCACATCTACGCGGATGATGTGCAGCTATACCCATTGAACCTGACTTATCTACAGCCCTGAATAAACTGATTACCTGTCTAACATCAATTCAAGAATGGGCTATGCACAACAAACTTTGCCTGAACCCAAGTAAAACTGAGCTTCTCTGGGTCCCTAACACAAGTGGACACGTACCTGACATCAAAATGTATTTTGGGAAGTATGAACTCCCCCTCAAATCACAAGTCAGGAACCTTGGAATACAGTTAGATTCAACAATTACTCTGATTCCCCAAATCCAAGCAACCTTCAAGAGCTGCTTCTATCTCAAAGAAAAATCTTATCCCAGTTGTGCATGCCATGATAACATGAAGACTGGATTACTGTAATGCACTGTACAATGGTCTGATTACAAAGGGTCTGCACCAGCTCCAATTGATTCAGAATGCTGCTGGAAGATTCATAGAAGATTGCAAGCGACGTGACCACATCACACCATTTTTGCAAAAACTTCATTGACGACTAGTTCAATACAGGGCTAATTTTAAAACTCTATGTCTGATCGTCAAGACTCTTAAAGGAAATAGCCCAGACTGCTTGCAGAACAGAATGACCCTCTACACACCTCCAAGGACACTAAGCACCTCCTCAAGGAGTATCCCTAACCACACCCTCTCCAAAAGACATTACACGATGTGATACCCCACACTCTGGAATGCACTCCCTGAAAGGCTTCGCTTAACACTTCAGGAAGCAGGTGAAAGCTTGGCTCTTCAACCAGGCCTTTAATGGAAGAAGTAACTAACTTCTTAGTCTCACACACACACACAAGGAGTGACACAGGCTGCTCATATTGCAGCAGGACATATTTATCTATTCCTACCCTAGCTGAGATAACATTTAATTATTTCTCTGACCTTATTTTCTAACGCCTCTTACTCTCTTACCTACCTATATGTTCCATTTTTGCTTATACCTTATGCTGTCTATTAAAATATTCTGTTACATATTGTGTTGACGTAAGTAGTATACTAACAGGCTTATTTTTGAAAGAGAAGGGCGCCCATCTTTCGACACAAATCGCAAGATGGGTGTCCTTCTCACAGGGTCACCCAAATCGGCATAATCAAAAGCCAATTTTGGGCATCCTCAACTGCTTTCCGTCATGGGGACGACCAAAGTTCACAGGGGCGTGTTGTAGGCGTAGCGAAGGCGGGACTTGGACATGCCTAACACATGGGTGTCCTCGACCCATAGTGGAAAAAAGAAGGGCGTCACTGACGAACACTTGGACGACTTTACCTGGTCTTTTTTTTCTTTCGACCAAGCCACAAAAATGTGCCCTAAAATGACCATATGACGACCAGAGGGAATCGGGGATGACCTCCCCTTACTCCCCCAGTGGTCACTAACCCCCTCCCACCCTCCAAAAAATTTAAAAAAATATTTTTTCCAGCCTCTACGCAAGCCTCAAATATCATACCCAGCTCCATGACAGGAGGGCTAGGGTGAGTTGTGAGGGACTAATGGATCAAGTAGTTTGCGTTCTGGATTAGGTGCAGTGGTTAGACATTTATGGAGATAAGATGCCTTACCTTTCCTAAGATGGTAGTTATAATCGCAATGACGAGCTTGGCAGAGTTTCAGTGCAGTTGGGGGAACTAGATTTCTCCATAGGTGTTTGGTTTTCCAAGCCCGGCATTTGAGCAGACTCAGGCCTGGATGGTATCAAGGTTTGTAGGAAGATGGAGTAGGTATATGGAAGCACAGGGGGGCCAAGGAATCGAAGACAGTGGATAGAGAAGAATGCCAGTATTACAACTGAAAAGTGTAACGGGGTTCTGGTTTTTATTCAGAAGCACCTACACTATGATATTGTCTTGCAAGCTTCTGACGGGGAGGGGCGTTGGATCTCTATTAAGTGTAAGTTCCAGGGGGCAACCTTTGTACTGGTTAATGTCTGTGTACCGAACGTGGACTCCCATGGCTTTTTTCAGAAACTGACCACGCAGATTGTGGAGTTTGGGGCAAACTGTATGGTAATGGGGAGCATTTTAACCAGGTGCTGGATGTTATTTTGGATAAGCAGTCAGCAAGTTCTCGGCAGCAGACCAGGTCCAGTGATGTCATTACATCCATTATGGCGAGGCGCGCTCTGGTGGATCCCTGACAAGTACTGCACCCTACTGAAAGGGGTTTCACTTTTGATTCACTGGTTGATCACTCCTATTCCCGAATTGACTATTTATTAGTTTCATCAGCCCTTTTGCCTCTTGTGCAAGATTCTGTCATTCATGGGATCATTTTTTCTGATCATGCAGCGGTGTCAGTTCAGGTGGGTGGGGTTTCCTGCTATGTTGTTGCAGGATGGGGCGTTCACTGAGGTAATATGTCTGCCACAAGAACTATTTTTCATAAAACCTGCTGGCAGACTTCAATCCTTGGGTGTGGTGGGAATCACCTTATAGGCTACAATTCATGGAGTCATTGATTCCTATAAAATTAGGAAAGCAAGGGAGAGGAGGAGGGAGTTGAGATGTAAAAGGTGCGTGTCTCAGGTGGTGGATGAATCAGGGAGGGTGCATGTTAGTGAGGCAGAAATTGTTTTAGTGTTTCAGGCCTTTTATGAGATGTACGCCACAGAGGTCGTTTTTTCTGGTGAAGTCATGGATGCATTTTTGAGTAAGTTGGCATGTCCTGTTCTCACAGCACATCAAATAAGGGAGCTTGAGGCTCCTATCAAGGAGGATGAGATCCGGGGGGCTCTCCGGGTGTCGTCATGGGTGAAAACGCCAGGGCCACATGGATTGATGGTGGAGTTTTATTTTGCCTTTCAGGACTTGATAGTCCCTTATTGGGACTGCAGAGGCTTTTAGGATGTCGCAGTTTGTGGTCATCCCTAAGTCTAGGTGTGATCATTCTAATGTGGAGAACTTCCTATTTCTCTGATCATTGTGGATTGCAGGGTTTATGTGAAAATTTTGCAGGTGAGGCTCTCTTGGTATATGTCTAGAGTGGTACATCAGGATCAGAGTAATTTTATCGCAGGAGGATATCCCATAGATAATTTGCACACTTTTTGGAATGTTCTTTCTTCAGCTCCAAGTCAGCTGGAGCTGCTTGTGCTGTCATTGGATTCGAAGAAAGCCTTTGATCAGATTAAGTGGGCCTTTATGTTTAGAGTTTTGGGGTGGTTTTGGATTGGCAAGCGGTTTATTCAGATGGTGGGCTGCTTGTATAACTCCCCATGAGCTCGGGTGCTTGTAGACGGTCCTGTTGGAAGCCTTCCCCCTTTTTCATGGAACAAAGCAGGAGTGCCTTCTGTTTAACTTGGCATTGGAGCCTCTGGCCATTGCAGTTCAAGCAGATAGAGACATCTTGGGTGTGAACAGCAGGGTGGTTGACTGTAAATTGTCTGCTTTTGCAGATGACTTGTTTTATTTTTGTGTGTAGACTCTAAACATAAAGTCCTCTGAAAATTGATCAGTGACTACCACCCCTCCATTTGTGTTTGTCTTGTGTTGTGTTGTCTTACTCCTGGCTCTTCAACTGTGTTGGTGAGAAGCTGACTAAACTAAAGATGGACAAAGCTATGGGGCCGGATAGCATACATCCAAAGGTACTGAAAGAACTTAGGGAAGTTCTAGCGGCTCTGCTGGCTGTCCATTTCAGTGCTTTTCTAGAGTCGGAAGTGGTGCCGGAGAACTGGAGAAGAGCAGATGTAGTTCTTCTCCACAAAAGCAGAAGTAAAGAAGAGGTTGGGAACTACAGGCCGGTAAGTCTGACTTCTCTGGTAAATAAATTAACAGAAACGCTTTTAAAACAGAGAATAGTAAAGTTTTTGGCATTCAGTAGATTACAGAGTTCAAGGCAATATGATTATACTTCAGGCAGGTCTTGTCAGATAGATTTAATCAGATTTAATGCCTTTGACTGGGTGACCAGAGAGTTTACTTGAGGGAGAGCGCTAGATGCGGGGTATTTAGATTTTAGTAAAGTCTTTGACACGGTTCCACATAGGCAACTAATAAACTGAGTGCCCTCTGTATGGGCCCTAAAGTGACTATCTGGGCTAGGAACTGGTTGAGTGGAAAGCGACAGAGTGTGGTGGTAAATAGAGCTCATTCTGAGGAAAAGGATGTTACCAGTGGTGTGCTGCAAGGTTTGGTTCTTGGGCCGGTTCTTTGTAACATTTTTGTAAGTGATATAGCTGAAGGGCTGTCTGGTAAGGTTTGCCTCTTTGCAGATAATATCAAACTCTGCAATAGGGTAACATACCCCTGATGGTGTGGATAACATGAGGAAGGTCTTAGCAAAGCTAGAGGAATGGTCTGGAATTTTGCAGCTAAGATTTAATGCTAAAAAATGCAGGGTCGTGCACTTGGACTGCAAAAACTCAAGGGAACGGTACAGTTTAGGGAGTGAAGAACTTTTGTGCATGAAAGAGGAGCAGGACTTGGGTGGGTGTGATCATATGTAATGATCTTAATGTGGCTAAACAGGTAGAAAAGGCGATAGTAAAAGCTAGAATAATGTTTGAGTGCATAGGGAGAGAAATGACCTTTAGGAAAAAGTAGATGATGATGCCCCTGTATAAGACTCTGAGACCTCATTTAAAATATTGTGTACAATTCTGGAAACTGCACCTTCAAAATGATATAAACAGGATGGAGTCAGTCCAGAGGGCGGCTACTAAAACAGTCAGTGGTCTTCACCATAAAGCATATGAGGGCAGACTTAAAGGTCTCAATATGTATACTTTGGAAGAAAGAAGAGAGAGGAGAGATGATAGAGACATTTAAATACCCATGAAGCATAAATGTGAGTCTTTCAATTAAAGGAAGCTGTGGGACAAGGGGGCATAGGATGAAGGTGAGCTTTCATATAAGGTGGTTATTCTGAGATCTGCAGCTCTGCCAAGCTTTCCAAGCTCTGTAGCCTGAGGAAATAATACTTCACGGAAAGGGTGGTGAATTCATGGAATGACCTCCTGCTGGAAGTGGTGGAGACAAAATCAGTATCTGAATTCAAAAGAACTTGGGACAAGTACATCGGATCTGTAAGGGAGTGATAGGGAGAGTAGATGGCATGGATGGGCAAACTTGATAGGCTATATGGTCTTTATCTGCCTATATTTTTCTGTTTCTTACTGAAAAATATCCACTTTAAGTTGTTAATAATGTATCATTTTAGTCTCTGTGCCACAGGACAGAGATTCTCAGCCTGGTCCTCAGGGCACACCCAACCAGCCTGATACCCACAATACATATGCATGAAATAGATCTTCATGCATTGCGTCCTTGGTATGCAATCTATCCCACCCAGGTTATTTTACCACAAGTTGTGCTATTTTAGCACAGGGTCTCATTGCATAAAATGGGACCCTGTGTTAAAATAGCACAACCTGTGGTAAAATAACCCATCTTAACGGTAGCCCACGTTGATAACTTCCACCCTTACTTGGATGTATCTCAAGGTGACTTACAGTTAGGTACAGTAGAAACTTCCTTGTCTCTAGAGGGCTTATACCCTTAAGAGCCTGGTTTACTAGCTTGTGTTAATGCACATTAACACACAATAATGCAGGATATGCATTTAGGGGACAATTCTATATGTGGCCACCCCTAGTTAGGTGCCCTGATAACACACAGTAGGAGCATTCTCTGTAACAAGCATGTGTGCCAAACCCTAACATAACCCAGTATCATCACACCTAACATTAATATGCCCACAGTTAGAGCAGCCAAAGACCTGGCGTAACTGTGGACGCCTAAATGCAGCAGAGATTTGTGTAACTTCTCTAACTTGTGAATGTGTTTAGGAGCCTTGCCTATGTCCCACCATGCTCCACCCACATATATGCCCCCTTGTGGTTACGCACTTAGGCACACCCTTATAGAATAACAGTGGAATACCTAGCATGTTCGCCACTTGGGGTGGGTTGCCGCTGTGCCCCCCTGATGCATCCCCCCCCCCCCAAGATGCACCACACACACCCCCAAAGCACATCACCCCACCACCTTTCCTCCTAGCAAGGAGATGCATGGAGCAGGCGCGCGGCTGTCAGTTCTGCTAGTCCCCTGTCCAGGAACAGGAAAGTAACGTCAGAGGGGACAGGGGACTGGCAGAGCCGACAGCTACATTCCTACTCTGCGCAACCCCTGTTGCCTGCACTTGCCCTGCCCCTTGGTATGCTGCTGTAGAATAGTACTAATTTTATCTGCATTTATGCATGCAAGGGTAGTAACTGCAGATTCTTAGTTATAAAATTGATCTTTTAGTAAATAGACCCTCACTTGTCTGTTAAGCTAGATTAACATGTGAAACATGGATTAATGCATCTAGCCCTTAGTTTCTGTCTGAGGCAATGGTGGATAAGTAATTTGCCCAACGTCACAAGAACCAAATCAAAATCAGCAGGATTTGAACTTGTTCCCCCAGCCTGCTGCTTTAACCACTAGGTACTTGTCTATTCTAACATTGTTAGATGACATAAGGAAATTTATATGAGAGTTCTACCGAGTG
This sequence comes from Microcaecilia unicolor, assembly GCF_901765095.1. NCBI lineage: Eukaryota > Metazoa > Chordata > Amphibia > Gymnophiona > Siphonopidae > Microcaecilia > Microcaecilia unicolor. The sequence continues at coordinate 206,259,767 of NC_044032.1, forward strand.
TCAAGTTTGGCACAGGTATATATTATAATGAGACAACATGATTTATGAACGTTCCTAGTGTACTGGATTTATGAATGGCTTGATCCATCCTTCAAGCTTTTCCTGTGAGGTCTAATCATTATGATGATTAAGGTACAGCTAATTTAAGTAAGGAGGAATCAGTTATTACAAAGTGCAGTTCATCCATGAGGTAAGCATCTGGGTAAAGACTATCATTGTAATACAAGTATACACTACAAAGATGTATCTCACACTATGCTCTTCTAGTGTTAGATAATGATGATAAAATATTGTACAATTGTTCGATCCTTTTCTTTGTGAAGGATGCATAGACTCCACAGTATGTTGCGGTTAATGGGTATGAAAAAATAAAGGCATGCCAGTGACTTTTATCTGAGTTTAGCACATTGATGTAATTGAAGTACATCTCAGAGATGCCAAAGAATAAGGTGTTTTATAACACTTCTGAATACCAAGCTTTTCATGACGTGCTCTTGTCTGTAGCCTAAAGAAGTAATATGAGAAGCACTTTTGTTTTCAGTTATGACATTTTGAATCTTTTTTTTATTTTGATAGGGGGGGGGTATTACTGATGCTTGGCATGTATATGTCCAGATTTCTGTGTGTACTTTGAATTTTGATGCTGCAAAACTTTAAGTATAAAAATAATGCTTACATTTATTTGTGATTTATCAAGTCTGTTGACTGCTCACTGACCAAGTTGGTGTCACATTTTTGTTTTAATAATGCAGACCCAAATTGTAAATTCTGTGTCTATGAGAAATAATTGTTTTCTGTATTATAGTTCAGATTAATTACTCTGGGGCCCTTTTACTAAGGTGCGCCAAAAATGGCCTGTGCCATTGTAGACGCGTGTATTGGACACGTGCAGGTCCATTTTTCAGTGCACCTGCTAAAAGGGCCTTTTGGGGGGGGCCGAAAATGGATGTGTGGCAAAATGAAAATTGGCGCACGTCCATATTTGGCCTGAGACCTTAACGCCACCCATTCACTTAGCGGTAAGGTCTCACGTGTTAACCAGGCGGTAATCATCAGCACCCTTACAATGCTGATTACCGCCCGATTAGCGCAGCGTGTCAGAAAATAAAATATATTTTCCGGTGCGCGTACTGTACTGTACACGCGTAAAAAATGAAATTACCGCCCGGGCCACGCAGTAGCCGGGTGGTAGTTACAAATTGGCGTGCGTTGGGCGTGCTTAGGTGCCTACTCGGCTTAGTAAAAGGGCCCCTCAGTGACTCTATTGTTGTTTTGAGAAATATACAGAATTGTACAGAACTTTAAACATGTTGGGCATAATATTCAGGGGTCCCTATGCTTGGATTTTCAGCAGCTTTATCTCAGATGAGGCTGCTGAAAATCTTCACTGACCACCCAAGCAATATCCAGGTAGTGTTGGGGTGGTTCGGGGGTGAAGCCAAGGCAGATCCAGAAGTTATCCAGGCTCCAGTGATATTCAGGCCAGTATCCAGATAACTTCGGGTAGGTTCGGACAGTGGTGAATATCACTGCTGACCTAATGTGCCTAGCAAACTATCTGAGCACTGGCACTCAATATCAGTGGTACCCTGGTAAACTTTAGCAGTCAGTGTACAGTGAAACCTCGGTTTTCGTTGACTGCGGTTATCGTCGGTTTCGGTTTTCGTTGATTTTTTTCAGTGAAAATTTGTCTCGGATTTTGTTGGTTGCCTCGGTTTTTTTGCGAAAACAAAGGGCAACCCACGCGTTCTCCTGCTCATTGGATTTACATTGATTCATATTGAAATAATTGCCTCGGTTTTCGTCTGTTTCGGTTTTCATTGATTTTTTTCGGACAGATTATGAATGAAAACCGAGGTATCACTGTATATCCAGATATTCAAGGCCACTGTCTGGATACTTGCCGGTGCTGAATATCCCAGTATAACTTTAATTCCGCAGCCAGTGGTTTAAAGCAATGCTGACCACAGAGTTTAAAGATCGGGGGGGGGGGGGGGTTACACAGAATTCTAGACAGTTTGATGCAGAATTTCCCCAGGAGTACTGTCTCCTCTGCCTTTGCCAGAGGACAGCCTGCTTTGTATATGCGCGTTCTTTAATATTCTTTACAGATTTCTAACAATCTTGAAATGTTAAAGACCTTGAATGACTATGACAAGTTATTAGAGAGAGGGATTTGAAGTTAATTCGCAACCTTTTTAGTGGTAGCTCAAGGCGAATTACATTCAGGTGCATTAGGTATTTTCCATAAGTTTCTACCTGAGGCAACAGAAGGCTAAATGACTTGCCAAAGATCACAGTGATACTATGAACTTGCTGTCCACTTCACTTGAAGAATATTTCAACTGCTTCATGTTTATTTTTTTAAAAAAGCAGCAGTTTTACAACTTTAAACAGCAATAAAACTTGTGTGTATGCTCTGTATGTGTTATGTCTGGGGATGGCATTGTGGTGGAGCAGTTTGGAGGTAGTGAGGCAGTGACAAAGAGGGTAGTTGAGGGGAACAGTTTATTTATTTATTACATTTGTACCCCGCGCTTTCCCACAACATGGCAGGCTCAATGCGGCTTTCATAGTAACAATATAAATAACTACAAAGTCGTAAGACGAATAGGGGTAGTTACATGGTAGTTTGGGGAGTGGAAGCAGTTTGGGGGTTGTGGGACAGTTTTGAAAGTGGAGCAGCGGGGTGGTGGGATACTTGCATGAGGGTAGCGTTGGAGGTAGGGAGACAGAGAACAGAGGAGAGCAGTCTGGAAGAAGGATAAATTACTTTAGTGTTTCATTGTATGTTTGTTGTCCTTTTTTTTCACAGCTGCGAGTAGCTCATCATCCCTCTGTCCTTCAGAATTATTGATGAAATTTTCAGGTAAGTGTATTTAACAACTGTTCAATAATGCAAATGAATGCAGGCTATGCAACAACTATAATGTCTGCAATTAAAAAGACGAGCAAGGGATAAAAGTTTATGCAGTTCGCTAAATTGCATGTTTTTGGTTGCTTCTGGACCTTTTTTGTTATTTAAGATGGATTAAGTGAGCGACTAAGAATGTGTAATGGAAAAAAGAATTTTGGGTGTCATCTCTACTGGGGTGGAATATTGAGGAACAGCTAGCAGGCACACGGTCTAAATTTCTTTATAAAAGAAAAAGTGATTATGAAAGAAAAGAAAAGTAAAAATATTCGTATATTCCAGAAAAACCGATACAAGTTCTATGCTGATCACATATCAAGATGCCAGGCAATCCCCAGGGGCAGAGCTTACATCCCATAATTGTCTGACACACACAGAAAAAAAATAATTAAAATAAAATGGTCACAATTAATAACCTTTTGTTAAATTAGATATTAGATATGTATCATATGTCAAAGAATAAAGTGGTTGCTCAAAGCATATACTAACCACAATCGCATCAACTGCAAACACTATGCACAACTTTGTGCAAAAACACACTCAGAACCTTACTGTACCATAAATATTACACTGGGCAAACCCTAATACACCATATACCACCCATATGGAAACCGTTCAACAATTTGAAACAAGGGATCATAATATCAAAATTCTCATGTAGAGCCACAAAACACCCATTTAGGTGGATAGTGTTCACAATGAGCTCCTTTTATTACGACCATATGTAGATCCTTCAAGAGGTAGTGTGTCATGATTTAGGCTCTACACCCTTCTGATGTTTTGGTGCCACCTCAGTAAGGCCAACACACAATCTCTCCACTGCAAAACAATATACACAAACTTGTGCAAAAACAACTCTCATAACCTTACCAAACCATAACAGCACTAATTCCAAGGACAGGACGAGCTACAATCTTATGCATGGAAAGGCAGCACTATAATTACACCGGGCTCTAAAACACCAGTACACAACCTAGTGAAACAAAATAACAAAAACAAAAAAGGGCTGCAAATACTACACACGCTAGCAACATACTGCATCTTGATCACACATGAAAAACACATGACACAACAGATATGAAGGCAAAATACTGAACTGGAAAGTTACCTCAAGAAGTCAGACTCAGCATGCAGCAATACTAGAAAAATTGAAACTTGCATGCAAAATATCACAGATGCACATTTCCAAAAAAGTACCGAGTCATCTGGACCAGGGGCGTATCTGCGTGGGGCCTGGGCCCCCGCAGATTTCGCCCTGGACCCCCTACCTTTGCTGGCGGGGGACCCCAACCCCCCGCCAGCCGACGTCCACGTCCTCCTGCCTTTAAAAATATTCCTTCAGCTGGCGGGGTCTTCTGTTCTTCTTTGTCCTCCATTGGCGTGCTGTTCATTCAAAGAGCTGCAATCCAGTTTGTGGAGTCTGACGTCGCTGCACGTTGTGCAATTCTCCTCTTTCCCCTGCCATCCCCTCCCCTTCCCTCCATCCATGTCCAGGAACTCTCTATTCTCCCCTGCCCTTTCCTCCCTCCACCCATATCCTGCAAATTTCCTTTTTCCCTTGCCCCCATTCATCCATCCATGTCCAGCAATTCTCCTCTCCTCTGCCCTCCCCTCCATCCATTCATGTCCAGCAACTCTCCATTCTCCCCTGCCCTCTCCTCCATCCATCCATGTCCAGGAATTCTCCTCTCCCCTGCCCAGGAACTCTCCATCCACCATATCCAGCAAATTTCCTCTCTCTCCCCTACCCCCATTCATCCATCCATGTCCAGCAATTCTCCTCTCTTCCCTGCCCTGCACTCCCCTCCTTTCCTGTCCAGGGATCTCTTCTCCCCCCCTGCCCTCCCCTCCATCCATCCATGTCCAGCAATTCTCTCTCCCCTGCCCTCCCATCCATCCAATCCATTGGCCAGCAATTCTCCTCCTCGCCCCTGCCCTCCCCTTCTCTCCATGTCCAGCGATCGGTTCTCTCCCCCTGCCCTCCCCTCCAGCGATCTCTCTCTCCCCCCTGTCCTCTCCTCCAGCAATCTCTTCTGCTCCCCCCTGCCCTCCCTTCTCTCCATGTCCAACGATCTCAGCTCTCCCCCTGCCCTCCCCTCCTCTCCATCCATGGCCAGCATTCTCCTCTCTCCCCCTGCCCTCCCCTTCTCTCCATGTCCAGCGATCTGTTCTCTCCCCTGCCCTCCCCTCCAGGGATCTCTTCTCTCCCCCTGCCCCCTCTCCTCCAGCAATCTCTTCTCTCCCCCGCCCTCCCTTCTCTCCATGTCCAGCGATCTCAGCTCTCCCCCTGCCCTCCCCTCCTCTCCATGTCCAGCGATCTGTTCTCTCCCCCTCCCCTTTTTAGTGATTCTCCCTGCTCTCCCTCAGCTCCCCGACATCCCTCCTCTCCGTTACTTCCTGCCCTCCCCCAAAGCGTTTAACCCTTTTACTGTCCATGGCAGCGACATCAATAAAAAAGAAGGCACTGCAGGCTCGCCTCCAGCTTCTCCCCTCTTCACACAGTGTACCGCCCTCGCGGAAACAGGAAATGCATCATCGCAGAAGGCGGGACACTGTGTGAAGAGGGAAGGGAGAAGCTGGAGCCGGAGGTGAGCCCGCAGTGCCTTCTTCCTCACTGACGACACTGCCACAGAAAGTAAAACGCACGCACATGCGTGGGGGGGGGGGGTAGGAACGGAGAGGAGGAGGGCTGCCGGTTGGGGAGCTGAGTCGGGAGGGAAGGAGCCCTGCGCTTGTGGGGGCAGCAGGGGAATGTCACGGTTGGGCTGGGGAGGCTTAACCTCCCCAAGCCTCTTATACAGGGCGCCTACCTTTAGTCATCTGTTCAATCCCCAATAGCGCAATTCTTGTCTTAAAAACCCGGGAGGTTTGTCCCATATATAATAAATCACAGGGACAGCGGCATGAACTCTATCAGCAGTATTTGTTGGAACATTGAGGACTTGACATTGACATTTTTGTGTGTGTGGTTTGTTTTTTTTGTTTTGTTTTGGGGTTGTTGTTTTTTAATGACTACAACAGACTGTGTGGGTTTTGGCTATTTTTCTTTGTTTTTTTGGTGAGCAACATTTTTCTCCATTTTTGAAGGTTTTTTTGTTCCTCTCTTTTTTCAGGAGATAAATAATTTAATGAGCAGCAACAGAAAGACAACATGAAAATTATGAAAGCAATAAAGTTTATATTTTTGCAGAAGAGAGGGAAACATATTGTACATTCATAGACTGATGTTCTTGTCTTCATTTATAAATTTGAAGCACTTTTCAGCTTGTCTAAAAAGGCACATATGGGACTGGTTCAGTTTGTGAGAACAGAGGAATGTTACATTCTGCAAAAAATTCACTAATCAAGTCTAAACGAGGGGCGGGGGAAGGTAGAGCATGAGCCTGGTGTTCATTTTATTAAACATGACTTCAATCTAATATGAGTGAGGCCAAATTAGAAACCCTAGGCAGTCCATACATACATGGTTTTCACTTCTTTTGTTAATAATTTATATCATAATGCTCATATTATGGGCTGTACGATTACTTTGGTGATTAAGGGAACAAAGTACTATATTTTTATGATGAAAATGTATCACTATACTTCTCTTTCTCCTATACTCATTTGTTTATCCCTTCCTACTCATTCTGTTCTTTCCTCCTCCTCCTCCTCCCTCTGCTGTTTTCTCTCTCACCCATTCTGTACCCTCTCTTAAGTGAGAGTTATTGAAGTCAAGTTCTAGTAGAACAAATTGTCCTTACAAACACAATTTTTTTGTGCTCCACTCCATTTATGGAAGGTGGACAGAGGTATCTTGCTGTAAAAGGAAAACTGTTTCTAAAGCTTCCACAATACCATTCTAAGGTCAGATTATAGCTAGAGGCTATATTAAAGAATGTACTGCCTTTTTTCTTTCCCTCCCTTTAATTAAAAGTAGCTTGATTAGTAACTTGATAATCCAACTTGTCACACTTAAAACTTTTCTTTGTTTAGGAATGCACTTCTGGAAACCGATGGAAATTCAAAGGTATTGACCATTATCCAAGTGTTTACGCAGTGTTTTGTTCAAGCACACCAGGAGCATAACAGTCAGGTTAGTAGAATTGGGGGTGGAAAAGGAATGGATCCTTTTTTTTTTAAGGAGAGCCTGTGCTAATGTAAGAAAATAAAGCATAATTACAAAGTTAGGGTAATTAACCATACTATTCTCTCAATCATGTTCCAAATCAGCCTTTGAAGGGCCATTCATTAAAGCTTCTCATACTAGCTGTCATGTGAGTAGATCTGACATTAACACACGTGCAGTAAAGGGGCAGTTCTATAACTGGGTGTCTCCATTTAGACGCCTCTAGGTTGCTTGGTAGTTAGAAGGTACCTATTCTGTAATGGAACTAAGGCATCTATGTTTTATTATAGAATACTAACGTATCCCGATGTCATGCCTAAAATTTCAGCTCTCATGCTTAAGTCATCCATGAGACCGTATTCTTTAAGGGCCCCTTTTACCAAGCTTTGGCAAAAGGGGGCCTGCGCTGGCATCGGTGCGTGTTTTTCACACATGCTGAGGCCCCCTTTTACTGCATCGGGTAAAAGGGAAGTCTGTCTTTCCTGCAGGAAATGGCCACGCAGCAAGTAAAGCCCATTGAGGTGGCGGTAAGGGCTCCTATTACCTCCAGGTACATCCCGGCGCTACAAAAATAAATATATTTTTGTAGCGCCAGATATGATGGTGCACTAAGGGTGGGAAGTATCTCTGAGCTGCTGTGGTAGCCTGGAGGTGCTTCCTGTTTAGCGAGTGGGACCCAAGACAGCACTAAGAATGCGTAGTATTACTTTCAATACTGCTCTGTGAAATTCACAGAAGCCAACTACATCTTTATGATTATCTTGATTATCACCTGTTTAAGCTGTCATACCAATTCCCTTTGGAATACAATCCATTGATATTATTTATTAACATTTGCTTGAACTGGCTTGTTAAGTTTCTTCAGATATTGTTGACTCCTGACAAGAGTTTCCACTGAAATTCGGCATAGTGTCGAGTCCACTATTTTTATCTGTTGGAATAGTTTGTGTTTTTGAATGTGAGAGCATCATTGTGTACAGGCTGGACTTTCAATAAACCTTTATATAGAAAAAGTTAGGCAAATAAAGACCATATAGCCTATCCAGTCTGCCTATACATACCATCTACTCTCCCGATCACTCCCTTAGAGAACCTTTGTACTTGTCCCAAGCTCTTTTGAATTCAGATGCTGTTTTCATCTCCACCACTTCCACCAGGAGGCCGTTCCATGAATTCACCACCCTTTCTGTGACATATTTCCTCAGGTTACTTCTGAGTCTATCCCCTTTCACCTTCATCCTATGCCCTCTCATTCCAGAGCTTCCTTCAGTTGAAAGAGATGTATACATATTCCATCTTGTGGGACCCACTTTTTGGGGGTCTCTTTTTTTGGTGTTCACCCTACTTTTTTTGTATATTCAGATATCCTTGTTATCTAATGTATGGTGTTGCACCATAATATCTACAGTTATGTGAAACATTGCATACTGAAGCTTTATGTGTAATCTTTTTTATTATTAAGAATGCAACATGCAGTACAAAATAGTTCTGCTAAACAAATACCAGCTAACGTGTCTATTATACATATGGTCAAGGAACAATTCTTCTGGATTTTCTTCTGTACAGTAATGTTCGTATCTTCTGTGTGAACAAATAATAAAGTTGATCATAGAGAGCAGTCCTCCTGCCTGAAGAGTCATATTTTATATTATTGTTCCATATTTTCTCCCCCCTCTCCACACCCCCTTCCCTTCTCACCCCTCCCTAAACATAGAACCAAATAGATATTAGTGACAGCAATTTCAAAACAAGAAAATAGACCCAGAGAATCATGGCATATCTGAAACTGTAAACCAGAAGGGACTTGGGCTCTTATAGTTCCCTCCATGTTAGACTTCCTCAGCAGTCTGCAATAATGTCACCCCTGCCTATTCTCTACACCCAACCAAACTTTCCCTACCCTCCTAAAATAGCAAACCCTACCCCTTTCTTACCCAGGTGCCCAAAGTGACTTCTCATAACATTCTAGAATCTTTTGCTACTGATTTAAGCATCAAGCTTCTTGCTCTTGGAGACAGAGATTGATATAAGGCTCCCAGACTTGTAAAAATTGTATCTTCCTTTTGGGAGATTGTTTAGCCCCCCCCCCCCCCCCCAAGTGCCATAAAAATTAATGTATGCACCTTATTTCTCCATTCCTAAAAGAGCTTTGGAGTTTTGTGTCCACAATCCAGTTATCATTTAAAGCAGTCACTTGTTTTCTGAATGAATAAGCCCCTTTACCAGCAACTCCCAAATCTTTCCCCCCTTCCCAACACCCAACCCAAAGGATGAAATTTAAAAGTCTGACCTAGAATGTTCTGTAAATAGCATAATCTACTAACTTTGAGGCAGAACCAGAACATATGTCCTAGATTCATTTCATGCTAAAACATTTGGGACAATCAAGAGTTCATACAGCCTGCTTCTAAATGCCCTGACCAGGAAAAGTAAGCTCTATGGAGCACTTGCAACCACATTTCCTATATTCAACACTCTGAAGTAGATCTGAGATTCTGAAAACAATCTTGCCTATATCAATATTCCTAAATCAATCCTCAACCCCTCCTGCCAATGAGCAGTCACCCTCCCCTTATGTTTAGTTGGGCCTAACATAGAGATGGCTTTGTACAAAAACACCAAAGGAGAGTTAGATTTTTCGCCTATGTAATTTCTCCTGTAATCTCTGTGGAATTTCTGCAGTCAAAGCCCTTGAGTTTAATGAATTAATGTAATGAGACAATTGACAATAAGCAGAGTTATCTCTGTGGCAAATTCCCTGTCTTCTACCATATAGATTATAAAGATATAAGCTTGCCTCCTTCCTGAACTACATGGTCCAGCAACAAGATTCCTTTGCTCTCTATCTGGCAAAGACAATACTTTCATATCCTGTGGGAAAATCCGCGTTACCTAGCAATGGAAGGAATCGAGAGCAGGTAGGGTCCATACCCCAAAGATTATGTAATGATCTCCATACCTCATTGAGGGGTCTCAAAAAGTATTTTATTCCTAAGTGACAGCGGGAGCTTTCCTCACTTGGCCTGAAGTAAGTAATTCAGATGCCACGGAGAAAAATACTCCCTCTCGTAATCACAAGGAGTGTAGATATCAGTATCATAAATCCAATCATTTAAATGATGCAACAAGCACACCCAGTTATATTTTGGACAATCTGGTAGCCCCATACCCCCCTGTTTCCATTCTCCACCAGGAAATCAAAATGCATCTTCGACTTCTTCCCCTGCCCAACAAAATCTTCCTAATTCATGCCTTAAAATACGTAGATTTTTATGGCAACAGACAGAGGAGAAGAGTCCACAAAAACATAGTCATTTTGGAAATAAGGTCGTACGAATTAATGTTATTCTGCCTGATAGTGATAGCGGAAAGCTCTGCCAGATGTAGAGTTGTTTGGTAATTTGAAGCAAGCAGGAAATATTTATCCTATAAGTTCAATTGAATTCCTAAATAAGTTAATAAAAAAACATCAGCCCAGTGCAATGGAAAAGTTCCCCTCCAATTACAACGCAAAGTGACATCCATTGATAAAGTTTCTGACATCTAAATTCAATTTAAATCCCAAGAAATCGCCAAACGCCCAGAAACTTTCTATGAGAGTTTGTAATCAGTTTTCAGGAGATGTCAAATGTACTAATAAATCATAAGCAAAAGCTGCGATCTTAAACATATATGATCCAATTGTTACTCCTCTAATGTCTTGATTATTCAGAATTTCCCGGATTAGAGGATCTATATAAGCTCAAACAGGCAGGAACAGGAGACAACCCACCTGGTACCTCTGGAAATGGAAAACAAATCTCAATATATACCATTAGCCCAAACCATTGCCTTAGGATAGGCATTAAGGACCACAAACATAAAATTCCAGGAACCCCGTCAAAGACTTTTTCTGCATCAAATCTAATCTTGTAAAGAAGATATATATGATCTTGTAAGATTTTATAGAATTCTGCATGGAAATCGTCTGGCCCAGGCACTTTACAACATTGACTTTGTCTTACTGCCTACTTATTCTTCTTCTGAAATGGGTCTTGTAAATTGTTTTTGAAGATTGGTCCAAGATAAGAAGATCCATACTTGACAGACAGATGTCCCTAATCTTCTTCCCCAAACTGATGCGCTATATAAAATAGCATAATAGTCTTTGTGGATGGCACAGATTTCACGATCATCATCTCACGATCACCTCCGCTCCCATCTCTTGTTTCAGTAACAAAATACGCCTATTCCCACCCCATTGTTTTGTCAACCTTGCTAGTAATGCACCTCCTTTATTGCCATGCATGTACAGCCTTCATTTGTAATACATATGTGATTTCACAGCACGCTGATGTATTTAAAGCCACCTGAGTGGCTAACTGTGTTTTATTGGCCTTAGAAAGAAGCTCACCAAAAAGTCTGCATTGTAGTTGAACTAATTTTTCCAATCTAAATATTTCCCTATCTCTTGTCTTTCTTTTATGAGTCATATAGGCAATTGTTTCTCCTCTAAGTACTGTTTTGGCGCCCTCCCAAAATATGGCAGGCCTATTTTTATAGTGTAAATTAAAGCCACATATTCCTGCCACTTTTTAATATTCAACAATATGTCAACTATTTTTTAATTACTCTTTATTATATAATCACAAATATCAAACTTATAAAATCATTTATCATCAATAAACCAGATACACACACATACCCCCACATTCATCTTGTGTCTAACTACTACCGTGTAGCCTAACTACTACCGTGAACCCTGACAATCAGCTCGTTACAATTGACAGTTTCTTCAAAACCTTCATCATTTAATTAAATTACTGTGTTTTCATCTTGACAACCACGCTGTCGTCACTGTTCTTAATGACCAGCTCCTTCAACGACTGGCCTTTTAAACAATTTGTTGATTATCCATATTGTCCATATTATCAATCCCTCAACTCGTTATCGTTTCCAGAATATTTTCCTCCACTCCATATTTAACTTTCCACAACCAGCAGGCTTCACTGTCGTTTAGCAGTTTCTAATACTACATCTGGATCCTCAAGGCTGGTCTTCACAATACCACCCTTAGTCGCACACAGTATCCATTACCCTACACAGCCTGTGTTTCGCTATGTGAGCGTTATCAGGGGTTGGGTTCCTACAACACAATAACCATCATAATATGTATGTATCTGCTACTCTTACACTCAATCTATTCATATACATAACATTTCCCAACTTACAGTTGATGATTCCATCCAATTCGTGGCTATCAGGCGGACAGGAACTCATAGCACTTCCATGCATCCACGACCCAGCAAAAACGCCAGCGCATGCGTATGGAGTACTTCAATTTTCAGCGGTTTTAAAAACACTATAACTCCTGCCTACTCACACATTCAGCCACTCTACCTCCCTATTCAATCCAAGGGGAGCAATGGTGTCCATGCAAATATCATGCGTTTCTCTTTATGTAGTAAGAGCATTAAAGGGATATTCCACCCCCACCCCCACCCCCCTATTATTATAACATTGGCATAACACCACAAATTTTAAATCCTGGAATGCATGTGCTTCTTGTTTTAATAAACTTATATTGCTAAGAGTGTGTGCAATTCTATTCTTAACTTTCCGAATGGTGTGCCCTAAGTACCACAGCCCACACGGGCAACAAATACCATAAACACACTGACTGGTATTACAATCTGTTCGTGACCACAACTAATACATCATCCGCCCACCGGAGTGGGGTATATCTACTTGAGAAATCTGCAATGCATGTCTGCAATACACACATGCCCCACAATCCCTGTGACCTCCCATTGTATCCAATCTCTGCATCTCTGCCAAAACTTTATAATGGGATATTATTTCTCCCACATTTTTCCCACGAGTGTATGTAAAACAGGGTGGCTGTTGAAAATGTTCATGGACAGATAAATTGGCCATAAACGTTTCACTAAGCATTCCACCGCCATACTTTCCACAGTATATGGCAGCACACATGTTAATCTTTGGGGTATCACGCGGTTTTCCAGAAATGGTCAACCACTCTCGCTGGGCATTAAACGCTCGTTTTGCCGCTTTATAAATAATTTTGGGAGGATACCCACGCTGTCTGAACCGAACTACCATCCCTTGTGTTTGCTCCTTAAAAGTATCCCGGGAACCCACAGTCATTTTTTTTTGTTTGTTCCATTATTTGTGCTGTTTTTTCCCACATTTTTTCAGATGGAGGTTTGGTTAGGGTCACAATGAGGCTTGATATTACTTTTTTCCACATCTTTTCAGATGGAGTCTTGTTTTGGGTCACTATGAGGCTTGGCATCTTCCACATCTTTTCAAGTGGAGGCTTGGTTTGGGTCATACCGTGGCTTTTAGTTCTTTTAAACTTGGTGTCCTATTGTTTCATCATGAACAAGGCATATCTTGCGCTTTGCTTGCACCTCACTTTGCACCAAAGTGCAGACTGCATCAAGTCTTTGTCATTTTACTGTATCTTTTAATAAATATCCTTCGTTGGAACCACTGGTCCATCCCCTTCTTTTTGGTTGTGTTCGAGTAAGAAAGAGCATCATGAGTGAATATGAATCGCTAAACCTCCAGATCAACCATATCCTGCCAGACCATGTGACTCATAAACCTCAACATTCTTATTATATAAGAGATGCTGATCCCTTGTTCATAATATGTGTCTCTTGTGATAACACTATGTCCCGTTTCAAACGTTTCAACTCATTAAGCACAATACTACGTTTACCAGCATCATTTAACTTGTTAACATTCCAACTGCCCACCCTAATATTTTTGCCAATATTAAACACTGCCTTCCCATCTCGCACTCTCCCCCCGAGCTGCCCCCTCCCACTTCCCACATGAACAATGCATCCCCTTTCCTCATTTCTCCTACCCCTCCCCCAATCTCCAAACATTACCCCTTCTATACGCCAAATCCCTGGAGGAAAATCCTCACCACTGAGAGGCAGGACTTAATTTTCATTCCTCCCCCTCCCTCCTATCCCCTATACAGACACAAAAAATATTACTTTTTCCAACCTCCCACAATTCTCCCCTATAAAACACAAAGGAATATCACAGTACAAAAGTATTTCCTGTCATACATTAGCGAGAGTCAGCAAATGAATAAAACTATATCACCACTCTTTAAGATATTCACTTGTCCATTTGCACTAATCGCTGCTGTGATTTAAAATGTGTTCCAGGCACTTTCTGCTACTTATTACTCAGTGGCTTATCTGGAGAAGACTTGGAACTTCTGTGGTGTGTGTGCAGATTATTGAAGCCAAGCTCTTCCAAAGCCTTCCATGCCTCCGCATATGTTTGCACCCTTTTAGATTGACCAGCCGCAGTTATTAATAATCCAAATGGAAACAGCTATCTGTAGTGATGATTTTCTGATTGGAGATAGCACTTTTATAGTGGTGTTCTCGCTAAATCCTGGAAAATAGCAAGTTTGTAATTGTCCCATATAAGCTTCTTATGAGCAACGGGCTTTTTTCAAGGCTTCTTCCTCCACTGTAAAGTCATGAAAGCACGCTATAATGTCTCTGGGAGCTGAATCTCTGTGTCGACCTAAACTCCTGTCTGAACCAGGTGTATTCCTTTCATTTGTTTGCAGTAGGAAGTGTGGTGTTGAGAGGAGCAGTCAGCACATCCATTTCACTTCTCCCATTTGGGTTGCGTAAAGGAGCCTTAGGTAGGATTTAGAGCTCAGGAGGGGAAAGAAAACCTGAAGTGGAATCCCAAGGATTGACAGGGGTCTTAGTGTTCCCTAGGAAACAGAGAAGCCACCTAGAGGGAGAAGCTTCTAGTTTCCCTAGACTCCTGTCTGCCAATCAAGGGAAGGAGGAGCCCCAAAGGAATGGATTTGAGAACTGAGTAGAAAGGAGGGAGCTAAAGGGCAGAGGGAGGAGAACCTTGGGAGAGAGAAGGAACCAGAGGAAAGAGCTTTCTCACATCAACTGGCCAACAGGAGTGAATGTGCTACCCAATCCAGAGCAAAGAGAACCCTAAAGTGAAGGCTGGACCAAGAAGCTGTGGACACCGATAGCCAGCAGGAGTGAACAAGCTACCCAACCCAGGGCAAAAAGGACCCTAAGTAAAGGCTGGACTAAGGAGTTGTGGGTGCTGGTAGCCAGCAACAGTAAGCTGGTTTCCTAACCCGGGGCACGGAGGACTCACAAACAGGATGCTGAACCAGGAAACTGAGGAAGGCCTAAGCCCTTGAATGGAGGTGAGGTCTGGCTGTTCAGTCCACATGCCTAAGCTGTGAAAGTCAGGGCTGTATTTGCTTTGTGTTTGAACTGTGTTGAGAGGAAGAAGAATGGGGGATTGCACAGACTTATGCTTGAGGACTTTGTGTTTATAGTTTGGAAACTACAGTGAGAATATATCTGCCAAAGCTGAAGCTGTGTTGGAAGCTGCAGAAAGAATATATCTGCGAAACATAAAGCTGTTTGTTATTTGGAAACTGCAGGGAGAATATATCTGTCAAAAGTAAAGGCAGTAGTTTGTTTGAGAACTATAGTAAAGCTCCTTGGCGTATTTCTAAGAATTGTTCCATGTTACTTGTATCAGGGAGGGGGAGAAACCTAGAGAAAGAGAGCTAAGTTGTGCCAGATTCTCCCTTGCCCATGACAAGTCATAAATTTTAATTACCACTTGTGCACAGTCCCAGTACTGTGCCATCTCTGGTATCCCTTTGAACCTCCAGGTTACACCTTCGGGATCTGTTTTCAAGATCCTCCAGTAAGTCCAGAACATCTTGGCGTTCTTTCCAACCTAGCTGTTTTGCAGTTTGAAGTGTCTGTATGCTTTCCTGTAGCATATCCATGCACTCTTCAACCTGCTCCATTCTGTTTCTGATTTCGCTCGTCTCTCCGCATCTCAGTTAATGGTTTGGACATCCACCTGCACTGCCTTCATCTCGGTTTTAAAATCTCAAAACCTGCATACAATGTCCCTTTTTGCAATCACTTCATCATTTGCTACACTCAGGGGGATGTCCTCTTCATCTGAATCTGTCTGCTCCGGCACCATCTTAACGTTTATCACCTTTACCTGATCGTGATTGCTGTCTTTCATCTTCCTCCAGTATAATCGTTTCCTCGTTGCTATCCTCGTAGAAGACACTCACGGTACTGGTTGTAACAAAGTGCAGAAGTCAAAAGAGGGGGAAACAACACATTTAAGAACTGCTCCAATGAAGCTCAGCTCTTAGACATCCATCCTCGAATGATGACATCACTTTCTCCCCACCTATCAATGTTTTTTGTTCGGTTTCCCAGTGGCGACCAGGCTTCAGATCTGCTGGCCTTTGGTTTACTGTTGAGTTACTAAACATTTTTGGAATATGTGTTAATCTGTATTAGCTGTTCTCAATGGTTAGAGCAACGGGTTGAAAACCAGGGAAGTCAAGGTTCAAATCCCACTTCCACTCCTCTTGATCTTGGGCAAGTCACTTAACCCTCCATTATCTCAGATATAACGTTAAACAGTAAGCCCTTCAGGGACAGGAAGATACCTACTGTACCTGAACCTGACGCACCTTGAGCTACTTCTGAGAAAGGCATGAACTAGATTCAAATCTAAAATCCAGTATAGCTATATTGTGAAGTAATACAAAGCCATTCAATTGTCATGCAGGACCTACAGAGCCATGCTACCATACCATAATAGCACTAACTTCCAGGAGTTTATACAGCAAGGGCCTGCATAGGAAAATACAACACCATAAACATTATAGTGGACACTAGATCATCAGTACACTTATTGGAAAACTAAAGAAGCCAATTAGTTCAAATCAGTCCTACCCAGACATTCAATGTTGATAGTAACACCAGGCCTCTCTCACATATACAGAACACAGATAGACATTCACCAAGTATAGGGGCCCTTTTATTAAGATGCTTAGACACTAACAGGCACCTAATACAGCTTAAAACGGTATACCCCGGGATGTACTCAGGCATCCTGTAGTAACTGCAAATTAGCACCTTCTAATCCAGGAGCTAAAAATGGTGGGGGGGGGGGGGGGGGAGAGTGGGCATTCCGTTCCTGCACTAAACAACGCTAACTGGTTATCACTGGATTACCCTGAGCCCTTACCATCTTCAAAGTACTCATGCAGTAATTGTTTTTAATGCCACACACTAATGACAACATTAGTGCATGGCCATTGTACAGCTGCAGTAAAATGCCTTAGCATGTGAGAAAAACCTGCGCAAGTGCACACTAAGGCCATATTTATGCAGCCTAGCATATGACCCCATAGTTAAGTAAAAACAAACTAAAAATAGAAATATGTAGACAAAAATTAAATTAGACCTCTAAGAAGCCAGACTCTACATACACTGCAACGCCAAAGAAAGAGTGATGAAGCAAAATATAAAGACAGCAAATGTAAATTTTAAAAATTGACATATTCCTGCATTGAACATTAATAAACAAAAATGGAAAACAAAAATGTTGCTTTAATATATTTTTTTATTACATCTATCTCCAACATTGATCTTTTTTCCGTTCAGCTTTCTTGCATTTGTTTTTCTGCTCCTGTCAACTTTGTCACCTCATTCATTCTTACTATACAGACTTCAACTTCCCTCATTTTACTGTGTTTTCCTACAGCTTTCCATCTTATTCCCCCACCCCACCCCTCCCATTCCTCTTCCTCTTATTCCCCGGTATTACTCTAACTCTACTTCCTCTGTCCCCATTCTTTTCAGCATCTCTTCTCTTCCTCTCTCACTCCCTCTCTCTCTTTTTCATCCAGTATTTCCTCTTCTTCTTTCTCACCCCTTCCATGCAGCATTTCCTCTCTCTCATCCCTTCCATGCAGCATTTCCTCTCTCTCACCCCTTCCATTTAGCATTCCCCCATCTCCATCCAGAATGACCTCCCTCCTCTCTCTCTCTCTCTCTCTCCTCCTCTCTCTCTCTCTCTCTCTCACCCCCTTTTCATCCAGAATTTCCTCCCTCTCTCTCTCACCCTTTCCATGCAGCATTTCCCCCTCTCACCCCTTCCATTTAGCATTCCCCCATCTTACCCCTTCCATGCAGCATTTCCCCTCTCACCCCTTCCATCTAGCATTTCTTCCCCGTCTCTTTCACCCCCTTCCATTCAGCATTGTCTCTCTCTCATCTCTTCCACCCAGCATTTCCTCTTCACTTTCTCTCTCTCTTATCCCTTCTATCCAGCATTTCCTCTTTCTCTCACCCCTTCCATCCAGCATTTCCTCCCTCCCTCCCGCTTCTATCCAGCATTTCCTCTCTCTCCCTCTCCCCTTCCATGCAGCATCCCCTCTCTCTCTCTTTCATTTGCAGTTATGTATTTTGACAAGATTCTTGATAGTATGAGATGGTGGTTCATCTCCTTATTGCCTGACTTCTCATTGTTTAGATTATAAAGTAATCAAGGATGATGTATGGTTGTTACAGTTTAATTTTCTACAGTTCAACTTAAGTAAGAATTTTAATGGCCAGACTGGTCTCTCAAGTGGTACTTGGAGAGCTCACGTTAATGCACTTGTAAATTGAGCACACACCTGGTAGGATCCAGGAGTGTAGTGGATATCATGTATATGGACACACCATGGAAAAATAACTTCGGCAAGGCTGTACAAGCAGCCAGAATTCTTAAGTGTCAAATAATATGAAGAAAACTGATTGTTACAACAAACGTCTGTGGTGGTCACTTCATGAGAACTGACATACGTCCAAGAAAAGTCTGTAAGAAAACTCAACAAACTTTAGTCTCCTTTGAGATGTGCTTACAAGAATGATGCTTTTCATGATCTAAAGCATATTCTTAAAGTGATTTATTGTGGAATATATTTGAGTGACTTTCTTTTGGAGCCTAGATGATTTTTCTTGAGTTGAAATAAATGCCTGTTTGATGTATGAAACATAAGTTCCGCTCCATTTGTTATGGTAAAGTTGAGTTTTTTATTTAGACTGAATGTCTTTGCTGTGCCTCAGTTTTTTCCTGTAAAGACACCAGATCAGAACCTGATATATCTCACCACAAACCTGCTGTTCTCTGCCTATGAAGTACTTAAATGTCATAATAAATGGGCCTTGATAAAGCTGATTACTATTTAATTAATTTGGATTTAGCTCACATCTATTTGACACCTCTCTCTGAGGTGCTTAATTTCCTGTCAGAAGAAGCTTCTTAGTTCCTCTTAGCTAAATTGTTATAGCTTTGTTGAATGTAGATATTAGATGTGGGGAGTGAACCTGAGTTAGAGTGGGTCACAATTGTTAAAGGGATGATAGAACTGCTCCTGAGACAACACACAACCTAAACCCCCACATCTAGACAGAACTGAGTAATGCCTTAGAAAACAACATATTTAAATAAAGAGCTTTTTTTTTTTCAGAATAAGCTGCCACTGAAGACCTACTTTCTACATAATCATCCATTACTTGTGATGGCTCTTCTCAAGCATCCTCTAGGTAAGTCCTATATAGCCACGAATCAGTGTTTGCCATATAGGGGTAACAAAATTCTGTTTGACTTTGTTTCCTTTTTGGCTGCAGACCTCTGCCACAACAAAGTGTTTACCTTAATTGGCCCAAGACAGTGAGGTGGTTTTGGTATGTAGCCTCAGAAAAGAACTAGGGATGTATGAAGCCTCTAGTCACCTGGCAAAGGGCCATAAGATCTGACCTTTGTCACAAATTGTCATTCCTCTCAGAATCACAGGAAGCCAATAAATGTTGCAGGGACTGCCCATTAGATGCAAGCAATCAAGGGGCGAGTGGATGAGAGAGTGCCATAGGTAGGGTTACCATATGGCTCCAGAAAAAGGAGGACGGATTGAGCCAGCCGGGTTTTACTTCCATTGCTTTCCATTGAAAGCAATGGAAGTAAAACCCGGCTGGCTCAATTACTTCCATTGAAAGCAATGGAAGTAAAACCCGGCTGGCTCAATCCGTCCTCCTTTTCTGGAGCCATATGGTAACCCTAGCCATGGGGGGAGGGAGGGAAGGGCAATTGGACTCTCTCCCTTGCCTTCTGATCTTTGTCATCTTTCTGGTCTCCCACTCCATGCCAATCCCCACTCCCTGCAGAACAACTCTTTCCTCTACACATGCACCCATGTGCACACACACATATATATATTTCCCCTCAGTGACTGACAATTGAACAGTACCTCAGGTGGCCCCTCATGGGTTGAACCACCCAGGATGTTATAAAGTAGCTGTGATCTCCTGGGCAGTTCAAACTGGAGGGGCCTTAGTAAGAGGACACTGTCTGGGGCACTGATCTTGCCCTTTTGCCAACTAGTACGGTGGGGGTGGGAAAGAGGGGATCGACAGATGGAGAGGAGTGGGGGTCAGCATGGAAAAGTGAGGGGGAATGAAAGAGGATTGCATACTCTGTGGTTTGGAAGGTTATATGAAAAGGGACTGAGAGAGAATTGTGTGATAGAGAGTATTGGTGCTATCTGGGAAGGAGGGAATGTAGAGATGGAAAGAAAGTGACACAGGGAGATGTGTACATTTGCTGGACAATGGGGGACAGGAATCTTGGGGGAGGAGAGAGAGAGAAAGAAAGTACAGGGGATAGGAGTGAAGGGGCAGAAAGGACCAAATCCAGGGAGAAGGTGATAGAGGAGGATGAGAAAGAAAGAGGGCCAGGAAGAGATGAGGAGAAAGGGAAAAAAGAGGTGAGGGTGGGGAGGAAAAGGAGAACTAGTGATGCATCTTTGACTTGGGCATGATTTGGGCTAGGTACAGCATTGTGCATCAAGAGGAGGGAGCTAGCTTGAGCTTGTAAAAAGACGTCCCCTTAAATCTGGGTGTCCTCCATCATCTTCCCACTTCCAGCATAGATCCCTGAAATTTTCTCCCCACCCCTGACATTCTTAACAAAATATCTCCCTCCCTCTCCTAGGTCAACATCTCTTCCTCTCTTTTACCCTCCCTCCCCTTGTCTAGCATCTTTCTCTTCCTCCCCTCCACTCTGGGTCCAACGTAGCTTTCTCTATCTTCTGTCCCTCCCCTCTCCTCCAGCCCCCGCTCCCCAGATCCAACATGTCTTCCTCTGTCTTGCCTTCATACCTTCCATTGTCCAGTATCTCTCTTGCTACCCCCGTGGAGTGCAGCAGCAGAGCAACAATGCATGTGCACTGCTTGCAACCTGCTCCGGAGCTTCCCTTCTGACTTGTTCTGCCCCTACAGAAACAGGAAGTTGTGTTAGAAGGGATGAAACGAGTCAGATGGGAAGCTCCACAGCAAGCTGTATGCATGTACTGCTGCTCTGCTGCTGCCTTGACCCTTTTCCCTTTAAAAGGCATTGTCGTAAGGTATGTCCACAAGTGAGGGGGAGGGGTGGTTGAAAGAGAGGGCAAGATGCCAAACTGCAAGTGGGAGGAGAGGAAGAGATACTGGATTGCACTGAGACGGTGGGGGAGGATGCAGGGAGCAGGAGTGATTAATTTTATTTGTTGCAATTATATATTTTTTTATCACAAGTGATAAATAACAAATTAATCACAGTGCTAACCACAATTAATGTGCAACCTTAGTTAATTAGTGATTTTAGAAAGCTGCTGTTTATACTTGGAGATCCACACATTACACAGAGGTATCAAGGAGTTTTGTTTGCTGGGACTTTGTTGAGGCAAACATTTTCCACATTTCACAAAGAGAATATACTTAATATGTGTGACTGTTTACCAAATCATATATGGTTTATCACCCTCCTACGTACAACTAATTGATTTACCTTCACATAATACAGTAAAAACATCTAGAGAATACCTCACACTCCATTATCCAAACTGCAAAGGTCTTTCTTACACATTAATCCTTGTCATAGGCTTCACATATCAGAGTACCAAACTTTGGATTTCTCTACCCAAGTAATTAAGGTACTTAGAAGATTATCTGAGATTCTATAATTTACTAAAGGCTTTTCTATGAAGTATATATCTTATCAAAAGACTCATGTTGCCGTCTCTCTTATATGTTTCAGCATAACCAATACTCTAGCCTAGCTTTATGACAAACATACAATTATTCCTAATATGTTAAATGTTATAATTAATTATCTAGCTGTATCATATTTTTGATGTTTTTATTGAGTGTAAGCCACATTGAACCTGAGCTTGTTCGGGATAATGTGGGATACAAATGTCTTAAATTAAAAAATAATCTATATCCCCTTCAGATTTTACACCATCTTGGAGTCATGCACAGATTTTTTAAAAGTGCCTGTTTCTTCTAGGGCTTTACATGAGGGATTAAAGGAATATTCTCCCTAATCCCTTGTTTATTTTGATCTCCAAATTAAAATTGTAGCCTTGCTACTTAATTGACAACACTTATATGTATAGGTTTGTAAAATGGGGCAGCTACTTTTATAAGTGGCACCACTTATACGTGAAAGTTACAAAATTGTCTCTTCCATGTGGAAACTTCCAAGGCCATACTGTTCATTCTTACCTTGTGAATATTTCTAAAATGGCTGCATTATCTTACTCTAAGATCTGATCTCCCTTGTTTAATAGCCTCTCTCCCTCATCTTGTAAAAATTTTCCCCATTTTCTATCCTTCTCTTCTCCATCCCAATACAGATCACTAATGTAAGGGTTCCCTGTTATCAGTTCTTACTTGTGCATTCAGAAGGGCTATTCAGGTGAAGGGGCTCATGTGGGATGGATTGGAGGGAGGGAGAGAGAAAGGATTCCTTCTACTCCAGGGCTCTGTATTAAATTGATACTTTCTCCTTGTAGGCATCATAGCTTATATTCATTCTACTTAGCCCACAGATCCTCTCATTCACTTTCAAGGGCTTCAATATCCAGTCTGAACTGGCTGAATAAACAATAGAGGGCTTTTATGAGGCAAACAGCAAAAATAGTCTTTACAATAGAGAATGAAAAACTGCTGAGCAGAATGCTGCAGATCTCTCTTTTTTTTCTTTCAGTCTTCTTGAAATTCTAGTACGAAGAATCCAACTCTTTTCTTAGTCTTCCTGGCTTCTCCTCTTCTCTATGATCCTGACTCAATATGTTCTCCTCTCCTCCTCTTCTAGTTCACAGAACCAAAAAAAAAAGCACCACAGCCTGTCTTCAGAGCACAGGTTCCTCTCCCTCTTCAATCCTTTTATCTACATTTGGGTCTCAGTATTCTCTCTTGTGAGTCCAGGGCCTCTGACCCCAAGCTCTGGCCCACTTTTTGAAAGTTTTCAGAGATAGGAAACTTTATTCAGACATCTGACTAATCTTCTCCTAACCTCGGACCTTTAGGCACAAAAGCAGCTGTTCAGAGTCCAGCAGCACTGATCCTGAGCTTTGGTTGCTCCACAGAATAGGGGAAAAAGAAAATAGTACTTCTTTTTTATTTGTCCCTAGATCTCCACGGTACTTAGAATGCAGCCCCTAAGGATTGTTAATATGTGTCTCAGCTTGAGACCCATCCACTGGAATAGTGGTGGACCGATTTACATAGCTTAAACTGCTGAAAAGCACTGACTAGGCCTGAAAATCTGATGATGGCCTTGTAGCTGAGTGCCGGCAGAAGCAGGGCTACTTGGTAAGCCTTATTAGAATTTAGTGTGACAGTCAAAAGCAGTGTAAGGGTCAAGATCAAGGAATTAATGGCTAAAATTCTAAGAAGTTTGGTTCAGAAAATGGAGTCTGCTGCTGTTAAGATGGCATCCAGGATCACAAGATATAAAACTGATCTCTCCATATTAGGAAAGATGTTTACAAGTCAGGAAATTGCCGTTATTAAGAAATATTATAAAGGAGGGGGAGCTGGACACCTGATCTGCGGTTAAGTATATAAGAAATGTAAATCTGGGTAGTTTTTGGAGTTTTCCCCAACGCTACCCAGAGGGCAGAGCTACGGTTGGTTGAACTGAGAATCTGACTGATGTGTGTACCAGCTTGAAGTTTCAATTGGTGAGAGTAAAGACTATTTCTATCACTACCCTTTTCTAGTCTGTATCTCAATCTTATGATTGTCTATCTGTTCCTTGAACATTCTTACACAAATAGTGTTCACATAAGTAAATTATCTTTTACTCTTCTATACATTATGCGGGAGAATAGATGGCCAAAGATCCACCTAGACCCCAGAAATCAGAAAGCCGAGGTCCTGGGTCTTAGATTTGAACTGCGCCTTCTGCCACCCCCTCTGCACCTCTGTGTCAAATGCGGTCCTCTGAGACTCATACTTCATCTCCATGAGAATGGGTTGTCCGGATGCATAGAATCCCCATGGGAATGGGCTGTCCGGAGGTATAGGGGGGTACATTTAACAGTTTAACAGGATCCAAGTTTCCAATCTGCTATATAAAAGCCTTGCAAAGAAACAAAAGACAAATTCCCTCCCATTCTTATGGGCTTTTATATTTATACCCAACATCAAATATTGCCCAAGAGAGATCTGATTCATTCACCTTTCGTTCTGACCCACCATGTCTGCCAGTGACTCTAGGAGATGAGAGTTTGGCACAACAGCAAAGACAGCTCTATAAGGCTAGAGTTCAATAGCACAGCAGAGACTGGTGGTGCCAGCTCAGTCACATCAAGATAACATCAGTTTTTACCTGCATGTCACACCACCTTTGAGTACCTTCCAAACACCACCAAGTGAATGGAGTGCATCAGCCACACTCCGCAAGAGCAACCATCTAACTGCAGCAAATAAGCAAACATATGTTACTTTCAGGTTGCAGAGTGGAACTGGTGTACAGGAAGCTGTTGGTGTCTTACTGGCTGCAAAATAAAGGAAAGGAAGGAAAAAGGAGTGATGGCAAGAATGAAAGCCAGAGGGAGGAGGAGAAGATGGTGATAATGATGAAAGAGACAGATAAGGGGGGAAAAACAGAAAGAAAGCAATATTAGATATGGAAGGAGAAAGAGGCAAGAGGAAAGTTCAGAGAGGAGAGAATGTTGGGAGAGGGAGGGTGGAAGGAGGGAAGGTGAGAAATGGAGAGAAAGAGAGCAAGGTAAGAGTAAAGGAGGGAATAAGGACAAGATAAAGGCTGAAGAAGGGAAGGAGAGATGGGCTGAGCAAGGTATGAAAATGAGGAAGGAGAGGGCCCTTCAAGCTTCCCAACCCAATCATGGTTATCAGTGTGGCTCTTAGGCCCAAACATTTGCCCACCTCTAATGTAGAAGGTAACCTCATCTCTCTACAGTCTTTAATTGTTTGAGTTTATGGATGGTTGCTTCTATTGAAGCCTCTCATCAAGCCTCCCACCATGGCAATTAACCCTCCATTTCTCCAGGTACAAAAACTTAGATTGTGAGACCACTAGGGACAGAGAAAGCACCTATATATAATAAATATAAACTGTTTTGTTTGTAGCACAGGCAGTATATCAAATCCTTGACCCTTTTCCTTTTACCATGTCTTGGAACCTCAATGTGGTGCTGCCCCAGTCTATGAAAACTCCCTTGGAATGCTGGTCCTCCTCTGAGCTGAAGAACCTGACCTTTGAAGGTTTTGTGTTTGATAGCTTTGGCATGCAGAGCTGAAGAACCTGACTTGTGTTTGATAGCTTTGGCATTACATTCGGCAAACTCTAGTTTTAGTGATTAATCTGTCCTACATGAAGTATTTCGAATAGGGTGGCTCTGTGCACTCATCCTAAGTATCTGACTAAGATGGTGTTTACACCTTTACAATCATACTTCTAAGATTTTTTGCCGAGCCACATGCTTCACATACATTGAATTGTATAACAGCTTTTGCCTTGTTTCTGAAGAAGACAAAAGCACTTAGAAGATCCACATAGCTTTTGTGTATTTAACCCGCAAAACTTTGAACTGCCATGGTCAAAAAACTTACAGCAAATGGGCTTCACCCTGGAGTAAAATGTCAGAGGGTTATATCAGATCCAAGGCTATGTTGTTGGCACATCAGAAAGCCTACGAGAACCTGCATACCTATGACATGTACGTCAGTCCACACATTCAATTTACATTACTGTTTGGAAAAGGATTCCTGACTTACTACTATTACTACTAATCATTTGTATAGCGCTACTAGACATACGCAGCTCTGTACATCTTATATACAGGTGCTTTCTCTGTCCATAAATTGCTCAGAATCTAAGTTTTTATACCTTTGGCAATGGTAGGTTGCCCAGGGTCACAAGGAGCTACTGTGGAAAAAGGAACCCAGGTCGCCAGGATCAAAGTCCGCTGCACTAACCATTAGGCTGCTCCTCACTCCACTTGACAGTAGGTTTGGTCAGTCTGCTTGAGGAAGCTCTTTGAGAAGTAAAATCCAATTCTATCCATTTAGGGCCCATTATCTTTCTTTCATGATGTCTTCAATAAAAAATGTTTTAAAAAGGCCTGTTGGTACTCTGATTCATCTTCCTTTTTTAAACTTCAATCTGTTGGTAAGGATTCCATCAGTGAGGACTTCACATCATACTTAATCTCTTAGAAAGTGAAGTTGCTTACCTGAAACAGGTATTCTCCAAAGATAGCAGTATATAAATCCTCACAATAACCCACCTACCTCTTCTAGGAGTTGCTTCTCCTGAATTCCAGCTACTATTAGTTTGGAGTATATCTGAAGTGACACTGTGCAATGATGCGAGCACTGAAAATCTCACACATTCAAGTTGACTGCAGGAAAGCACTATAATTTTCAATAGCTAGTTACTCTTTCACTGCACTGGGTTCTGTCAAAGTCATCACCCATCCATGAAAATTTATATCCTACTGCTCTTGGAGATCACCTGTTTAAGGGTAAGCAACTTTGATTTCTCCAGTTGCTAAAGTCTTGAAGTGTAGTCCAAGACGGGATTGTTGTAAGAGTTAATTTAGATTGACAATCCAGAATTGAGGCTAAACATCTATCTATTTGGAGGTTGATTTTAACATAGCTATAGTAACACAGATTTCTGAAGAATAAGCTTCTTCCCAAATAAGAGGTACTAATATAATGGAGAGCAGTTCGACATGTCTGTGCCTATGAGTGGGAGTCACTCCAGTGCAAAAATGCTTCTCCAGAGAATGCCATCAAACATAACACCGGAAAAACTTGTACCAGTACTACAAATGGATCCATCACGCTACTACTACTATTTATCATATGTAGCACTGTACACTAAACTTGTAAGAGACCGATCCCTGCTCGCAGAGCTTATAACCTAATCAAGACAGACAAACAGGACAAATAAGGGATAGGGAATTACTTAAGGTGGGAGTGATATAACAGACATGGGTACTGAATAAGTGAATAGAAGTTAGGAGTTAAAAACAGCCTCAAAAAGGTGAGCTTTTAGCCTAGGTTTGAAGACGGCCAGAGATGGAGCTTGACGTACTGACTCAAGAAGTCTGTTCCAGGCATATGGTGCAGCAAGGTGAATGGAACAGAGTCTGGAATTGGCAGTGGTGGAGAAGGGTACAGATAAGAGAGATTTTCCCGATGAACAGAGTTCCCGGGAGGAGTGTAGGGAGAGATAAGAGTGGAGAGGTACTGAAGGGCTGCAGAGTGAAGGCACTTGTAAGTCAACAAAAGGAGTTTCAACTGTATGCAGAAATGGATAAGGAGCCAATGAAATGAATTCAGGAGTGGGCTAATATGAGCGTAGCAACACTAGCGTGCAGCAGAATTTTGAATAAATTGAAGGGGACAGAGATAGCTTATTAGGAGACCTGTGAGGAGCAAGTTTCAGTAGTCTAAGCGAGTGGTGATGAGAGTGTGGATAATGGTTATGGTAGTGTGCTCAGAAAGGAAGGGACGAATCTTGGTGATATTATAGAGAAAGAAGCAACAGGTTTTAGTAGTCTGTTGGATATGTGCAGAGCAAGATAGAGAGGAGTCAAAGATGACCCCAATGTTACAAGCTGATAAGACAGGATGAGAGTGTTATCCACAAAGATAGAGAAAGGGGGAAGAGGAGAGGTGGGTTTAGGGGAAAAGATAAGAAGCTCAGTCTTGTCCATGTTTAGTTTCAGATGGCGGTGAGACATCCAGGCAGCAGTGTCAGACAGGCAGGCTGAGGCTTGAGCCTGGATTCCTGCTGAAATTTCTGATGTAGAGAGATGGATCTGGGAGTCATCAGCATAAAGGTGATACTGAAAACCATGGGAGGAGATCAGAACACCAAGAGGAGGAGTATAGATGGAGAAAAAAAGAGGTCCCAAGATAGAGCCCTGAGGTACGCCAACTGATAGTAGGATAAAAGTGGAGGAGGATCCACCAGAGTATACACTAAAAGTGCGATGGGAGAGATAAGAAGAAAACCAAGAAAGAACAGAGCTACAAAATCCAAGACAGTGTATCAAGGAGTAGGTGGTGATCAATAGTGTCAAACGCAACAGATAGATCAAGAAGGATGAGGATTGAATAGAGACCTCTGGATCTGCCCAGGAACAAGTCATTGGAGACTTTAGCAAGGGCTGTGTCAGTTGAATGTAGAGGGCGGAAGCCAGATTGAAATGGATCAAGAATAGCTTGAGATGAAAGAAAGTCAAGACAACAGTGATGAACAGCATGTTCAAGTAGCTTGGATAAGAAAGGAAGAAGTGAGATGGGGTGATAGTTGAAAGGGCAGGTAGGGTCTGATGAAGTTTTTTGAGGAGTGGTGTAACTACGTCATGTTTGAAGACATCAGGAATGAAGGGGAACCCCCATAGTTTCCCCTTTTCTCTTCACCATTGCTAAATAAAGGTAAGCTGTCTAGAGAGTTTCAAAATTGGAGCAGTACAGCATCATGGAAATAGACCCTTCCCCAGTAAACTATCTTGGATCCCACAGTTATTAATCTTCAGTTATTTTTGCTATGTTTTGAAGGGAGCAGGATTTAAACTATAGTTTGCTCTCCCTTTCCTTTACGCTATCAGATTTGAGACTCCATGAGATTAAGAAATGTAAATGTAGCCTAGTATGTTGAGATACAAGCTGAGAACCAGAAAAAAACAGGAATCAAATCCTACTTCTCCCACTGACACTCCTTGTTACTTTGGGCAAGTCAGTTTACTCTTCATTGCCTCAGGTAATGATAAGCTCTCTTAGATAGAGAAAAGTTAAGTAATTAAATCTGAAATATAAATCCAAAATCCAAGTTTGATGAGAAAGGCCCCAGTGTGAGGTCAAGTCTTTAATCAAATTAGAGAAACTAGGAAAAAGGAAAATGAGCAGAGGAGAAAATAGGGAGATAGAGAAGGATTACCTTAGCTTTCTAGTCATACCACAAAATGTATGGTTTCTAGGAGCCCAAAAGGAAACTATGTGGCCTGGAGATTTCCCTTTCATAGTTAGGAGAGAAGGAGAGCATGCATGTTGCACAGGGGCAGAGAGAGGTAAGGGAAGGAAAGAAGGGATAGAGAGAGATGAATATGGATAAAAGAGAACTATGGACAGAAATAGGGTGATTCACACATAGTGAGCTGAATAAAACAGACTGAGCAATAATCAATGAGTATAAGGCACAAAGGGGTAAAAAGATAAAATTGTGGTAAAGGAGAGATAAAATGAAGGAATGGCAGATTTGTTGAAGACATCACTCCAGAGAGAAAGAGATATACACACACTCTCACTCTTTGAAATATGTGGACATGATAGAGGAAGAGAATGGAAGAAATGACAGAGGGAAAGGCATGAGGGAGAGTGGAATAAAGGGGAAGAAAGACTGACCAGGGTAGAAGGTGAACTGGAAAGCAGATATACTGTAGAGAGACAGAAGACAATGAACAACAGATGATCCTAAGAAATCTCTTAAATTTCCATTAATTTTATGTGTGTTTTATCATTCTGCCAATTCCGGTATTATCTGGACTCCCTCTATCTTTCCAAAATAAAAATAGCCACAAGTCATATCTTTCTAGTTCCATGGCTCCCCTGTACTCCAGTTGCTTCATATCAGTAGCTCCTTGCTCTCTACCCCTTAGCTATCCATTTGTGACCCCTCTTTGGCCAGCAACTACTTTACTATATCTCCAGCCTCCTCCCCTCCCCTCAGCTGTCCATCAGTGGCTTTTTTTTCCCAGAGCCTTTACAAAATTGGAATTGTGAGGTACCAAACAGTTGCTCAAGGGTTACCAACTGGCCATCACTGTTGTTTAGCAAGGTCAACACAGTTATCACAAAAAACAGTGGTCATCAGAAGATAGATATATAGCTAGATAGATATTTATGCATTTGCACTTAATATACTGCCAATCACACCAGAGTGCTTCTAAGTGATTTACAAATATGCAATTGGCAGGATGTTCAAAAAATTCAGCCATGTTAGGTTTAAAATGAAAACAAAAAATAGTCTTGAAAGTATTGTGGTACTTGTTATTCTGTTCTCTCAATATGAGAAGAACAGTTCACAAAGGAGGTAATTCTATGAAGGTCACCCAAATTTGTGTGCTAAAATGCAGTGCTGAGCATAAATTCTATAACAGCATTTGGGCACCCAGATTCTGTTATAGAATAGAGACATAAGTCAGTGTTTTCACACCAAAATTTAGGTGTTATCACACCATGTAAAACGAATGTTAGCGTGTACATGTTGCACATTAACATATAACTTAGTATTTGATAAGTTACTTGCCTAAGTGTTGGACCTGCACATGCTCCGCCCATATGTATTCCTCTTCACAGCTGTGCGCTAAGCTTGTTGAATACCACCTAGCCGGCACTTACATGCATGAATGTTACATTCACGCACCCTACCTGCCCAGTGTATCCTGGGAGGGGGGAGGGTCCCACTGGGCCACCAGGTTATAACTTTTTTTCGGAGGGGGTTACATCTTTGGCAGTCTGGGGGTCTACCAGACCTCCAGGTTCTTACATGCTTGTGATGGAGGGGTCTGGGGATCCACCAGACCTCCAGGCCCTTATATGCTTAGGGGGGGGGGGGGCTGGGGTCCACTGGACCACAAGGGCTGTGATGGCTGGTCTCCCCTATTCCTCCCCTGCTTGGCAAACCCTGCGCGGCCTGCTGAGCATTAGGGAGGAATGCAACAGACCCTCTTTTGCATGCATTTGCATGCAATTTGCATTCAGAGCCAGCAAGATCATGTCATGCACTCACCACTTCTGATCATTGTGTGCCGACAAACATGGGTGCTAATTCAGCGCTAATGGCCTCTAGCACCCGCATTTGCTTCTGATCATCTGGGCCTAAGTTTATAAAATTATGGGGAAAATGCATTATGTTGAGCTTTCTTGAAACAGGAAAAAGAGCAAGACTGAACAAAAGTACTTGCATGAGCCAGGTCGTCCTACTGCTTCTATTGTGTAGCTCAACTGAATTTGGCAGCTTTGCCAGAGTTCTCATTTCCCCATAGCTTTCTTAAATGGCCTGCTTCAAAGTAACTTTTATTTGAAGGTGAACATTTTAACCTTTCACAATTTTCTCAGTTCTTGAAACTTTTCTTACTCCTCTGAAAGGAGTGTATACCTGCTTAGTGTAATACCCTATTGATACAGAGATACAGATGATAAGTGGAGATGATCTGATTGAAACAAAATGATTCACCAATTTTCTCACTAATGGTTTGTGGTTGCATTTACTTTATTGAGCTCCACTAAGGGCTTTCTCAAGGTCTACACACAATCTTTTTGCTAGGGAAACGGTGAGAGTACAAACTCAGAAAAATCCTTTCCCAGAAATTGCATACTTGTTTTTTTTAATTATTTTTTTATGTTGCAATTTTCAAATTATCACAGAAAAACAACACTGTGATATTACGTATTCAACAGAAAAAAGTCAGGAAAATTAGAAGGAAAACTAAATACAATTATTGCCCCCAATGATAAAGGAGAAAAATCGGTACCATCCTGTTTCTGACTGCCTTGGTTATAATTATTTTAAAATCAAGTTTTAACTTTGCATGTAGTAATTAAACTGCCCTCCCATAAACACAGTGCCCTCTTGTATTCATGATGTCATTGTTTTAACTTATGGATCCCGGATAGAAAAAGCAAACATGCCATTTGCTGGGTCAGAATTTGTTTTGTTTTAATAGGGAAGCTTAGCTGTAGTGCATACCTTGAAATCTGCCACTGCCTGCATAGCAAGCTACATCATATACCAGTGTTGACAATTGGCACCTGCTCACTGGAATGTATCTTCTGTGAGGTAATTCCTTGTTATTCTTTTCAACCCAATGTATTGGAAAGAATTATTCATAAGAGGATGAGATCACTTGTCTTTCATGGGGGCAAAATAACTCTCCAAATATTTAAGAGAACAAGACCAAATGTAGCACGTGGGAAAAACTGGGGAAAAGACATATTGAGTTAGAAAATAAACTCCCCCCCCCCCCCCCCCCCCCAAAAAAAAAAAAAAAAAAACAGCCCAGTGTATCTCTATGGGAGAAGCAGTCCTGCTTCTGCGGCATAAAAACTCATATAGTAAAACTGCAGTTAGAAAATTGCTCCTTACAAACTGCCTGTTCACTGTCCTGTACTCTCCCAGTCATAGACAAACACAGAGTCCACACACACTGCTGCTGCATGTCTATAGTGCAACTAGACATATGCAGCAGGAGGTGTTAAAAGTTTGACCCAATAGGCATCTGCATCCTGTTCACTTGACCTTTCTTTTTTAAGTGAAGGTGTGACCCGAGTTTGACAACGTCTTTCATTCAGTCACATGTACTTTTGCGAGTGGGGTACTTCTTCTCTGTTGCGTCCACAATGGAGATGCTGGGACAGATAGGAGATGAAGCTTGGGGGCAGACACTAATGCAGGAACTGGGGGCTGAGAGAAGGGGATCTGGAGCTGTAGGGCTGAGAGAAAAGAGATGGAGGCTGATGCTGGAGCTGGGGGTTAAGAAAAAAAGGGCTGGAAGGTGATGCTGGAGTGATGAGAGAAAAGGGATGGAAGCTGATGCTAGCGATGGTGCCCAATGCTGGGAGAAGGGAGAGCAGGACAGATATTGTGAAGTGGAGAAAGCAAAGATATATGCAGAGGAAGATGCTAGGGAAGGGAGAGAAATAGTTATGGGGGAAGGCAGAGGCAATGGATGATTAAGAAAGGGGAGAAAGAAGCAGGAAGACAAATACTGAGGACATAAGGATGTAGGAGAGCAAGGACTCAGGTGGCAACTCTGGACCATTCTCATAGTATGTGTCCTGATAACTGTTCAGTCCATACTACAAGATTGGCACCGAGATGGAGCACCACAACCTCTTGAGCCAACCCTGATGGCATCATAATTTGCTGTGCTCTGATTTCCTTGAGATTTCAATTGCACTGACCTGGCCTTTTCCCTATAGGAAATTAAAAAAAGGTTTTAAGCAGCAGGAGTGTGGAAAACACGTGAATAGTGTGAGCTAGGGTTAAGGGCCCATCCAGTCTGCCTTTCCTCAACAACCACTAACTCCTCCTTTTTCTATGGTATCCCATGTGCCTGTCCCACGTTTTCTTAAATTCCAGCACAGTCCGCATCTCCACGACCTCCACTGAGAAGCCATTCCACGCTTCCACCACCCTTTCTGTGAAAGAGTATTTCCTTAGATTCTTCCTAAGCCTATTGCCTCTTATCTTCATCCTATGCCCTCTCATTCCAGAGTTTTCCTTCATTTGAAAAAGGCTCACCTCCTGTACATTAATGCCACTGAACTATTTAAACGTCTCTATCATATCCCCTCTTTCCTGCCTCTGTTCTAGCTTATACATGTTGAAATTTATAAACCTGACCCTATATATTTTATGGCAGAGACCTCTTACCAGTTTTGTAGCCACCCTCTGGACAGACTCCATCCTGTTTATATCTTTCCATAGGTGCGGCCTCCAGAATTGCACGTAGTACTCCAAATGCGATCTCACCAGAGACTTATACAACGGCACTATCACCTCTTTTTCCTGCTGGTCATCCCTCTCTTTGTGCACCCAAGCATCCTTTTGGCTTTGACCGTCACCCTTTCTACCTGTTTGGCTACCTTAATGTCATCAGACACAATCACCCCAAGTCCTGCTGTTCTTTCGTACATGGAAGCACTTCACCCCCTATACTGTACCATTCCCTTGGATTCTTGTAACCAAAGGGCATGACCTTGCACTTCTTATCATTAAATCTTAGTTGCCAATTTTCAGACCATTCTTCAAGCTTCGCTAGATCCTTCCTCGTGTCATCCACCCCCTCAGGGGTATCCACCCTATTACAGAGCTTGGTATCATCCGGAAAGAGATCAACCTTACCAGACAGTCCTTCCGCAGTATCACTCACAAAGATGTTAAAAAGAGCCAGCCCAAGGACCTGTTTGTATAAACTCACAGAGATTAAGAGCAGAAGACTGGCAAACTTCTGGTTTTAATTCAATAGGAGTGATAATTGGTAATAGACCTTATAAGAAACCTGGAAGTAAAGGGCATGAGTTCAGGAATAGAACTTTACAGAAAGTTTGAATAGATTATACTGTGCGAAGTGATGAGTTGCAGCCTATTCCTGGTTGATATTGCAATGCAAGATCTGTCTGTAACAAATTAACCATCTTAAAGGCGATGATAGAACAACAAGATGTAGGGCTGGCTATGATAACCAAAACTTGGATTACAGATAAAAATATCCCTATGTTGGTCAGTTTAGGTCCCTCAGGGTATAAAATTCTAAACTTCCTAGATTGGGGGTGGGAAATGTAGTGTTTGTGTGTTAATATACAAAGCATTTTAGATCTTAGACTAGCTGAGTCGATTTCTGTCCCAGGTTTAGAGATTATGGTCTGTCAAACTTGGAATATTTGATATACAGACCTCCAGGTAGTTGGTCTTCAGTTAATTTTTTTTAATTTAATAACACAGTTTTCTACACACAGTTTTTATATATAGTGTTATTGAGTGATATGAATTTTCTTTATGAGGAAGAAAAGAGTGTTGATACGTTTTGTTTGTTAGGTTTTGTTTGTAGAATCTTTACAAAGTAAGTTTCAGCTCAGTAGTCCAACTCATGAAAAGGGGTCACACTCAGAGTTGATTGCCACATTGTCTAAGCAGAGGGAGCTGGGTATGTGATCAGATATTGATTGTTCGCAGGTTCCCAGAACAGATCACTACTTTGCTAAGTTTACAGTTATTTTTCTTCTTCTCGAGCGGTAAGAACTGCAATTAGCTCAGAATTTATGTCCTGGAAGAAAGATAGAGGAGATAAACCCTGAAATCATAATCTACATAACTTAGATTATGGGGTGACAACATCAGGTGTAATGCTTCAGGAATGGAACAGGAAAGGTTTTAAATGTTTTGCATCAATTCCCAAAAGAAAAGGCAACATTAAAAATCAAGGAGAATTAAGCCAGCATGGTATTCAAGATCATTGAAGAGAATGAAAGAACACATATGAAAAATGAAATCTAACAATCAGGTATACATTATCTATGGAATGGGATGAAACCTGGCATGAGGGAAAGAGACACCACAAGTTTGAAAATAGGCTAATCGCACTGAGGGTTCCAGAGAAATGGTGCAATGCGTTTATAAGGGGAAAAGAGTTCCAAATTTTCTAGCGCAGAAATTTCTATAGAGTGAAATATATCAGGTTGAGAGTAGGGCATTATAATGATTCAACATCAAAAGTTCCTAAGAAAAAAATAATTATTGCCTGTACATGTTATATTAGTGAGCGTATTGATAATATCAGTAGAGTATCTAGTGTATGAACGAATCTTAAAAACAAAGAGTCTGAGGAACTTATCCACAAATATGAATAAAGGTTCCAGGAGTGATCCTATGGCTAAAATAATCAGAGGAAGAGATTTGTGAATCTTAGGCAGAATGTATATTATAGGGGATATTGGATGGGGATCAGTCAGAAAGTGGATTTCTTTTTCTGTCAGGAATCCACCAAATTTTGCTATATTGGTAAGAGATGACATTCAGACATTCTCAGCACCTTTTGTATAATTCTTCCCAAGATGGATTTGGATAGGCTGGAGTGAGCTTTGAGGGCAACTCCAGTAGTTGGAAACATAAGGACAGAACCAGGTGGACTTCTACGGTCTTTGTCCCGAAACGCCAAAGAAAAGACTCATGATAAAGTATATAATATCACATTCATTGTTGATTTAATCATGAATTGATAATGAGTGTGATTGTTGGGCAGACTGGATGGACCGTTCAGGTCTTTATCTGCCGTCATTTACTATGTATGTAGAAAATTAGAAAAGGCTTTGAATAAGTCACATGATTCCCAGATAGAAAAATTCTGGCAATTTTGTATTACAACTTATCAATCAGCGATTACGGAAGCTAAGAGGTTATGTTATAAAAAGTTAATAGGTGCTAATAATTCCAACATGAACATGCTTTTTAGGATATTTAACAGTCTTACTAATACCATAACAATTACTGCAATTCATGAAACACAGCATCCGTCAGCAGAGGTACTAGCAACATTTTTTGTGGATACGGTAGAAAACATTAGATCTTTTCTGCCAGGTGTAGTTACTATATATGATACTTGGGTGAATCTCCTCATAAATGCAGTCAATAAATCCTAATAAATAAATACTGAGAGTACTACTTCTACTACTATTTAACATTTCTATAGTGCTACAAGGCTTATGCAGCGCTGTACACCATACACAAAAAAGACAGTCCCTGCTCAGAGCTTACAATCTAGATAGAAATGAAGAGGTTTCTCTTAGGAATATCCCAGTCACTTGGACCTCATTTCAGCTCATTCAGGAGATCGAGGTATTAGCTAAATTAGATTCTCTCGGTAAGAAATCTTGTTTGCTTGATTATTGCCCCACTTAATTGTTAAAATTGTCCCTAAGGAAGTAGTAGTAGGTTGGCTGACTGTTTTTGCCATTTCACTACTTAGGGAAGGAATGTTTCCCTCTGAGTTAGGAGAAATAATTCTAACAAACATTCCAAAATCAGATGGTGTAGGTTTAACATTTCCTCTAATTTTCTCCAATAGCAAGTATACCATGGATGACTAAGCTTGTTGAATCTTTGGTTGCAACTCAAACAATGATTTATTTGGAAAACTTTCTATGTAGTAGTAGTTTACATGATGCACAATGTTTTAGACCCTTGCATAGTACAGAGGCTTTGTTGATGACTTTAGTGTCAAGGGTGAAACTGTTTCAAAGTCAAAAGATAACCATCTGTTCTTCTACAAGTTGGTGCTTTTGACACTGTAGACCATGTTGCATTGTTGAGTAAGCTAACACTGGGTTTTACTAAGCCACTAGCATGGCTGGCTGTGTGATAGTGCCGACACAGTGTCGGCAATGCTGCACGGAAGCCGCTAGGACGGCTTACTAAACAGACTCCCAAGTGATCTAGGAATATCTGGGGCAGTTCTTAACTGGTTTTGAGGTTTCTTGAAAACCAAAAGATATAGAGTTAAAAAGAATAATATCTTTTCAAGTAGGTGGTCACCTAATTGTGGGCAGGGTTTGCCTTTATCCTCAATTTTATTTAATATTTGTATGAGTTCATTGGGGTCTTATTTGGATTCTTCTTTATATTATGTTTCATTCCAATTATTTTTGGATTTAAAAAGGGTCGTAAATTAATATTGGATTGTATAAATAAGACTCGAAATTGGGCATCTGAAAATTATCTAAACCTTAACACAGATAAAACGAAATTGCTCTGTTTTTGCAATACATTATTGGATAAGCTAAAAAAAAACTATTATTTTAAATTCAGGACAGATACTTAAGTTTGAAACATCATTACGGGTATTGGGTGTTGTATTTGATACACAATTGAATATGGAATGTGAGATAAATATCTTGTGTAAAAGAAACTTTTTTACATCAATTGAGGGCAGTTTGTTCTTTTTTCCAGAACAGTTTTGTGTGATAGTACAAATGATAATTCTCTCTCAGATTTATTATTGCAGTGCTTTGTACACTGGTATACATCAAAAGTTGCTGAGTCGACTACAGTTGTTTGAAAAACTTCAGCTAGATTGATATTTGGATGTAAGAAATATGATCAAGCGTCACCTATTTAAGGCTCGAACAGGCTTTAAAATGGCTTGTTTAGTCTATAAGATCCATTACAGGTGGTTGCCCAGTTTCTCATAGTCAATTATTAACTTATCCTTTGGGTAGGACGATGATTCGTTCTACCTCTTTAAGACTTGGTTTTTCCTCTGTTAACAATGTGCGATATAAATAAATTCATGAGAGTTAATTTGCTAAATAGTAGTAGTAGTAGTTGTCAAATTTGGAATATTAGTCCTGTTTCCATTTGTATAGATCCTACCTATTTAATATTTAGAAAGACTTTGAAATCTTACTTGTTTGACAAATATTGGGGGTTCTATTTTTTTTTTTATATAACCCAATTTGATTCCTTGGCTTATTTAAGCAGGATATAAGCAATGGAATAGAATATGTGTAGTGCATTGACATCATAATAACTGTACATTTAGTTTAGATCTGCTCTTTAGTGGGTAATTTCATAACTATTTTTCTATATAAAATGCTGATTTATGAATGCATATGGGCCTTTATAAACTTAGTACATACCTCAGTATATGCACAGTGCAAGCCGGCATGTACTTGTTCCATAGGCATGCTTAAGGCAGAGATTAGAGCATAGTACTACAGGTCACGGCAGCCATTTTAGGGAGGCTGCTGCAATGGGCAAGAGCGAGTGGGCATTGCTGCTACCCATTTCCCCACTGAACCACCAAGGAAATGGGTGAGTAGGACTGCAACCATGAGGGGGGCGGTGCGTACTGCTCCAGGGGGATGAGGGAGGGAAGGATCTAGTGAGGGGCCTTGCTTTCCTTCCAGGGGTGGGAAGGGGAGCAGGCATAGCAAGGGGTCAAATCTACTTATCCAGGTCCTGGCTGATATTCAGCTGGGATCCACATAAGTGTCTTATGTGGGACTCGGCTGAATATCAGACAGGACCTGCATACGCTCCAGTGGCTAGTACTTGAGGAATTATCCCCGCATATTCAATGCTGGTGGCTGGACATCTTGGGCTAATTCTGTCCACAGTGATCAGCATTTAAAAAGACACAGACTGCCGCTGTCTGAATATTGACCTGTTAGTGGCTGAAAATTGCCATTATATGGATAATTTTGCCGCTCTGCCCCTCCCCTTTGTGGACAATTGTATTTTCAGCCCACCACTGTCCATGTAAAAGGCAATTCTGTAACAGGGTGCCCACATTTACATGCCACTTGAACATGTAAATGTACAGAATATTACCAATGCAGTTATACAAAAGAGGGGAATTGTTATATATTGGCTAATGTACAGAATATTGTCACTTAGGTACATAGGAGGATATACGTGGCAGGACATGGTAAGGGCTCCCTTTATAGTATCAGTTACACGCATCCCTGCCACATTTATATGACCACAGTTATTCCATGTCTATGGCTGGTGTAACCACAGGCATGTAAATGTAAGTCACACCTATGCTTAGTTACACTAGAATTTTCTAATGCAATATGGGTACCCAGATGCCATTATAGAATAGGTTCTCACTACACAACATTGGGGCACCTACATGGAGGTGTCTGTTTATAGAATTACCCTCATAATGAGTGAAAATACATAGATGGGGCTGGATTCTATGAAGTTGCACACCCAATTTCTAAGTAGCATGCAATTTGGGCACACAAGTTAAAGAACAATGCCAGTTGCATGCTTAATGTAATTGATAAATTAGGTGCCAGCTGATCTTAAGTGGTGCTAATTGGCACTAATTTGTAGTTTCACATGTAACTGCACTTAAGCGCTATTCTATCAACTTAGTGCCTAAATGCTATAGTGCGCAGTTGCAAAGGGGGTGTGTACATGAGTGGATTGGGGTGTGTGCTGTAGTTGCACGCATAAGTAATAGCATACTATTACTGATGCATGGAACTGCCAACTTCAGGTGTGACCATTAATACCAGCCTATGAGATGGCATAAGCACTCACGCCTGAAGTTAGGCATATACTTACCGACTTATGCTATATTCTGTAGTGGCAATTTTGCATGCAATTGCCATTATAGAATTGGCACCTAACACACCTAACTGGTCAATATTCAGCCTGTGGCAGTCAACGATTTTTAAAATGCTAACGGCTGTGGAGAGATTTAGCCCTGGATATTCAATGCCAGACTATGTCCAGGCACCGACATTGAATATCAGGGCCAAAATGTAAAGCGGCCGCTGGGGCTTAAGTTGCCCTCTGTTCCTCTAAGGTCCTCCCTTCCTCCCCCCCTGACCCAATCCCTCCTCCCTTCTACTCTGTACATTTTTATGGGCTGATTGAGGTTCCCCACCCACCCCTGTAGGTCCCTCAAGCCTATCTTGTAAGTACCTGGTGGTCCAGTGAGGTTGTAAGGGCAGCAGCCAGTGTACAATGACTGCCGCAATGGGCAGAGCAAGCAGACATAACTCCTTCCCATTCAACCCCACTGGACCACCAGGTAATAGGCCCAGGAGACCCTACAGGGGTGAGATGGGGCCTCAGTCGGTCCTTAAAAGATGTGCGGGGTGGGAGGTCAGAGTAAGGAGTTGGTGAGTGCTGCAATCTGGATGCTAACCGGGCACCTGCTGATATTCAGACCAGTGCCCAGTGAGCTTTCAGAGGAATTTTCGAAAGAGAAGGGCGCCCATCTTCCAACACAAATCGGGAGATGGGCATCCTTCTCTCAGGGTCGCCCAAATCGGCATAATCGAAAGCTGATTTTGGGCGCCCTCAACTGCTTTCCGTCGCGGGGATGAACAAAGTTCATGGGGCGTGTCGGCACCGTACCAAAGGCAGGACTGGGACGTATTAAGATATGGGCGTCCTCGGCCAATAATGGAAAAAAGAAGGGCGACCCTGACGAGCATTTGGCCGACTTTACTTGGTCCATTTTTTTTCATGACCAAGGCTTGAAAAGGTGCCCGAACTGACCAGATGACCACCGGAGGGAATCGGGGATGACCTCCCCTTACTCCCCCAGTGGTCACCAACCCCCTCCCACTCAAAAAAAAATTTTTTTTTAACATTTTTTGCCAGCCTCTATGCCAGCCTCAAATGTCATACCCAGCTCCATCACAGCAGTATGCAGGCCCCTGGAGCAGTTTTTAGTGGGTGCAGTGCACTTCAGGCAGGCGGACCCAGGCCCATCCCCATCCTTACCTGTTACACTTGTGGTGGTAAATTTGAGCCCTTCAAAACCCACCCGAAACCCACTGTATCCATATGTAGGTGCCCCCCCTTCACCCCTTAGGGCGATGGTAGTGGTGTACAGTTGTGGGGAGTGGGTTTGGGGGGGGGGGGTATGCACCTGGAAGCAATTTGTGAAGTCCACTGCAGTGCCCCCTAGGGTGCCCGGTTGATGTCCTGGCATGTCAAGGGAACCAGTGCTGGCTTCTCCCATGACCAAATGCCTTGCATTTGGTCGTTTTTGAGATGAGCATCTTCAGTTTCCATTATGGCAGAAAACCAGGGACGACCATTTCTAAGGTCAACCATCTCAACATTTAGGTTGACCATCTCTAAGGTCGACCTAAATGTTGAGATTTGGGCGTCCCCGACTGTATTATCGAAACGAAAGATGGATGCCCATCTTGTTTCGATAATACGAGTTTCCCCGCCGCTTCGTCAGGACGTCCTTAGAGATGGGCGCCCTTAGAGATGGTCGTCCCCATCTCTTGTGTCTAAAATTAGGATAGCCTTTTTGCTGTCCTAACTTTAGTCTCTTACCTAACCGGTTAATGGTCTGAATGTGGTCAGTAACCAGTTAGATCCTGACTCCGCCCAGGTTCCACTCAGAGACCGCCCCGACACTAACTGGACAGTGTAGGGCTGGTCTGTGGTGACATTCAGCAGCACTGTCTGGTTAAAGGCAGCTGAATATCACCACTTAGGCGGTCATAAGCAACTTAACCCTGCAGGAACCTCTGCTACCCAGTTAAATTGTTTTGAATATCAGATCCTATATTTTTCATGTCTAGTTTTTGGCAAACTCTCCTGAATCTACCTCATAGTGGATCTACATATTAACCAGCTGCCAGTAAGCATAGAAGTCTGTTTGAAAATGGACCCTAAATTTTATATTGAATTATTTTATTATTGTGTGTATACATTTGCCTCAATACGACGTCCATCATCCAACTTCTAGTTTTTTCTTTGCTAGCTCTTTTACTATTTTTCACAGCCCTGGATAAAGACCTGCTTCTTCAAATTCTCTTTCCCTTAATTTACCTAAGTTGTTCACTATTCTAGTGTAGCTACAGATTTTACTTTGCTCGCATGGCATTTCTGCTATTTCTTATAAAGTTTCAAGGGCAGGGCAACAAATGCATACTAAAAATTTAATTATTCTGATTTGTAGTAAATTAATGTGGTCAAGTCATCCACCTCCTAAATATTTTTAGTACAGCACTAACCTCTGAAATTTTGTAAGAAGCCTTTAACTGGTCAGGGATCCCATGGACAGTGACTGAATCAGTGGGCATGGCAGTGGATTTCCTATAATTATTTGGCATATCTTATTATTTACTGCAGGTTTCCACCATTGGTACTGTATTCTTTGAACTCCAGTCCCACCGCATCTTTCAACAAGACTGACATACCCTAATGTCTTTATTTTATAGGTTTCTGTGTGCTTCTTGTGCTTAAGCAAATGAACCCCAGAGACAAGGAACTCAGTCGCCCTTGCTCCCTCCCCCCTTCATGCACCTACCCCATAGCCACCTCCTCCTCGCTCATGTTTCTGTTCTCTTATGTTAACAAACTATATATGCAATGCCCTGTTTCTCAAGGATATCAAGTGCATTAGTTCCATCCAACAAGAGCAGCATCCTCATATTTCATTTCAACAAGTTATGAGATCTGAGGTTATACAAGAAAATAAATCTCTTCCAGCATTCCTCCTCCTGTGTTGAGCAGCAAAGCTTGATGTCATCGATATTTTCTAGAGGGTGAAAGAATTTTTCTAAATGGAATAAACTGTCTGTTCTCACTCCACCTGATATAGTTCAGAAAGATGTGCATATATTGAGCAGTGCCCTTCAGCAAATGCCCAAGTAAAAATTGATATTTCTTAAAGGTTTGAAGAAAAAAAATCTGTGTTATTTCTGATTAAATGCCATATCTTCTATTATTTCTTCCAGGGTATACATGTTCAGGTCAGCAAGTCTCTCCTCATACGTCTTGTAACGCAAATCCCATACCATTCTCGTAGCTTTTCTTTGCACCGCTTCAATTCTTTTTACATCCTTAGCAAGATACGGCCTCTAAAACTGAACACAATACTCCAGGTGGGGCCTCACCAACGACTTATACAGGGGCATCAACACTTCCTTTCTTCTGCTGGTCACACCTCTCTCTATACAGCCTAGCAACCTTCTAGCTACGGCCACCGCCTTATCACACTGTTTTGTCGCCTTCAGATCCTCAGATACTATCACCCCAAGATCCCTCTGAGGATCTGAAGGCGACGAAACAGTGTGACAAGGTGGTGGCCGTAGCTAGAAGGTTGCTAGGCTGTATAGAGAGAGGTGTGACCAGCAGAAGAAAGGAAGTGTTGATTAGAGGTCTGCACGGGAACGGGGTTTGCGGGGATCCAGCAAAGGTACCTGGCAGGGGGGGTCCAAACTGGTGGGGGGGTCGGCGGCTATCGGAGGCAGGCTAAACTGTGCCCCCCACCTTGGTCTCTGGATCCCCCTCCCACCGAGGTCTGGCTAGGCCCCTGACTGGAACAGCCATTTTATATTTGTCAATGTTTAAAACATCAGTAGAAGCAACTTGCACATCTAAGTGGTGGCACTTACACATATTAAAGGGTATTTCAGAACATAGATGTGCAAGTGCCAGCACAGAGAGGTGTATGTCTGCCATTTTGGAATGCTACATGTCTAAATGGTCCTAATTAAGGGCCCCTTTTACCAAGCTGTGGCAAAAGAGGGCCTGTGCTGGCATCGGCATGTGTTTTTTATGCGCTCCAAGGCCCCTTTTACCA
Source organism: Microcaecilia unicolor (assembly GCF_901765095.1). Classification (NCBI taxonomy): domain Eukaryota; kingdom Metazoa; phylum Chordata; class Amphibia; order Gymnophiona; family Siphonopidae; genus Microcaecilia; species Microcaecilia unicolor. The sequence continues at coordinate 206,303,630 of NC_044032.1, forward strand.
CAGCAGGTAAAAGGTAGGCCTTTCTTTTTTTGAGGAAATGGCCGTGCGGCAAGTAAAGCACTTTTCATGCAGCTATTCAAGGAGGTGCCCTTACCACCACCTGGTGGTAAAGGCTCCCACGCTAACCTTGTGGTAACCGAGCAGTGCCGCCAGGTACACACTGGCGCTGCAAAATAAGTATTTTTTGTAGCACCAGATATGACGGCGCACTGGGGTGGGAACTACCACCCGGCTACTGCGATGGCCCGGCAGTACTTCATTTTTAGACTGTAAAAGGGGCTCTATGTATAGAAGTTGCAGTCTTTCTGGATTGTCCATTTTGAGGTGGAAGACTTCCTTTAATACCTTCTATAAAGCGCTACCGAAAACAAGCACTTTTATAAAACCTATACATACCCAGGAACAGCTGTAAATCCAAATGTTGATCTTTATAATCTTATACATGCTTCCCCCTTCTGAAATATGGAATATACAAATATATATTTTGGTGGCATTCTAGTTCTGAAGAAATCATGCCCCCTTGCCATATCCACATAGTACAGATTTACACTTGTAAATTCCAGGTGTCTAAAATTAGGGATTTTTATGTTTATTCAAGAGATATATTGCAATTCTACAACCTCATAATCAGTATGGGGCCAATGTAAGCTGTAATTTGTGGTTCTCTCTTTATGATCTCTCCTTCCATGGCATCAATGAATTAAAGGAGAGCTGCTTAAAGAAATGTGAAAATATATTAAACTGATTTTGAGCTTTCCAGCTGCTGCAGAGGACACAATTTGTATGGAGGTGTACCAGATCTCCATCATCAGTTTGACAATAGAAGTGCTATAGTGTAGTTTATTTCTTGTCTTATTATGATGTGTTTCTAGATTTGCCAACCGCACTGTGGTGTCAGCACTTGAAAGGCATCACTGAAATGCTGAAAGCTGCAACGGAAGACACAGATAGCAGGTAAACCGTGCAAAACATAGCATTTAGAATTTAGGTTGTGTTCATTTCCCTAGTTTTATTTAGAAAATTGACTAGGGAAGACTAGCTTTACCACCTGCATAATTTTCAGACTCTTCGTAAAGATCTCATTATTCAAATAAGAGTTTTCCACTAGAAAGTATTTGTAATCTGTGTGAAGCGGAGAGGTGCTAGAATTCACCTTAGGTAATACCTTTTATTTTATTTTTCCAAGACTGTTTCCTTGTGTAATTCATAAGCTTCTTCATTAATAAATAAAATGACATTTTTATAATCTAGCAGGATTTCTATTCCACTCGGACCACTGCAGATGCGTAGTACTAAGTGTATTTGCATCAACCAGTTCACTTTCCTGGAATATTTCATTACGTGTTCATACTGTAAAAAAAAAATTTAAGTTAGCATAATGAAGCATATTCATTAATGTGACCAACTGTCATACTGGAGAGAGAGAGAGAGATTGATTCCATAGGTTTCTGTGTCACGCATATCAGCATGTACAGAGAGGATATGAGAAACAGGGCGCATAAAAAAACCTTTATTACACATTGAAGAGGTTTGAGAATGAGATGACCAATAGAGGATAAAGTGTGAGAGGATAAATGGGTTAGGAACAGGAACAAGAGAGTACTAGAATTACTGTCTTAACAGGCTTCAAATCTAAAAGATGAATGCACAGGATGAATGAGGTGTGTGGGGAGTGATGAATGGAAGAGGACAATCAGGGTATGCCAGTGGTTCCCAAACTTTTTCGGTTCACAGCACCCTCTCTCCCCAGCCACATAAGTCCCCACACCCCTCCCCTCCCCAGCCACATAGATCTCCCTTTCCCTGCAGCCCCCTCCTCTCACTCCAGCACGCCTCTCCCTTCCCTGCAGCCCCCCTCCCCCCATAAGTCAAGCACACTTCTGCCTTCCCCAAATCCATCATCACTCGCTACCTTCCTTTCCGCAGGTTCAGGATCGCTGCTGCTTCCTTCTCCTTCCCTCGCCACCGCTGCAGTGCTTGCAGCTTACATTTTTGGGCCATCCGCAATTCACACAGGCACTCGGGGGGCCTTCCCTCTGCTGCGTCCAGTCCTCTCTGATGCAACTTTCCTATGTGAGGGCCAGACGTGGGAGAGGAAAGCCCCGAAGTGCAGCAAAGGCAGGGGAAAAAGGAGGAAGTGGCAGATTGCGGACCTGCAGGAGGGGAAAGTAGGGAGCGATACTGGATTGTGGGCGGCAGGAGGGAGGTCAGGATTTGCAGCGGCACCCCTGAGAGTTCACTGCGGCGCACCAGAGTGCCACGGCACACAGTTTGAGAACCGCTGGGGTATGCAAAGATTGGCAACATGGGTAGGAGAAAGTCTGAGGGATCAGTAAAGTGAAATTCTTCACATATGATTTTGAGATGAGTTGTTATGTCTGGACAGGCAGGAAGGATGTGAGTTTAGAGATAATAGAGAGAAAGAGAGACTAGGTTGAGAGCAGTTGAATGTAAGGGAGACGAAGAGAAGAGAAACTTGGCCAGGATGTGCAGTGAGTACAAATAAAGTGAAAAGTAGATTTTTCCTCAGTTTTGGATGCAAACCATAATGTTAAAATACAACATTGTCTGCCATAAGGTTTGTGTACATAAGTCCCAAAAAAAACCAGTCCTACAGAGATGGATTGTCTTTATCATGGAAATTGGTGTTTAATAATGGTATGATGTTAAAAAAAGAGTGATTATTACTTGTGATGTGAAGTGATATGATTTTTGCCTTAGTGCATACAAAGACCTGACCAGTAAGAGTTCAGGGAACCCTGTTATATCTCAGAAGTACTCTTGGTCTATTGCCAAAACCCTTAACTGATATCCATTCATATTCTCCGCTAACCTCTCAAATGAGAGAAAGGTATATAATTTTGATATGACTTCTCTTTAACCCTCAAATCATTTCTATCCAGCTCTAAATTATGCATTGCTGTGCCCCCCGGTCAATTTAATTTCTATTCTAAGAGTCTGTTATGCTTTTCAAGTGGAGATATACCATATCTTCACCTGTCCTAGGAACAGAGGATACATGTCCTTTTTAAAATATGATTTTGATAGTATTCTAATACCTGGCAGGGGGGGTCCAAACTGGTGGGGGGGGGTCGGCGGCTATCGGAGGCAGGCTAAACTGTTGTAATGTCAATAAAATATTCATATATTCCATGAAAACACCTTACGGTAATTTTACACTGCTGAATAAAAACAACTATTCTCCAAGGACAAGCAGGTCAGTTGTATTCTCACAGCTGGGTGTCGTCATCCGACAGAGTCCAGCGCAGACGCTGACTAGTGAGACCAATGAAGAACTTTCTAGCAGCATCCTACCACACATCTGCTGGTGCTTTCCTGCCTGACACATGAGTGCAGGTCCCTCAATCTTTGTTTTTCCGCAGAGCAGAGAGGACACATCATCGTGTTCCCCTCTCCTCTCAATGAGTATTTTTCTCTAATTTATAGTGCCTTTCTGTGTGGGTATTTTTGTCCTTTCATGTTTATTTTTTCCTTCCTTTTTATTTTATTCTGTTTCCCTTTAATTTTGTAGTTTTTTTGACTCTTCAGGTTTCCTTTCTTTTCAGCGAGTTCCTAGGCCCGTTTAGTATGGAGCACCAACCTCAGTTTGAATGCTGCTCCTTTTTACAGTTCACACTTGAAGAGTTTAAAATGTCCAAGAAAATTCCCAGTGGCTTCAAAATGTTTGCCCAATGTAATGGGTGATTTCTGTGACTGACCCGCACTGTTGGTGCATCAAGTGCCTTGGGCCTGACTGTGAGTCTAACTCTTGGTATCTGTTGCAAATGCAGTTGAGGACACAGAGGGTACAGCAGGTCCAGCAGAAGAGATTTTCTGGCTCCTCGAAGGCCAAAACATCAACATCGGAACTAGAAGTATTGACCTCAATAGCTGGTAAGGCTTTGACTACCATTGGGAGTGCAGTGGCATCGAAAAGGATTCTCCCCTCTCTCTCAACATCAGGCACCAAAAGTTAGGCCCCAGGAATGATCAGCATTGGACCCAACACCGAGGGCATTTATAGGTTTGGATTCAGCCTCATTGTCAGCGAAGGACTTCGATACTGAGCATTGGGGGAAGCCCAAGAAGCATAAGCATCAGTCCTTATTCACGCATGGTGCTGGGAGCTCCAGGGCATCGGCATTGCTGATACCTGAGAAGTGCTGGCACTGGGAGGAGCGGTCCCCCTGTTTGGTAGAGGTACCAGTGTGCATGTCTCCAAGCTTCCAGGTCCTCACTTCTGATTTAGCATTGACACCTTCTCAGGCTGCCTCTCTCCCAGTTCCTCCGCCTTTGCTGATACCTACCTTCGATAAGTGGTTCTGAGCCATACTTAGGGAGCAGCTGATGCAGATGCTGCAATTGCAATCCGCTTGGGCATCGATGGTGCTTGCATCAACTGTAGATCAGCCCTAGATTCTTCCTGAGGTTCCATCCATACCTGTGGAGAGATCATTGGCACCAGTGCCTCGAAGAGTGTCAACAACAACATCAACACATGCAGTAATGCTCTCAACATTTGGGGAGGAAGCTTCCCCAGAGTCTGAGGGTAGGGCTGTACCTCTACACTCTTTGGGGCATGAACAATGTTCCACTGAGCTGAGGCAGGCACAGACTCAGTCCTGTCTGAGTACGGTGAGAAGTCTGAATGGTAGTGAGGATGGCTGAGTGGTTAAGACGTTGAACATGTGTCCTCGTGAGTTCATGCCCCACTCCTGGTGGACTTTTGGAGTGGAAGAGTAGCCTAATGGTTAGTGCAGTGGGCTTTGGTCCTGGCAACCTGGGTTCAGTTCCCACTTCAGCTCCTTGTGACCTTGGGCAATTCACTTAACTCTCCATTGTCCCAGGTACAAAACCTTAGATTGTGAGCCCTCCAGGGACAGAGAAAGTACCTTCATATAATATGTGCAGCGCTGCGTACATCTAGTAGTGCTATAGAAATGATTAATAGTAGATGTGACCACTCATAGGACTCAGAAGAAGACCCTCATTACTTCTCATAGGAGAAGTCTTATGAGGTACTTTCTGATCCCTCTCCACCTTGAGAGACGCAGATCTCCACCTGAGGGTCTCTTTTTCATTGGTTTCATCAAGGAGATGGCTTCTGCCATCCCATTTAAGTTGGAGACAGAGGAAGAGCTCAGGGCAGAGATGTTATCTGTTTTGGACTATGAATCGCCTCCTAAGGAAGGGGTCACGGTACCATTGCACCCTAACCTTAAAGATGCACTGACGAAGAACTAGGAAACTCCCTCTCAGTGCAGGTCGAACCATTGTATCCAGAGGCTCCCAGCTTTGAGAGCACATCTACCTCAACATTCTCTGGTTATCAAGTTCACCCTCAAATGCGCTAGGAGCTCCAGGACTAATGCCTTGGCTCCTCCAAGTAGAGAGGTTTGGATACGAAATGCATATTTCATCCAATCCTACCAGCTCTACATGAGCCTTTACTTGCAGTCTACTATGCAATATACTAAGTTTTGCAGAGTCTCTCCCACAAGAGCAGGCCATAGAGCTTCGCCAGTTGACCAGTAAACATCTTGAGTGTGGGAAGTATTTGGCCAGGGGTGCATACAATTCTTTTGTCATTGTGTCCAGATTCTCAGCCATGGGTGTAGGGATGTGTATACATATTGATACCATCCAATCTCTGTCTCGGCAATCTCTAGCTGCAGCCTTGGAGGTTTTTGAGAGGGCCTAGGCGGCAACCCTACTGCTCTCAAAGGTGTAGGTTTCCACCACCTCCTCACTGTGCCCAGAACACGCAGGCCCAACATTCTCGGCCTTGCCAGTCCCGACCTCAGAAATTCCAGCTGCACTCAAAGTAGCCATCCCAGATGGCCTAACAATAGGGGGGAGGCTGCATTTTTTCCGTCACAGGTGGCCCCTTGTAAACTCCAACTGGTGGGTTCTTCAAATAGTCCATCTCAGTTACTCCCTGCTTTGGCATCAAAGACCACAAAATTGTCCACCAGCTCTTGGCACAAATAGGTACTTGTAGAGGAAATCTCCACCTTTCTATAGTCCAATGCAGTCAGACCCATGCCACCAGGGGAAGAAGGGAAGGGATTCTATTCCAGGTACTTCCTTTTGTCCAAAAAGATGAGGAAATTTAATCCCATCCTATACATAAGGGCCCTGAAGAAATTCCTGACCAAAGAAAAGTTCAGAATGATTTCCCTGGGCACCCTTCCCCCCATGATTCAGGAAAAATATTGGCTATGCTCTGTGCACTTAAAGGAGTCCTATATTCCTGTTTCAATACTTGCCAGTCACAGGAGGTATCTCAGATTCTGAGTAGGGAAACACCACTACTACTACTATCACATTCTGCTATTTGGTCTTGCATCAGCTCCCAGGGTATTCGCCAAGTGTCTAGTGGTATTTGCAGCAAAATTGCGCAGACTGAGGAATATATGTTTTTCCCTATCTGGCCGATTGGCTGGTCATGAGCACATTGCAGGAGGGAGCAACAGAATAAGTGCGCCTAACTATTTGGGTGTTGGAGTTACTAGGGTTTGTCATACACTACCCCAAATCCCACCTTCTCCCAGTTCACAATTGGAGTACATAGGAGCCCTGCTCGATACAGTGCAGGCTCGGGCTTTTCTCCACAGGCAAGAGCAGAGACCTTGACAGCACTTGCATCACAAGTCCAAAGTAGCAAGCAGCTCGGCAAATATTGAGATTGATGGGCCGCATGGCCTCAACAGTGCATGTCACTCCCATATCTCCACTTGAGAGGACCATTTGGAACAATGTAAAGCAGGGGTGTCCATCCTCAGCCCTCACCAGGTCAGGTTTTCAGGTTTCCCCGAGTGAATATGCATGGGATCTATTTGAATACAATGGAGGCAGTACATGCTAATAGATCTCATGCATAGTCACTAGGGAAATTCTGAAAACCCGACTGGATTGTGGCCCTTGCAGACCAAGGCTGGACAACCCTGCTCTAAAGGCTTTTAGAGATCAGTTACAGAACCAAATTATTCTCATTCAAATGGACAATTAGGTTGCAGTGTTCTATTGAACAAGGAGTGGGGGGTGCAGGATCCTACCCTTTGTATCAGGAAGCAGTGCGGATGTGGCAGTGGGCCCTCCTTAATGTATTTCTTGAATGAAGCCTCTTTTGCCCTTATTTTATCGGTTGCTTGTGTGGTGAACCATATATGCTTCCTGTTTCTCTTGTTTTTGTTTACAGATCTTTATACAAGGAAAGTAAACAAAAAGAAGAGAAACAGGAAGCCTTTACGTCTTCGTTCAAGAAATAGAGAAGAATGCAACAAGAGGATCACTGAAAAGATTACTTGATTAAACTCAAGCAAAGAGGGAAATACAGCTAGCAAAAGCAAAATGACCGTTTTCAGATATATTGGGGAAAGGAGAAAAGCTAGGAATGGAATTGTAAGACTGAAAGATGCTGAGAATGGCTATGTGGAGAGTGATGAGGATACAGTGAATGTGCTAAACTGCTATTTCTCTACTATTACTACTACTATTTAACATTTCTAAAGCGCTACCAGGGTTACGCAGCACTGTACAATCTAACAAAGAAGGACAGTCCCTGCTCAAAGGAACTTACAATCTAAAGGACAAAAAAGTGCAGTCAATCAAATTGGGGGCAGTCTAGATTTCCTGGATAGAGGTACAATGGTTAGGTGCCGAAAGCGACATTGAAGAGGTGGGCTTTGAGCAAGGATTTGAAGATGGGCAGGGAGGGGGCTTGGTGTATGGGCTCAGGGAGTTTATTCCAAGCATAGGGTGAGGCGAGGCAGAAAGGGCGGAGCCTGGAGTTGGCGGTGGTGGAGAAGGGTACTGAGAGGAGGGATTTGTCCTGTGAGCGGAGGTTACGGGTAGGAGCGTAAGGGGAGATGAGGGTACAGAGGTAATGAGGGGCTGCAGATTGAGTGCATTTGTAGGTTAGTATGAGAAGCTTGAACTGTATGCAGTACCTGATCCGAAGCCAGTGAAGTGACTTCAGGAGAGGGGTGATATGAGCATATCGGTCTAGGCGGAAGATAAGACGGGCAGCAGAGTTCTGAATGGTTTGAAGGGGGATAGATGGTTAAGTGGGAGGCCAATGAGGAGTAGGTTGCAGTAGTCAAGGCGAGAGGTGATGAGAGAGTGGATGAGAGTTTGGGTGGTGTGCTCGGAGAGGAAGGGGCAAATTTTGCTGATGTTATAGAGAAAGAAGCGACAGGTCTTGGGCTGTCTGCTGGATATGGGCAGAGAAGGAGAGGGAGGAGTCGAAGATGACTCCGAGGTTGCGGGCAGATGAGACGGGGAGGATGAAGGTGTTGTCGACTGAAATAGAGAGTGGAGGGAGAGGAGAAGTGGGTTTGGGAGAGAGAGAGGGAGCACTGCTAGACCCAGAGGTGGAGGAGAGGAAAGGAGAGAGACATAGCAATGTGGGAACCAGCCTCAATTTATACACAGGTCATAGCATTTTTGGCCATTTTTAGTCCTAAAACTGCCCTCGACTTATACATGAGTATATATGGTAAATCGAGTGCATCTTAGTCTTTGGTAAGGTCTATAAGTACAAAAGTTGTTCATCTCCACATAGTCCAATATGGGCACTCTAGACTTTGTCAAAGATATTTATTTTGCCTTTCATCTTTATACTTGCATGTTCTCAAAGAGCCACTGTAGTCAGCTTCTTCCATTTTCATTTTAAAAGCAAAACCATTGTAATCTTCCCATGCAAGTCTATGTGTTATATAGTACAAAAGTGACATATTCAGTAGCTTCTTGAGAGAGTCATAATACATGATATTCCATAATCTTGTAATTAAAATCTAGCATGAAAATCAATTTGCTCATCATTGCAGCCATTTTGTCATTTTATATAGTTCTTTTGTTGTGCAAAAAGGGGTCTAATTAGAAAACATGTTTTCTAATTAGAAAATATTAAAAACATGTTTTTCAGTTTCTTTTCATGAATTTGTAAAAAGGATTAAGTGTCTCTGATAACAGCAACACATAAAGCTAGCTGACACCTATGCAAATTCTCAGTAGGCTTTGTAGGCTCCCTACAAGCTCATCCCCAGTGGATCAGTCCCAATCATTTCTGTCCTCCCGCACCAGGGATAGCAGATTTTGGGTGGGCCTAGACAAGAAGTGGGTGGGCACAAGTGTTCTCCCCCCTCCCCCACCAACTTAAAAAAATATCTCAGCTGACAGGAAAACACTGCTCTCTACCTTGGCAGCCTGCTGCAGGCATGGGCTGAAAACTGAGCATGCACAGTTGCCAGTATCGGCAGCTTAGGAAGCTCAGACTTCTGTTTTCAGCACCATCAGGGGGAAGTCTTCAGCTGGTGGAGCTTGGGATCCCCACCAGCTACCACTAAATGTGTGCTGCTGTTGGGTGGACCTGAGCCCTAAGTGGGTGGGCCCCGGCCCACCCAGGCCCACCTGTGGCTATGCCACTGTCCCGCACCCCTCAGGCTCAGGACTCACCCAAATCTGACTCATTTCCTTGTCTTGCTCAACTCTCTCCCACTAGGCTTTACAGCCCCACAGCGCTGCTGACTCATTTCCTTGTCCTGCTCAACTCTCTCCCACTAGGCTTTACAGCCCCACAGCGCTGCACAGGCCTCTGGTCCTACACTTCCCCATCCGTCTCTGCATCTATCAAGTGTTCACAGCAGGGGTGTGCATGTGTGCTGATGTGAATATGCACACCTACAGCTTTGCCAAAAGACACAATTCCAGAGCCAAGTGTATTATACAAAGAGAGATTTTTATTTATTGATAATATTTAATTACTTGCATCACTGATGATGTTCAATGCAAGGTACAAAATATAAACATTAAAATATAATAAAACAGTCATAAAACCACAATTAACAATCAGTATATATAATCCCTAAACCTCCCTCCAACCATTGCAACCCAGTCATCTCAAATCCACCCTCACAAAACTTTTCTTTAAAAAAATAGAAGCTTTCCCAACTACCCCCACCCAACCCTCCCCCCCCCCCCCCCCCAATTTTTAACAAGTCTCTGAAACCAAAACTATCTCACGTTGAATATCCAAAGGGAGCTGGTTCCACTAAAAGAGGCCCATTTCTTAGATGTGCATATCTAAATTCTGGGGTTCTTCAAGTCATACCAGAAATCTGAGTGACTTTTTACATTTCACATTTATTCCAACAAACTCTGGTGCCAAGTCTTACATTAATGAAAAGGCCAATTGGCCAAATGATTTAGTATCGTTTACGTTCATATAGTTTGGATTTGATCTTTTCTAATTATAGTGGCCATCTATTCCATTTCCTTCTAAAGTATGTTGTTAATACACCAATACTATATTTTTTGAATGGATAATTACAAAAGACAGTTTGGTAACTCACTTGCTAGAGAGTCCCTGTTAATATGCATTCTAGAAGAGTAGGCTGAAATGATCCTGCCTTGACAATTACTACAAGGAGATAAGCAATAAGAAATCTTCACATTTATAATCAATCACATGTTTAAACAAATCAGAACTCAAATCATCTGGTAATATGCAGAATATTAATACAACTTTTGAAGATGTAGTAACATTGCTAAATTTGGAAAATCTGTGATACAGTGACTGTTTCTTACACTAACATAAAACTTCTAATTACATTACTATAATAAGTCTTCTGTTCACATTTCTTTTTAAGCATGTTTGACAATCACAAGCTTGCAATGCATCAAACTACATCATAGAAACCTAGAAAATAATGTTAATTTAGAAACTGCCTGTAGCAAATCTGCTTCCCTAAACAGCACTCCTCTATCCAAGACAATCCTCTCTCCAAGACTATAATTGTCCAGTCATTAAGAATATTTCCTGCTGTTCACCACAGAGATGAAAGCTCACATTAGTAATGATGGGTGCCAGAGGTCATCAGTATTATATATTCACTGTAGAAAATAAGATATCTTCAGATGGACCAGATGTAAGTTTTCATTGTTAGATTCCAAAAGAAGGAGGCAGTTTACTAGCAGACCTTACAGAGGGCCCCTGATGGTGGGAATCAGATCTTTACTATGTCAATTTGCTCAGATCTGCTGATTTCATCCTGTTGAAGCTTTAATGCAGAGTTCTTCAATGCAAGGCCTGGGGGCCAATGGCGGTCCATGGAGACCTCTGAGGTAGCCTCCATCTTCATTGGATTTTTTTTTCTGCTACTCTCTTGCCTGTTTGCCCAAGCTCAGGACAGACAAGGGGAAGTGGATGGTAGGAAAAGCCGCATACTTGAAGGAAAGGGTATTTCTCGATAGTCAAAGAGAATGCATTTGGAAATGCCCACTTCCTTAAGTGGACATTTCCAAATGAAAAGTTTGAAGGTGGGCTGGAAGGGGTGGTTGTCATTGACACACACTGGTCAGCAGTGTCGCAGCCCCACTTAGGAGGCTATTTGGCTGCTGTCCTCCAGCTCATTTGGATCCAAAGTGGCCCTGATTTAAAAAATTAAGAGAAGATCGTTGCTCTAGTGTAACATTTTACCCTGACTGCCTGTAACATCCTGGCATAAGGAGTACATGAAATTAACTTGATTTACCTGAACCTCTTTGTTCCATAGTAGGTTGCTTGTGAACTCTCTTTTGCGAGAAACAATTAATGCTAACCTTTTCCAGAATCCCTCACACCATGAGTAAACACTTTACTCTTGCGGTGGAGGACTGATATGGTTCGAGAAGCAGGCGGATAACCAGGGAAGCAAGGGTTCAAATCCCACTTCTCCCTCTGGACACCCCTTGTGACCCTGGATAAACTATTTTACTCTCAATTGGCTTAGGTACAGACTCAGAAGCCTAGATTTACCAATGTGCATTAACGATTTTACGCGTGCTTTTTAATGAATCATAACTTGCTTTGAGTTCAGGTTTGGAAAGGCAACTAACCAAATCTAAAATCCAAAGACTAGCAATCTCATACCTTTATTGTGTTCCACTAAGAATGCTGATCATCCACATGATTTTTCTGTGCTTAACGGGAAGAGAAATATTCATCATAAATAATATCCAAAAGGTCCAATAAGGGACTTTGGGGTAGCAGTTTTCAATGAGTGCTAACAACTTGCAGATTTGTGGATTTTTTGTACCATGGGACTGCAAGCAATTTTACCAATAGAATTTACCTTTCAAAATTGACCCATGCTGTGGGGAGTATTTAGCCTGTATATTTTGTAGGCTCAAAGTAGATAGGTTTAATCAGTGAATAGTGGATACAAGAATTTGAAAATGAAATCCCCTTGCCTGCTTTTCCTGCCCCAACCACTGGCTCTGCTCCTGCTCATAGTGAAGGATCTGAGGTAGTTTTGGATGGGGCTATGTCCAGAGGTAAATTCTTTTCAAATTTACCTTTAGATGCATGCCACAATTCCATGTTCAGCTGCACCCTTAATTAGAATGTCTGCAAGTAAACTAGAAAAAGGCTTTGGTTTATGTTGCATACAGTATGGCAGAGTATATAAGTGACTGACTGACTGATTTATCCTAGTTTGGTAGATTTCACAACTGTAATATGTCTTATTCCAACCCAGATCTCACAGGAGTCTCTTTGAGCACTGGTTTCTACTAATTCATTTTGGAGTCTGGGTCGATATTGCTGCAGAGCTGCTGCTGACGTCCGAAACTGAAACCTCAGATGCCCTGCTTTGGCTTTTGGCATTTTACTATAATCCACATGAGAATCCTCAGATGAGTCAAACACTGGTGGGTGTTGGTGTCTGCACTGGTCTGGTGCTGCAGCAGCTATTTTCAATAATGTCTAAGGAATATACTATTCAGTTTTAATGTAAGGAAACATAATGCTTCTATCTTATTTGATCTGTGGAGATGCTACTGGATTAATGTGTTTTTCAGAGCATACTCTCTTATTCTTTGGTATATTAGTATAATCAGAGGAATGAACACATTATTGAAATTTTCTTATTCTCCTAAAATGGCTTGCCCATAACCGACTAGAGTTGACTGTTCAAAAACAACAAAAAAATGTTTGATACTTTGGAAAATTTCACTGACTGTGATAATGAATATGTTTGAGCTTCATACAACCTTTTTTATCACTATAAAAGCAGTCTCACTCTAGTATGGTGTTAGAACTACTCATGCTTATTAGAAATATGTGAAAGGGGATGGCCAAGCGGCTATATGGAAAGTCTCCAGTCACCAAGTAGGACATTCTTCTTCCTAGGTTAGGAGAATGTTATGAAAGCCATTTTGGAGCCCCTGGTATGAGGAAGGGAAGGGTAGGGTAGCCATGGTTAGTGCTTAACGATGACATCTATTGGCTGGATTTAGAAGCCTCTAAGATTATAGTTTTCCTAAATGAGCCCTGGGGATTTGCCCGTGGCCCAAAACTGGGACCATCCAGGGATGGCCCAAAGGTATCGGAGAAAATGTTTCTTCACCCAACGCGTAATTAAACTCTGGAATTCGTTGCCGGAGAACGTGGTGAAGGCGGTTAGCTTGGCAGAGTTTAAAAAGGGGTTAGACGGTTTCCTAAAGGACAAGTCCATAAACCGCTACTAAATGGACTTGGGAAAAATTCACAATTCCAGGAATAACATGTATAGAATGTTTGTACGTTTGGGAAGCTTGCCAGGTGCCCTTGGCCTGGATTGGCCACTGTCGTGGACAGGATGCTGGGCTCGATGGACCCTTGGTCTTTTCCCAGTGTGGCATTACTTATGTACTTATATACCCTAGGTCAGGGGTGGGCAACCATGGTCCTCAAGGGCCACAACCTAAATGCCACAATGAATATGCATGAGTTTGATTTGCATCTACAGTTTCCATTGTATGCAAATAGCTCTCATATATATTTATTGTGGAAATCTTGAAAGCCTGACTGGGTTGTGCCCCCAAGGACTGTGGTTGCCCACTTCTGCTCTAGGTGAATCTTTAGCCAGGAACCACCTACCCCCATCTCAGGGGTAACTCAAGGCCTCCCTCCATCATCCAGCATCTCCCCTTTCCCTTCCCTGTGGTCCAGTATCTCCCTTTCATTTCCTTAGTCTTCTCAATAGTCCAGCATCTCCCCCTCTCTACCCTGTGTATAATTATCCCCCCTCCTTAGTTCAAAATCTCCCCTTTCCGTTGGTTCCTTGCCCTATAGTCCAGCATCTCTCCTCCCCTTCCTCCTAGATCTATGCTACTGCAATCGCCACCATCACCCTTCCTCTGCCAGGGCCAAAGCTGCAAGGAGACTGATTTAGCATTAGCACAGTGCCTTTAACCACAGGCCTACATTCAAGTTCTGCCAAATTCTGCTCACTCTCTGATGCAGGATTTCTTGTCAGCACTCGAGTATGAGCCTGTGCTTAATGGTTTTGCACCAGTGCTGAATCTACTTGCCCCTTCAGCCCAGAAAGAGGTAGGGCAAACAGAGGGAAGAAAAGTGGGGGAGATGAGAGAAATGCTGTGCTCCTGCCATGCTGCCACTGTAAGCAGACACCTAGTCTGCCTTGTGGTAGGGCCATTCCAGGGACCATTACTGCTAAACGTCTAGATATTTTGGGAAGCAGGAATAAAATCCTTGGGCTATTGGACATTAAGGCTCATGGAACCAAATATTAACCTTGATTCCAACTGTGCTGTAAGTACAAAGGAACAGTGGAGACTGCAAAGTCAAAGAGACTTGAAGAGATGCCTTTATGTTTGTTTATTCATGTTTGATATACTGCTATTTAGTAAAAAAAAAAAAAAAAAGTAAAATGATTTGCAAAAGAAAACAAATTAAAAATCAGAAATGGAATTTCTTTAAATCAACAGAAATGCTAAATGTGAAAAAGATAAGATTTAGTCTATGGGGGTTCAAGCAGATAGGACAGAACAGGTTGATAAACCCACACCCCTCCTCCCACTATATCTGAGATCCAGGTAAAGCAAGGAAAAATAAATAAATCTCAAAGAAAGGGGAAGTGTGTTCTACAGAGAAAGTGCAATGAAAAAGAAGGCATATTGCCCAGTTGACTCAAGGCACATGTGGGTACTACTGGCAACACCATCTCTACATGATTCTGAGAACGTAATGGATGCACAGAAACAGAAAAATGAAGGCAGATAAAGATCATATGGCCTATCCAGTCTTCCCATCCATGCCATCTACTATCCCTTCCTCTCCGTTAGAGATCCTATCTACGTGTGCCATGCTTTCTTAAATTCATCCCAGTCTGTGGAAAAGAATCACAGAAGTTAGGTAGTGGAAGCTACCACTACAGAATACCTTAATGACCATAACCAGGAGTGTAAAATGAATCTGAAACTGTATGGGGAGCCAGTGGTGTTAGAAAAGGAACAGGGTGATGTGGAGGGGCATTTTTGAAAGGGACGTCCAAATTGTGATTTGGACATCCTTGCAAAACGGCGAAATCTAGGGGCGGGGAAACCTGTATTTTCGAAAGAAGATGGACATCCATCTTTCGTTTCGAAATTACTGTTAGGGATGTCCAAATCCTTAAATTTCGCCATCCCTAGACACGATCGTTTCTGATTTTCGGCGATTTTCGAAACCAAAGACATCCATGTCAAAAACCACCAAATGCAAGCCATTTGGTCGTGGGAGGAGCCAGCATTTCTAGTGCACTGGTCCCCCTGACATGCCAGGACACCAACCGGGCACCCTAAGGGGCACTGCAGTGGCCTTCATATATTGCTCCTAGGTACATAGCTCACTTACCTTGTGTGCTGAGCCCCCCCCCCCCTAAACCCACTCCCCACAACTGTACACCACTACCATAGCCCTTACGGGTGAAGGGAGGCACCTAGATGTGGGTACAGTGGGTTTCTGGAGGGTTTTGGAGGGCTCACTTTTTCCTCTACAAACGTAACAGGTGGGGGGGGGGGGGTTGGGGCTGGGTCCACCTCTCTGAAGTGCAATGCACCCACTAAAACTGCTCCAGGGACCTGTATACTGCTGTGACGGACCTGAGTAAGACATCTGAGGCTGGCACAACATTTTTAAAGATGTTTTTTGAGGGTGGGAGGGGGTTAGTGACCACTGGGGGAGTAACGGGAGGTCATCCCTGATTCTCTCTGGTGGTTATCTGGTCATTTCAGCCACCTTTTTGTGCCTTAGTCGTAAGAAAAACAGGTCCGGGTGAAAACGTCCAAGTGTTCGTCAGGGACGTCCATGTTTTTTTTCGATTATGGGTCAAGGACATCCAAGTGTTACGTATGCCCAAGTCCTGCCTTCACTACGCCTCTGACAGGCCCCCTTGAACTTTGGCCATCCTTGTGACGGAGTTCAGTTGGAGACGTCCTAAATCGGGTTTTGATTATACCAATTTGGACGTCCATCTTCCGTTTTATGTCAAAAGATGGATGTCCTCTTTCGAAAATGAGCCCAATAGTCAGATTTCTGTGCACTGATAACAGGAAAAAGAGGCTGTCATGGAGTTTCACTAAAAGGAAACCGTTTCCTCCATGTACTGTTTACTTCTAAGAAGTGTATACAAAAGATAAGAATACCCAAACTCTATCAGCTGGATTTGCATCAAGATGTGATTATTTTTTGCAACAAACTGTGTATAGTATCTAATCAGATCTAGCAAAAGTGAACATCACTCCCTTAAGGACTGAAAAGAATGCTTAAACTATTTCAAGAATAGTTACTTAGCACCAAGTTGTACACAATACCAATGTGAGGAAGTGGCTCGGTGAACCCTAGTTGTTCTTAAGACACATCCTCTCTGGACCATCTTAACAGAGATAGGATAGAAAATCCTAATCAAGATGGTGTGGCCCAGAGCAAGAAGGATAAAACCTCCAAATTGGGGGAAGACAGGAAGGAGCTGAGGAAAGCTTCTGAGACACTTGTGATAGCTGAAGGACCCTAAGTATTCCATAGGCTATATAAAGTAGGACTGGCTGTTTGTGTTTGCATTATTATTCTGAATAAAGGGTGCATCAACCTTCCCCCCCCCCCCCCCCCCCCCACGTGTGCATTTTTAGCTGCTGGGAGCAGCCGCACGGCTCTTGCCTCCGCTGGCTCCCTGCTCCCTCTGCCCCGGAACAGGAAGTAACCTGTTCCGGGGCAGAGGGAACCAGCGGAGCCGACAGGCACGCAGCTGCTCTCTGCACCCCTCCAGCAGCGTACACCCGGGGCTTACCGCCCCGCCCTTGGTACGCCGCTGGCAGGCTGTACTGGATGAGATGAGACTCAGAAAGGATATACTAACCATAGAGAGCCGGATGCTAGAGGAGCTGCAGCAACAGCTCTTAGGTATGAAAAATAAGTATGAAGGAGGCTTGCTTAAAGTGAATTCTTGTGCACCAAGTTGAGAGAGCAGAAACTTCTAGTGGAAAAGCTGTGCTGGGAGGAGGAGTGGTTCAAAAGAGAACACTGAGAACTATCTAAGGAGATGAGAACATGTGAAAGTGAGAAGGAGAAGGTAACCTGAAGAGTTCAGAAATTACAAGAACAGCTGAAGGAGTGTGTCCCAGCTGACCACTTTGAGAACATGAACAGTTCACTGACCAGTGACGTGAATGAGAAAACTAAGGAACTGATAGCCACAGAAGGTGAGCTCCAAAGAGCTTGAGGACCAGATCTACCTGTGACAGTTCAGGCCGGGGGGCTATCAGACCAAAGCAGAAGCTGCAACATCAGAAACAGAGAACATAAGTGTGGCCATACTGGGACAGACTGAAGGTCCATCAAGCCCAGTATCCTGTTTCCAACAGTGGCCAGTCCAAGTCACAAGTACCTGGCAAGATCCTAGAACAGTAAAATAGATTTTATGTTGCTTATCCTAGAAATAAGGCGTAGATCATCCCCAAGTCCATCTTAATAATGGCTTATGGACTTTTCTTTATGGAAGTTAGCCAAACCTTTTTTAATCCCTGCTAAGCTAACTGCTTTTACCACATTCACTGGCAACGAATTCCAGAGTTTAATTACATGTTGAGTGAAGAAATATTTTTTCCGATTTGTTTTAAAATTGCTACTTTGTAGCTTCATTGTGTGCCCCCTAGTCCTAGTATGTTTGGAAAGAGTAAATAAGCGATTCACGTCCATCCATTCCATTCCTCTCATTGTTTTATAGATCTCTATCATATCTCCCCTCAGCCGTCTCTTCTCCAAGCTGAAGAGCCCTAGCCGCTTTAGCCTTTATTCATAGGGAAGTCGTCCCATCTCCTTTATCATTTTCATTGTCCTTCTCTATACCTTTTCTAATTCCACTATATCTTTTTTGAGATGTGGTGACCAGAATTGCACACAGTATTCAAGGTGAGGTTGCACCATGCAGTGATACAAAGGCATTAAAACATTCTCATTTTTGCTTTCCATTCCTTTGCTTTTAACATTCTATATGCTTCAATGTATCATCAACAATGACACCTAGATCCTTTTCCTGGCCGGCGACCCTAATGTGGCACCTTGCATCATTTAGCTATAGTTTGGGTTCCTTTTTCCCACATGCATCTTTTTGGACTTGCTGATATTAAATGTCATCTGCCATTTGGATGCCCAGTCTCGTAAAATCCTCTTGCGATTTAACAACTTTGAATAACTTTGTGTCATCAGCAAATTTAATTACCTCACTAGTTATTCCCATCTCTAGATCATTTATAAATATGCTAAAAAGCAGCTGTCCCTGCACAGACCCCTGCGAAACCACACTATCCACCCTTCTCCATTTAGAATACTGACCTTGTAACCCTACTGTCTGTTTTCTATCTTTTAACCAGTTTTTAATCCACAATAGGACATTACCTCCTGTCTCGTAGCTCTCTAATTTCCTCAGGAGTCTTTCATGAGGTACTTTGTCAAATGCCTTTTGAAAAATCCAGATACACAATATCAACTGGCTCACCTTTATCCACATGTTTGTTCATCTCTTCAAAGAAATGTAGTAAATTGGTGATTCAAGATTTCCCTTCACTAAATCCATGTTGGCTTTGTCTCATTAATCCATTCGTACATGTATGCTCTGTAATTTGTTCTTTATAATTGTCTGTACCATTTTGCCTGGCACCAGTCAGGCTCACCATCTATAATTTCCCGGATCACCTCTGGAACCCTTTTTAAAACTACTACTAGTTTGTCATTTCATAGCGCTACTAGACATATGCAGTGCTGTACACTTGAACATGAAGAGACAGTCCCTGCTCAAAAGACCTTACAATCTAAAAATTGGTGTTACATTCTCCACCCTCCAATCTTCTCGTACCATGCTTGATTTAAAGATAAATTACATATTACTAATTAATTTTTCAATTCTGTCAGTACTCTGGGATGTATACCATCTGGCCCAGATGATTTGCTACTCTTCAATTTGTTAGATTGCCCCATTACATCTTCCAGATTTAGAGATTTGATTCAGTTTCTTTGACTTGTCAACACTGAATACTATTTCTGGCATTGGTATCTCTCCCACATCTTCCATGGTGAAGACTGAAGCAAAGAATTAATTTAATCTCTCCGCTATGGCCTTGTCTTCCCTGAGTTCCCCTTTTACCCCCCTGTCATCTAGCGCAATGTTTCCCAAGTCCAGTCTTGGAGTACACCTTGAGGCATATTTTCAAAGCACTTTGGGAGGCTAAGTTCCATAGGTTTCTATGGAACTTTAGGAGGCTAAGTGCTTTGAAAATGAGCTTGCTTGCCAGTTAGGTTGTCATGATATCCACAATGAATATGCATGAAAGAGATTTGCAGTGTATGCAAATCAAGTTCATGCATATTCATTGTGGATATCCTGAAAACTTGACTGGCAAGGCATACTCCAGGACTGGACTTGGGAAACACTGACGTAGCGGTCCAACTGATTCTTTTTCTGGCTTCTTGCTTCTTATATACCTAAAAAAGTTTTTACTTTGTATTTTTGCCTCCTGGTCAATCTTCTTTTCAAATTCTCTCTTCACCTTCCTTATCAGCTCTTTGCATTTGACTTGACATTCCTAATGCTGTTTCCTGTATTTTCAGTTGGATCCATTTTCTGAAGAATTTTCTTTTAGCTAATTTTCTAATAGCTTCCTTCACCTCATTTTTTTAACCATGCCAGCTGTCTTTTGGCCTTCCTTCCTCCTTTTTTAATATATGAAATGTATCTGGCCTGGGCTTCCAGGATGGTGTTTTTGAACAGCATCCATCCTGATGTAAATTTTTAACCTTTGCAGCTGCACCTTTAGATTTGTTTGTTTTTTTACCATTCTCATTTTACCATAGTCTCCTTTTTGAAATTAAATGCTGAAGTATTGGATTTCCTGTGTGTACTTACTCCAGAGCTTATATCAAATCTGATCATGTTATGATCACTGTTGTCAAGAGGCCCCTGCACCAGATCATGCACTCCACTAGGTCTAGAATTGTTTCCTGCATATTGGTTCCTGAACCAGCTGCTCCATAAAACCATCTTTGATTTTACCTCTCTGGCATGTTCTGATGTTACATTTACCCAATCAATATCTGAGTAATTTAAATCGCCCATTATTATTGTATTCCCCAGTTTGATTCAAGGCCCTCCTTAACACATAATGCTACCCCTCCACCAACTTGATCCACCCTATCACTGTGATATAATTTGTACCCTGGTATAACAGTGTCCCACTGGTCATCCTCATTCCACCAGGTCTCAGAGATGCCTATTATACCTATCTTTTCATTTAATGCAATCTATTCTGATTCTCCCATCTTATTTCTTAGGCTTCTAGCATTTGCATATAGACATTTCAAACTGTTTGTTGTTCCTATTTACAACTTGCTCTACAGTTGGCAGTGATAATTTGAAATCGCAAGATGGGCGTCCTTCTCACAGGGTTGCCCAAATCAGCATAATCGAAAGCCAATTTTGGGCGTCCTCAACTGTTTTCCGTCGCGGGGTCGACCAAAGCTCACTGGGGCGTGTCAGAGGCATAGCGAAGGCGGGACTGGGGTGTGCCTAACACATGGGCGTCCTCCACCGATAATGGAAAAAAGAAGGGCGTCCCTGACGAACACTTGGATGACTTTACCTGGTCCTTTTTTTCTTACGACCAAGCCACAAAAATGTGCCCTAAATGACCAGATGACCACCGGAGGGAATTGGGGTTGACCTCCCCTTATTCCCCCAGTGGTCACTAACCCCCTCCCACCCTAAAAATATTTTTTAAAATATTTTTTCCAGGATCTATGCCAGCCTCAAATGTCATACCCAGCTCCCTGACAGCAGTATGCAGGTCCCTGGAGCAGTTTTAGTGGGTGCAGTGCACTTCAGCCAGGTGGACCCAGGCCCATCCCCCCCATACCTGTTACACTTGTGGTGGTAAATGTGAGCCCTCCAAAACCCACTCGAAACCCACTGTGCCCACATGTAGGTGCCCTCCTTCACCCATAAGGACTATAGTAGTGGTGTACAGTTGTGGGGAGTGGGTTTTGGGGGACTCAGCACACAAGGTAAGGGAGCTATGCACCTGGGAGCAATTTCTGAAGTCCACTGCAGTGCCCCCTAGGGTGCCCGGTTGGTGTCCTGGCATGTGATTGGGACCAGTGCACTACGAATTCTGGCTCCTTCCATGACCAAAGGGCTTGGATTTGGTCATTTCTGAGATGGGCATCCTCGGTTTCCATTATCGGCGAAAATCGGGGACGACCATCTCTAAGGTCAACCTAAATTTTGTGATTTGGGCATCCCTGACCATATTATCGAAACGAAAGATGGCTGCCCATCTTGTTTCAATAATATAGGTTTCCCCGCCCCTTCGCGGGGACGTCCTGCAAGGACGTCCTTAGGAAAACTTGGGCACCCCTTTTGATTATGCCCCTCCTGGTCTACTATGGTCTCTATTGCAGCCTCGCTATCAGGATGCCCTGTCTTCCCTGTTATGGTGATATCTTTGAAAGATATGAATCCATGTGGAACCATAAGGAGGAGCAAATTAAGGCCCAAGAGCTGGAGGCTATTAATGCCATACTCCAGAGTCGATTGCATGAAGCAATCCACAGGAGGACAACGCACAGCACATGAGAGGAAGACAGTCCAGAAGCATGCGCATAGCTGGTTGTAGCAAATTTGATGCTAATGCAGTAGCTTGTGGATTTAATGTCAGTGTGCACGAGCACAAGGAGAAAATGGTGACGCTTGAAAATAGCATACAGAACCTGCAGAAACAGCTGGCAAAGAGACAGGTTAGACATGAGAGTAAGAAGGGGCCAGAGCGAAACCCTGGAGTTGAAGCATTTACAGGACCTCTGAGCCCTGGCATCCCACCCCAGTTGTAGAGAGAAAACTAGCCAAGAGCTGGTTTTTGCAAAGTCTCTTAAAGTATGGACTGTCTCTCCAAATGTTGAAAGGCTCGGAGGAGGAGAACAAGTCTGAGAGTCCAAGTTGAAATCAAGCAATGACGTTTAAGGGAGTCTGTAAGTCAGTTTTGACCACTTGGGACATCAGTGATGATGTAATTCCCAGCACAATGGTGGATGCTGGTGTTAAGGACAGAGTAAAAAGGGGACTAAAAATAAATTACCCAGCCGATATTTGGAAGAAGAGCTGACTGGTTATTTCCTATGATACAACAGTTGAGAAAAAAGGTTATTCAGTAGACATTAAGGACCCAGTTCAAGGTCGAGATGGATAAGTGAGTTCCAGAGCTGAGATTGAGGGAAATGAGCTACAGTGTGCCTGGTCTGTGATGCAGAGTGGAAATGCAGTGCAGGGGGCCCAGAAAGCTCTTGGTAGTACACGAAATACAGTGATCCAATTCAAGGACTTATTGAGTGCCACTGAACAAGGGAAGGCCAAGATATTTGTAGAAATGCTTGAAAGGAAATTAAATTCCTGCAATGTGTCCCCAGGATTCGGAAATGTGTCCATTGCTTGGCCCCAAAGAGAGAAAGGGTATATTTTTCCTTAAGACACATCCTTCGCAGGCTGCTGTGACAGATGGGAAAGCCTAGTCAGCAGGTTGTGGCCAATTGCAGGAAGGGTAAAACTGAGGGAAAGTCAAGAGGCCCCAGGAGTACTGAGAGAAGCTTACAAGACCCTGCTAGTGATAGCTGAGTGACCCCAAGTATTACATAATGTATGCGGTAAGACTGGCTGATGGTATTTGCATTATTGTCCTGAATAAAGGGTTTTGTTTGTTCTTGAAGCTGCCTCAGTATTTGTTTATAGGCCTCCAAGAGGCGAAGGGTTCATGCACTTGCCTACACTATCAAAACCAGGTACGTAGTTGTCATTTGTACTTCTGAAACCATTTGAGTGTATTTCAGTACAGTTTTAGTATTGATTGATTCTACTGAGTTTTTTATGGTACTCCTATTACCAAAGTGTCAAATATTACAAATCCATAGAGTAATGGCCAAAAATCATATAATCAGGAAATTAAAAAATAAGGGGAATGATGAGCAAAGACAATAATTAGCTTTAAATGGAAATATAGTTGTAGATCTCAGCTCTAAATGGATAGGCCAAGAGGCCAGACAATTTTTTTTTCCTATAGCTATAGAATGGGAGAAAAATCTTAGTGAAGCAAAGTGGAAGAGGCAGGTGACAGAATGAACTGCTCCTTGAGAAGCAGTTGTGTGATTAAAAAGAGAGGAATGGGTGGATTTTCTGTAATGCTGAAGAGATGGACATATCAGGGTTTTCAAAAGAGGAAATATGCTGAACGAAAGAGGAATCTGAATAACAACCCAGATTAATCATAGTAAAGGAAAAGGTAAATAAAGGGAGGAGTTCCTCTTAGTTTGATGTAAAATCTGCTTCAGTTGGAAAGAGCACATTCAGGCAGAGAAAGCAAGTGCACAAATTGTACAGCAGTCGATGCTGCTGGGAGCTACTTTCCTCTGGGATATGAGCCAAAAAAATAGCTGCAGTGAACTTAATAGCAGAAGGCGTCAACAGATGTCGCTCAATGCACAGATAACCAGTGCAGATCATGACTGCAGCAAAAAAGAAAGAAAGAAATCTTATAAACATACTGAAAACTTCTAACTAAGGGTTCCACTGACAGAAGGGGAAACTTTAAAAGGTGACAACCTAGTGAACTGTAGAAAGCTTTTATTGAAAATGTCTCACCACCACCACGAGAAAATGTATCCTCTGTACTCTGTGGCATTATGCAACAGCACAGGATCTCATGCATAAGTATATAAGTATTGCCATACTGGGACAGACCAAAGGTCCATCAAGCCCAGCATCCTGTTTCCAACAGTGGCCAATCCAGGTTACAAGTACCTGGCAAGATCCTAAAACAGTACAATACATTTTATGCTGCTTATCAGCAGTGGATTTTCCCCAAGTCTATTTTAATAATGACTTATAGACTTTTCTTTTAGGAAGCTATCCAATCCTTTTTTTAAACCTAATAAGCTAACTTCTTTTACTACATTCTGTGGCAATGAATTTGGAGTTTAATTACACGTCAAATGAAGAAATATTTCCTCTGATTCGTTTTAAATTTACTACTTTGTAACTTCATTGTGTGCTCCCTAGTCCTAGTATTTTTGGAAAGAGTAAACACGAGATTCATATCTACCCATTCCAATCCATTCATTATTTTATAGATCTCTATCATATCTCCCCTCAGTCGTCTTTTCTCTAAGCTGAAGAGCCCAAGCCACTTTAGCCTTTCCTCATAGGGAAGTCGTCCCATCCCCTTTATCATTTTTGTCACTCTTCTCTGTACAATCACAGTACATTACCATACAAGTGTCTTCACACCCCTGTACATTTTTCATACTCTCTTGTCTAAAATATACAGCTCAAAATGTACTAAAGTAAACATTTCACTGATGTGCACAACATACTTGATATTTTCATCATGAAAGAACTATTACAGAAATATTCAAAAAGAAATTAACAATAAGAAACCAAAAAAATTGATTGCATATCCTTTCTCATAGTAATTGTTTGCTGATGTGTCATGCTGGGGGGAGAATCTCTTTGGAGAGAAAGTTAAGGCTGCATCTCTCATCAGTGAGCACAGCAATACCCTTAAATCCCACTCCAGGCCCTCTTAGTAACATAGTAGTAAATGACAGCAGATAAAGACCTGTACGGTGCATTCAGTCTGCCCAACAAGATAAACTCATTTTACATGGTATGTGATACTTTATATGTATACTCCGTTCGCTGGGTAAATGTCTCCTGTCGTCCCCCTTCTCCCCCACTGCTAACTCCCGTCTCCGTTCCTTCTGTCTCGCTGCTCCCTATGCCTGGAATAGACTCCCTGAGCCAGTACGTCAGGCTCAATCTCTGGCTGTCTTCAAGTCTAGGCTTAAAGCCCACCTCTTTGCTACTGCTTTCGACTCCTAAACATGACTCTCTTACTCAACACCCTCACTTATCACCCCTACCACTGCAATTTCCCCACCCCTAGCTGTCTGTTCATCTGTCCAATTTAGATTGTAAGCTCTGTTGAGCAGGGACTGTCTTTTCATGTTAATTTGTACAGCGCTGCCTAGGTCTAGCAGCGCTATATAAATGTTTAATAGTAGTAGTAGTATACCCGAGTTTGATTTGTCCTTTCCATTCTCAGGTCACAGACCGTAGAAGTCTGCTCAGCATATTTCTTGTACTAAAAGTTCTAAAGCTAATGTCGAAGCCCCTTAAAATTTACACTGAAGCCCATCCATATCTATTCAGTCACGATCAGGACATAGACCATAGAAGTCTGCCCAGCAACGGCTTTGCTTCCCAATTACCAGCGTCGCCACCCAATCTCCACTAAGCTTCCGTAGATCCATTCTTCTAAATAGGATTCCTTTTTGTTTATCCCATGCATGTTTGAATTCCATTACAATTTTCATCTCCACCACCTCCTGCGGGAGGGCATTCCATGTGTCCACCACCCTCTCCGTGAAAAAATACTTCCTGTCATTACTCCTGAGTCTGCCCCCTTCAATCTCAATTCATGTCCTCTAGTTCTACTGCTTTCCCGTCTCCAGAAAAGGTTTGGTTGCGGATTAATACCTTTCAAATGTTTGAACGTCTCTATCATGTCACCCCTGTTTCTCCTTTCCTCCAAGGTATATATGTTCAGGTCAACAAGTCTCCTCATATGGTTTGCAACGCAAATCCCATACCATTTTTGTAGCTTTTCTTTGCACCGCTTCCAGTCTTTTTACATGTTTAGCATGGTACGGCTTCCAAAATTGAACACAATACTCCAAGTGGGGCCTCAAAACCTCCTTTTTTCTGCTGGTTATACCCCTCTCTATGCAGCCTAGCATCCTTCTGGCCACAGCTGTCGCCTTGTCACATTGTTTCTTCACCTTTAGATCCTCGAACACCAACACCCCACTCTCTCCTGAGTCAAGCTTACTAATCTCTCCCCTCCTATTCGGTATCTCTCTTTTGGGTTTCTGCACCCCAAGTGCATCACTCTACACTTCTTGGTGAGTTTCAAATTATCCTCCAGCAACTCATCTGGGGAAGGTGATACTAGGGGAGATAAGGGGAATAAGCTGCCTGCCCAGGTGCAGGGTATGTCCCAGGAGACCACAAATATGTTGTCCAGCTCTTTTTTTAAGACTTCCGGTACAGATACCGAATATACCCATAGATTTAAAAGGGGAAGTGCAAAAGACGGGGGACAAAACAAAAGAGTGAACAAGAAATGAGTGGTGTAATTAATATCTCGTCAATGAGGTTGTCTTCAATACAGCAGGAGATATTATCTAAGGGACTCTCATTTGTTCCTTCTTCTGCATATGATGCATTTAGTACCTATCAAGGATTACATGGGTTTTTTAGAGATCTTAGATTGCACCCTCTTTTGGAGGAATCGCAGGTAGGAGAGCAGGATCATTTACCCAGCACAGGTTAAAAAATCAAGATGGGTGCCCACCGGACCTTCCAATCCTTCTATTATGGCATTCCAAAAACTGGTGTTGGCAGATCTGACAAGTTTGGAACAATCACAGAGTAGGAACATTAGTAATTTGTCCACCAATCATAGAAGATGCATTCAGGAACTTGCCAATAATAAGTGATCATTCAGAGGGCGGACAAGGGCGGGTCCATCATGGTTATGGACCGGGAAAAGTATATAAGTGAAGGTTTGAAACAGCTTCAGCAAACTCAATATTATAGAGCAATTGATTATGACCCTACTGCTGAGCTGCAGCAAACAATCAGGGACTGCATAGATACTGCAGTAACTGATGGAATTTTTTCAGTTAAAGAGCAGCGTTTTTGTGTCATCCAAAGCCTAGGGTCCCTTACATTTATTTTATTCCGAAGGTCCATAAGTCCTTGATGGACCCGCCCAGCCGCCCCATAGTGTCCACTCGGGGTTCGGTGCTAGAACCTTTGTCAAAGTACATGGATGGGCTTTTATGTCCATTTGTGAGCCAAGCTAGTGCCTATGTAAGAGATTCCATTCATTTTATTCAAATGTTGGATCACGTAGAGCTTGAGGGGTTGGACAGTGTTTATTTGGTAGGGCTTGATGTGGTGGCCTTGTACAAAAACATCCCACAGGGTGCAGCAATACAAATAGCTTGTCAGTATTTTACAGAAGCACAAGTTCTAGTTTCTAAGATTGCAATTTTGTAACGGCTATTAAATTTGGTCATATGACATAACTACTTTGAATTTCAGCAGAGATTTTATATTCAAACAAGTGGGGTAGCCATGGGTGCTACCATCGCACCATTATTAGCATGTCTGTATATGACGCAATTTGAAAAAGACCATTGGGCTTATTTTTGAAAGAGAAGGGCGCCCATCTTTCGCCACAAATCGGGAGATGGGCATCATTCTCCCAGGGTCACCCAAATCGGCATAATCGAAAGCCAATTTTGGGCGCCCTCAACTGCTTTCCATGCAGGGATGACCAAAGTTCCCGGGGGCATGTCGGAAGCATAGCGAAGGCAGGACTGGGGCGTGCTTAACACATGGGCGTCCTTGGCCAATTATGGAAAAAGAAAGGCGTCCCTGACTAGCACTTGGCTGACTTTACTTGGTCCAATTTTTCTTTCGACCAAGCCTCAAAAAGGTGCCCGAATTGACCAGATGACCACCGGAGGAAATCGGGGATGACCTCCCCTTACTCCCCCAGTGGTCACTAACCCCTTCCCACCCTTAAAAAATCTTTAAAAATATTTTTTGCCAGTATGCAGGTCCCTGGAGCAGTTTTAGTGGGTGCAGTGCACTTCAGGCAGGCAGACCCAGACCCATCCCCCCCCCCCCCCCCCCCCACCTGTTACACTTGTGGTGGTAAATGTGAGCCCTTCAAAACCCACCACAAACCCACTGTACCCACATGTAGGTGCCCTCCTTCACCCCTTAGGGCTATAGTAGTGTTGTACAGTTGTAGGGAGTGAGTGTCGTGAACTGGAATCTCATGAGCCCTTGGGTCCAGCTGGAGTGCTGAGGTAAGGGTAGACGCCAGCAGACAGCCAAACAACCCCTAGTCTTCACCTGTGGCGACCGCCGTTCCCCGGGAGTTGAACCCCCAGGTGCTGGCGGCCAACAGGACTTCCGGAACCACGGGATTGGCGGACTGTGGACCGCAGGTGGCGTGGAGGCGGAGATTGAAGTGGACACCCAGCCGAGAGCAGTTGGAATACTAGCAGAAGTCAGGGCAGACAGCAAGCAAGAGTAGTCAGGATACCAGCAGAAGTCAGGGCAGGCGGCAAGCAAAGAGTAGTCAGGATACCAGCAGAGGTCAGGGCAGGCAAAGAGTAGTCAGGATACCAGCAGAAGTCAGGGCAGGCAGCGAGCAGAGAGTAGTCAGGATACCAGCAGAAGTCAGGGCAGGCGGCAAGCGAAGAGTAGGATACCAGCGGAGGTCAGGGCAGGCGGCAGGCGAAGAGTAGTCAGGATACCAGCAGAAGTCAGGGCAGGCAGCGAGCAGAGAGTAGTCAGGATACCAGCAGAAGTCTGGGCAGCCAGTGAGCAGAGAGTAGTCAGGATACCAGCAGAAGTCTGGGCCAGGTAGCAATCAGAAGAAACATCAGAAGCACTGCCACTACTCAAGAAACCGAATAGAAGCCAAAGCAAGGAAGGACTGGTGGCAGGGCTTTAATAAATAGTGCAGGAATTAGGCTCAAGCATGTGCAGCTGTCACAAGATGGCTGCCCCCATCAGAGAAGACGCCCTACGCCCAAATATGGCCTTCCTTCCTGAAGCTGCCCAACTCCAAGATGGCTGCCACAACCTAAGACACCCAGCTCCAAGATGGCTGCCCTATCCTGGAGATGCCCACATCCAAGATGGCCGCCCTATCCTCAGATGCCCATATCCTGAATAGTCAGGGGACAGGACAGTGAGTTTTGAGGGGCTCAGCACCCAAGGTAAGGGAGCTATGCACCTGGGAGCAATTTCTGAAGTCCACTGCAGTGCCCCCAAGGGTGCCCGGTTGGTGTCCTGGCATGTGAGGGGGACCAAGGCACTACAAATGCTGGCTCCTCCCATGACCAAATGGCTTGGATTTTGTCGTTTCTGAGATGGGCGTCTTCGGTTTCCATTATCGCCGAAAAGTGGAGACAACCATCTCTAAGGACGACCATCTTTAACATCAACCTAAATGTTAAGATTTGGGCGTCCCCCACAGTATTATCAAAACTAAAGATGGCCGCCCTTCTTGTTTCGATAATACGGGTTTCCCTACCCCTTCACGGGGACATCCTGCGAGGACGCCCTCAGGATAACTTGGGCGCCCCGTTCGATTATGCCCCTCCATGTCTATACCTCTACATTAGTCTGTTAGTCTCCTCCCCCTTGTTACTCTTCCTTTCAGTGCATTTTCTCTCTGCATCTTATTTCAAAACTACTCCTCTTAGGCTGGGCTTCCTCCTACCCGGGGACCTCCCAGTCACCCCCCCCCCCCCCCCCCCCCCCCCCGTGACTTATTCTTTTAGTAATCCTCAACCTAATAGGGGATTACACATGTTACTATTGTATGAAATTTAGGTGCCGGGACAATGCATGCTAAGCACAAGTTTTATAATGGTAGTTGTGCATGCAACTGCTATTATAAAATACCAGCATAAGTCTGCATTTGCACAGCTAATTTTAGGCATGAGCACATCTGCCAGCTCAATAGCTGGTGTAAATGCTTGCACCTAACTATAGTCTGTTGGTCATGTAAATGATAGTATTCTATAACCTGCACACTCCTGCCCATTCCCCTCCCAGGTCCATAACCCCCTCCTCCCCTTGAAGTTGCATGTGCTTGAATTTGAGCGTGCAACTTATAGAATAGCGACTAAAGGCAGTTACAGGCATAGATGCTCATTGGTACCAATTAGTATCAATTAAGGGTAGTTAGATTTTCAGAAGGCATTTGACAAAGTACCTCATGAAAGACTCCAGAAAAAATTGGAGAGTCATGGGATAGGAGGTAGTGTCCTACTGTAAATTAAAAACTGGTTAAAAGATAGAAAACAGAGAGTAGGGTTAAATGGTCACTGTTCTTAATGGAGAAGGGTAGTTAGTGGGGTTCCCCAGGGGTCTGTGCTGGGACCGCTGCTTTTTAACATATTTATAAATGACCTAGAGATGGGAGTAACTAGTGAGGTAATTACATTTGCTGATGACACAAAGTTATTCAAAGTCGTTAAATCGCGGGAGGATTGTGAAAAATTACAAGAGGACCTTTCGAGACTGGGAGACTGGGCGTCTAAATGGCAGATGACATTTAATGTGAGCAAGTGCAAAGTGATGCATGTGGGAAAGAGGAACCCGAATTATAGCTACGTCATGCAAGGTTTCATGTTAGGAATCACTGACCAAGAAGGGGATCTAGGTGTCATCGTTGATGATATGTTGAAACCTTTTGCTCATTGTGCTGCTGCAGCTAAGAAAGCAAATAGAATGTTAGGTATTATTAGGAAAAGAATGGAAAACAAAAATGAGGACATTATAATGCCTTTGTATCGCTCCATGGTGTGACCACACCTCGAATATTGTGTTCAATTGTGGTCGCCGCATCTCAAAAAAGATAAAGTGAAATTAGAAAAGGTGCAGAAAAGGGCGACAAAAATGATAAAGGGGATGAGATGACTTCCCTATGAGGAAAGACTAAAGTGTCTAGGGCTTTTCAGCTTGGAGAAAAGATGGCTGAGGGGAGATATGATAGAGGTCTATAAAATAATGAGTGGAGTGGAACAGGTAGATGTGAAGTGTCTGTTTACGCTTTCCAAAAATACTAGGACTAGGGGGCATGCGATGAATCTACAAAGTAGTAAATTTAAAATGAATCAGAGAAAATGTTTCTTTACTCAACATGTAATTAAACTCTGGAATTTGTTGCCAGAGAATGTGGTAAAGGCTGTTAGCTTAGCAGAGTTTAAAAAAGGTTTGGAAGGCTTCCTAAAGGAAAAGTCCATAAACCGTTATTAAATTGGACTTGGGGAAAATCCACAATTTTGGGGATAAGCAGCATAAAATGTTTTGTACTTTTTTGGGATCTTCCCAGGTATTTGTGACCTGGATTGGTCACTGTTGGAAACCGGATGCTGGGCTTGATGGACCTTTGGTCTGTTCCAGTATGGCAATACTTATGTTCTTATGTACAGGCTTCTTGTAAATACAAATATACACATACCAACCATTTATACAGATGTGCCTCATACCTCCTTGTCTAACTGTACAACTACTGCAAGCCTAGTGAGATAAGACTGAGCCCTCCCACTCAGATTTGCCTGAGTATGTGAGCAGAGGAAGGGGAAATGCACCATTGTGTGACATACTAAGTATGCACTTTAAAACTTGTTAATCAATATTTTCACTTCAGTAGTTGTGCACTCTAAATACAATACTAATAAAATGAAAGTTACTCTGTTTTTTTCAGAGCTTGCCTCTTCCTTGTGCAGGATTCTTTATTTTACCAATAGTTGATTCATCACACGCCTTTGTATGTGTCAGTAGCTTAGGCACCAAGAGGGTAATTCTATAAAGGGATGTCTATGTGCAGAGTTGGCCCAACCATGAGGGAAGACTAGGCAGCCACCTAGGGCAGCAGCTTCTGAGGAGCAGTAAAGAGCAGCTGCAGTTAAAGCAAAGCACTGGATTCTGACAGCCACACAAACTCAAAGAACCATCAATGTGAATTTTTACCCAAAGGAAGCGTGGACAATTATCACATAGTACACTTACCTAGATAAATGACTTGAAAATTGCCCTCTTTATTTGTGTGTTTGAGATAGATATAGATATATTTACACAGAGAGAGACACACACACATCAAAGTTTAAAACTTAAGTCATGATGTGATGGGGGGAGCAGAGATTAGGAGCCTGAAAGTTAATGGGGGGGGGGGGAGAATGCATAAGGCTGAAGGTTCGCCCTAGATGCCCAATATTCTTGCCCAGGCCCTGCCTATTTGTAGACACCAGGAATGTACCTATTTGGAGCCTATTGTGGGATCCTTTTACAAAGGCGTGCTGAAAAATGACTTGCAGTAGTGTAGGCGCGGGTTTTGGGTGCACTCCGATCCATTTTTTAGCGCGCCTGTAAAAAAAGGCCTTTATTTTTGCTGAAAATGCATGTGCGGCAAAATGAAAATTGCCGCGCGTCCATTTTGGGTCTGAAACTTTACCACCAGCCATAGGTAAAGACTCACGCGGTAACCGAGCGGTAATGACCTACGGGTGGCAAATGCCACTTGATGTGTGTCCATTACGCGCACCCGAAAATAAAAATATTTTTCAGATGCATGTATCGGACGCGTGCCAAAAATGAAATTACCGCAAGAGCCACGCTGTAGTCAGGCAGTAACTCCAATTTGGCGTGCATTGGGCACGTGTAGATGCTTACGCGGCTTAGTAAAAGGGCCCCCATATAAGGGAAAGTAGGTGTCTACTTTTCTTTATAGAATACTAGTAAAAAAGGCCCGTTTCTGTCAGAAATGAAACAGGCGCTAGCAAGGTTTTCCTCGGAGTGTGTATGTTTGAGAGAGTGTGTGTGAGAGTGACTGTGTGAGAGAGAGAGAGAGATTGTAAGCTCCTTTGAGCAGGGACCGTCCTTCTTTGTTTATTTTCTACAGCGCTGCGTAACCCTAGTAGCGCTCTAGAAATGTTAAGTAGTAGTAGTAGAGTGAATGTGCGTGTGTGTGTGTGTGACAGAGATTGAGACGGTGTGAGTGTGTGTGTGAGAATGAGAGTGTGTGCCAGGGTCCCCCCTCCCTCCTACCCAGTTCCAGGCCCTCCTTCCTCTCCCCCTGCAGCCACCCATGTCCAGCGACCCTACTGTCCCCCTGCCCCCCCTTCAGCCGCCCATGTCCTGTGACCCTCCTCTCCCCTGCCCCCCCTGCAGCCACCCATGTCCAGTGACCCTACCTACTCTCCCCCTGCCCCCCCTCCAGCCACCCATGTCCAACGACCTTGCTTTCTCACCTGCCCCTCCTTCATCCACCCAGGTTGTGTAACCAATTCTTCGTGGCAGGCAGGAAAGATCCCCGGTCCTGCCTGCCCACTGCTGGCGCTGAGACGCTCCCCCGCTGCCGGTTCGCTGTTCAAAATGGCCACCTATACTTCCAATGGCAGACTCGCGAGACTTCTGCTGAAGTCTTGGAGGCCGCCCTTGTAAGTATCGGCAGCCATTTTGAACAGCGATCCGGCAGCGGGAGAGTGTCAGTCAGCACCAGCGCCAGCAGCGTGCAGGCAGGACCGGGGATCTTTCCTGCCTGTCCCGAAGAATTGGTTACACAACCTGGGTGGATGAAGGAGGGGCAGGTGAGAGAGCATGGTCGTTGGATATGGGTGGCTGGAGGGGGGGGCAGGGGAGAGTAGTGTCGGTTTACATGGGTGGTTGCAGGAGGAGAGGAGGGTCGCAGGACATGAGTGGCTGGAGAAGGGGCAGGGGAGAGGAGGGTCGTTATTTGATGTGCTGCTCCCTGCCACTTGCTCCGCATGTTCCTCCCCCTGCCTAGGAATCAGCTGTGAGTGACGTCAGCCTGGCTACAGAGCCTAGCTCAGCAACTCTGAAGGCGCCACGAACACAGGCAGGCACATTGGAACGTTGGTGGTGAGAATTATTATATAGGACTAGCATAATTGGTCAAAAAGCTGTGCTCACTTACACCAGCCATACAGCAGATCTTAGAACGCATATATATTATAGTGGAGTACAGTATAATATGATGTGCCCCATCTAGCCATGTGAACACCCGATTGCAAATTACACACCATCGAATATTGGCGTATACTTACAGAATAGCCAAAAAAGGGCCATTTGCATGCATGTCAGCATAGACACATACATGACTTGAATACTGTCATATACACGCGTTCCTGTCTCCTAAATCTAGGTGGATCCTTGTGGAATTACCCCTTAAGTGACTTCTGTTTTCCATGTTTATATCATTTTTCCATGATTGAGTCAGCTGTTAGGAGTAATCTGTGCAGGCAGTGCATGCTTGGGAAGCAGCTGTCTTACAAAGCGTTGCTTATATACTGAATTTGGCACAGAAAGGATTGACTAGCTATTGATATATGGCTTCTAATAAAGAATCTGGCATCTTTATTTCTGAGCTTCCAGTATAACAAGACAGTGCTTCAATACTGATTCTTGAGATAAGAATTATTTTTGTAAATTAAATGTAGGAGTGAATATAGTTATGGATTTATCTGTAAATGTCTGCATTTATTTGTGCATTGTATTACCTGTGCACAGCAGACAAGATCACAGCGTCATTGGTCTTATCACACACTTTTGAGTCTCTTTGACTGGAGATATGCCTTATAGTAACACTTGGAGTCTGACATCAGCACAGCATTAATGGCACTGTGAAATTATTAATGTGTTGTCTGAAGTGCCTGTAATCACTTCTTCCCCCATTACTGCAGAGAGGATGAAGCACTTTATTTTTTTTGTTTAGTTTCCATCAGCTGAGTATTTGTGGGTTAGTGGTGGTGATGAAACAGGCATGGAAGCACAGCTTGCATAAGTCCCAAGGAAGCAGAGGAAAGTAAAGATCTTGCAGAGTTTTTATGAGTTCAGGTCTGACTGTATAGAGAGGTTTCACTGATTTGTAGCTGAAATGTTGAAACAAGTCTTTCAAGAACCCCGTGTTGCATTCCCCACAATGCAGGGATCTGCCTGTTCTTCAGAAGTGCTGTCTCCATTTCCTTTCATTACAAAAGCTGAAATCCTGGCACATTGCCCTAATTGCTTAATCTGCAAAACCAAAGGAAGTAAAATTATTACAATTCCACCCAATTTGTGTTTGTATTGAACAGGGTTAACTGAAACACTCTTATTTCTTTCTAAAACAGAAATATAAAAATGTAATTTTGTTTTTCTGTTTTGTTGTACTCTGCTAAGGGTTTTCATATTTGCTGGCATGGAAGTAGGTCAAATCAAACAGGCACTCTTACATGTCCACCCTACACTAATCCTTTAAACATGTTTTCCCTGCAGGTGGAAGCCAGAGTAGCGTCTGATCGTCTGGTGATGCTTTCCTGCAGTCCCACCCTATCAGTGCCTAAGCTGTTGGCTGCTGTTGTTGCAGACAGCACTGAAACTAGCACACGTCACCCTTCCACTAACCGGATTATCCAGCACCTCCTTGTAACCCATCTGCTGTTTTCTTCAAGAGGACACACAATTGCTAAAGGGTTTATTACACATGTAAGTTATTTTGTATTTCCAGTCTGGAGAAACATAGGGGAAAGATAGGTGCATTATGGTCTTCTTTTCTTCATCCCATGTCCATAGATCCCAAATGGTAAAGACCTGAAAAATAGTACCTGAGGCTTGACTATAGAATTGTTGTGTAATCAGCCAGTGATGCCTAAAAGCAAAGAATATTGGGCCCAGGCTTCGCAAGCTCAGTTTGATAGTAGGCCTCCCCCACCTCACATTTCAGGCCCTGATAAGAGCTTCTTTTAACTGAAGAAAATTAAGAGAAAAATCAAGCTGAATCAATGTAATTAGCTGACTGGTAATTAAAAGAAAAGAAAGTATTAAACTTGATTTTACATCATTCTCCAAGGACATGCAGGATATGCAATACTCACATATGGGCAATGTCATCCATCAGAGCCCAGGCTGGAAAAAATGTAGTCCCTCCCCTCCCCCACCCCCCAGCACAAAAGCATGTATCTCTGTCTTATAGATTAACTCAGGTTGAAAGGATAGTTCATTAGCAGTATGAAGCGCTCTGCCCTCTGAAAATCACTACGTGCTCCGCTTTTTCAGATGCCCTAATGCCAGCTCCAAGCTGGCATAGGGTTTCCAGCTGTAAAGGCGCCTTTGTTCACTGAGCATCGGTGGGAATAGGAAATGACCTCATCTACACCCTGTTGACTACATTAACATGCTATTTGCACTGTTCTTCGCTGAACTCATTGTTTCGTGCACTCCGAGCCTCTGAGCATTGTGCGCTAGTTAATGCAGGTGCTAGTCCGGTGCTAATGACCTCTAGCACCCGCATTTGCTTTTCAGCATCAAGGCCATTCTTAGGCCACTTCACTAACCATAAGGCCACTCCTCCGCATGCATACCCACTACATCTGTTAAATGCAGATCTCTCTCATGCATATTGTGATAGATAAGACCATGTTTCCCTATTGCTTTCTCACTACAGGAATTATCCCCTGGGGAGCTGTAAGACAGGTTTGGAACTCCAAGGTCAGAGGAAAAAACCTGAATCAGCCTCAGGAAGGGGGAGGATTGTAAAACTCAATAGGTTAGATGACACTTAGTGAGTAAGGAAAGAAACCCAAATACTATTTTTGCTCAGAGTGGCTTACAAGGAAGGAAGGAATAACATAATGAGGCTCATGTTAAAGAACACGTGTAATTGATAGTATTCTATAATTTGTGTGTGTAAATGTGTGCCTTGTCCAAACTTTGCCCATGTGAACACCCACCTACAAAGTCCATGCCATCGAATAGCACATAGCTGGAAAATGGTCATTTACATGCATTTGTGAACATACATGTGTGTAAATGATTACAAAACTGACATTTATGCACGTTCTTGTTGTCTAAATCTAGGTGGCTCCAAATAGAAATATCCCCAGTGTGTTCTAGCACTTACTTTTATATATGAACTGTATACCCTGGGGCAATTTTTTAAGCGCCTGCTTGAGCATGTAAAACTCTGTTCTATACATGCAAGTCACAGTAGAAAAAAGCATGATGGGCCCCAAGAATCGGTTTTAAGGAATACTTTAAAACCCAACATGGGCTGTGTTTTGGCAAAGTGCTTATGTTTGGGAGGTCTATAAATAAATAAAAATATATATATACATACATATACAGTGCAATCTGCTTAAGTGCAAGGGTCTGGGACCAAAGAAATACATGCAGTTAACCGGAGCGTGCACTTAACCGTTGTGACCCCAAGAAGCTTGACATCTGATAAACATATGTACAGTACTGTTATTATTATACGTACAGTATACAGTCTCCGTTAACTAACGTTAGGCTTACTTCAAGTAATCAGTTATAGTCCTCTGTTCCATAGATTATGTCTGCCAGACGGTAAAAACTGTCATAGCCCTGACATCCAATGGCCTCCAGATAGGCCCGCAAGGTGTTGAGACTCTCCAGCGCTCTTGCAAAAGTGACAGGAGGAGGTTGTTGAATTTCATCAGCATGTGCCTCGCTGCTCATTTCATCATCTGTTTCATCATCAGCCGTTGTTGCCTGCATGTAGGCGCATGTCAACATCAGTGCTGTCGTCAGCTGTTTGTAGATCATAATCAACAGCTACTCCTCTTCAGTAACACCGGCTGGGATGTCAATAACCTGTTCATCTGACGCGTTTGCAACAGCTGCATCTGTTTCGCCCTCTCCACAT
The DNA here is from genome assembly GCF_901765095.1 of Microcaecilia unicolor. Lineage (NCBI taxonomy): Eukaryota > Metazoa > Chordata > Amphibia > Gymnophiona > Siphonopidae > Microcaecilia > Microcaecilia unicolor. The sequence continues at coordinate 206,341,295 of NC_044032.1, forward strand.
CCTTAACAAAGCTTGCCCGCTTGTAGCAGTTCACAGTGGTTGCCTGTGTAACATGATTCCAGGCTTCTTTCTGCATATGTAGGGAATCCAATAATGATGGATTACAAGCCAGTTCAACAGCACATTTATCCTTGCCAGTCTGGTCATCCATAACGCTCATCAGACGACGTAGCACAAGAGCCCGATAATGTTGTTTGAAATTGGCTATTATGCCCTGATCCGTAGGTTGGATCAGAGAGGTAGTGTTTGGTGGCAGGAAGACCACCTTGACGTTAGACAGCCTGACATCATCCCTGTGTGCAGCACAATTATCACAAAGCAACAAAATCTGACGCTTTTGTGCCCGCATTCTAGTGTCTAACTTTTTTAGCCACTGCTTCCAAATTTCCTCAGTCATCCATGAATTTGCATTAGTCTCGTATGACACAAGAGGTCGCTTAACTTTCTTGAAGCAACGGGGCTGTTTGCTATTTCCAGTGACGAGGGGTTCCAACTTCTCACTCCCATCCATATTGCAGCAAAGGAGGATTGTCAGTCGGTCCTTCGATGTTTTACCTCCAGTAGTTTCGGCATGTTTGAATGCAAGTGTTCCATCAGGAATCGCTCGCCAGTAGAGACCGTTTTCGTCAGCATTGAAAATGTCACAAGGTGCAAACTCGTTCAAGATGGTAGGAAGAACTGAAACAATCCAATTTTCATCACCAAAGTCATCAGCCTCTTGTTTCTCACCATTCTGTTTCTTGAATTTTATGTTGTTCCTCTCCTTCCATCTTTCCAACCATCCAACAGTGGCTTTGAATTCAGTTAGTCCAAGACTTTCAGCTAGCTGGTTAGCTTTTTCCATAAGCAGTGGACCACTGACAGGAAACTGTCTGCTTCTGACTCGAGAAAACCACGGAAGAAGAGCATCTCCCGCCCTTTTACGTTTCCTGTGTGGATTTGTATTGTTTTGCCAGTCTTCCAGAAGCTGATCTTTCTGCTTCAAGACACATGAAATTTGACTGGGATTGACACCATATTCTTTAGCAATAGACGCTTGACTTTGTTTTCTAATTTTTTAAGAACTTCTATTCGTTCAGCCAGTGTTAAAGTCTTACAGTTCCACCGCGACGACGACAACTGCAGTGTACACTCTAACAACATTCTTTCGCTTATTCTGCGTGTGGCAGTTAAAGGGACGGTAAATTTGAAATCTCGTTGGTTGTCACGTGCCAATCGGCTTCCATATTCCGTGTGCGTGCTTATGCAGAGTCTTTCCTGCAGAGGAGCTGTCCTAAACCATGCATATAAGCGAATCTTGCACTTATCAGTGGTGCGCTAAACCGAAGTTTGTCCCCATAGAAACTGATGGCGCCAAAAATGGGACCGAAGTACGGCATGCAGTTAAACAGAGCATGCGCTTATCCGACGTGCACTTAAATGGAGTGCACTCTGTGTGTGTGTGTGTGTGTGTGTATATATATATATATATATATATATATATATATATATATATATATATTTACATACACACACACAAATGTATAAATAGCATACATATTTCTGAATAAATATATTTATTTATTGGAAGTTATCAGTTCAACCAGTTCAACGTGGCTAACAATTCTTAGTTTAAGATATAGAACAATACATTGTATAAGATATTATTGATCTAAAAGATAGTGAAATACCAAAAAGATAATAACAGATTATGTATGTGTAATTCTTAGTAATACAGTTGAGAACTATAATTTTACAGGTTTAGAGATTTACAATATAATGAAATACTGACAAGCTAAAACACGTTAAACATTCCACATGAGTGATACATCAATGAACCATTAGTTTTACATAGGTTATTTAGCATCCAAATAGAAGAATGCCTTTAAGGACTTGCAGAAGGATAGATAGTTTTTTATGCATCTTTAGCTTTTGGGCGCGAGTTTCACCATTTAGTGCTTAGATAAGGGAATCCATTTGTGAAAATGGATTTATATCTTATTTTCTTACAGTTAGGAAAATGAAGAATGAGATAATCTCTGGATTCAGGCCTAGAATTTCTGGGTAGAAGGTAAATTATTTTGAGCATGTAGTCAAGTAACATGCCATATAATTTGTGCACTAAAGTACAGATTTTGAAGAAAATTTTGGCCTTTATTGGGAGCCAGTGTAGTCTTACTAAGAGCAGGGATGCTGTTTCAAATTTAGTGACCCTATAAGTCGAGCTGCAGTATTTTAAGTTGTTTGTAATTTTCTTAATTACTTGCATAAATAGCATTACAATAGTCAATTTGAGAGAGTGCTAAAGTTTAAATTAAGGGTCTGAATGTTTCAGTTGGAAAAAATGACCTAATTCTTTTTTAGTTTCCATAGTGTATTGAAAAACTTGGTAGTCACTGCAGATGCTTGAGTTTCGGAAGATAGGTATTGATCGAGTATAACCCCTAGTATTTTTAAAGTTGATTCTAGTGGATATGAGATGTGTTTGATTGTGAAGCTACTATGTGTTTTGGGATTGAATGGATTGGTTACTGTTAGAAATGTTGTTTTGTCTCTTTTTAATTTGTTTGAATGTGGAAGCCTATTCTTCCATCAGATCTAGACTTTGTTTGATGATATCCATTATATTGTACAAGTGATTGTCGAAAAGAATGTATATGGTCACATCATCTGCATAGATAAATGGGTTAAATCCCCTCTCGTCCAATATTTTTCCTAACGGTGCCATCATGATGTTAAATACTGTAGGTGATATTGGTGAACCCTGTGGAACAACGCAGTTAGGTGACCATGGTGAAGATATGGATCCTGCCATTTTGACGATAGGATCTTGATGTTAGGAATCCTTTGAACCATTTAAGAACCGCTCCTCCTATTCCCATGTTGTCCAACAGATTGATTAGTATAGCATGGTTGACCTTCCTGCCAGTACTTATCTTCCTGAACTCTACTAGTGTCGTTAGTACGGTTTCTGTGCTATAGATTGATCTAAAACCAGATTGTGATTCATGTAGGAGGGAAAACTTGTAGAGGTAGTCCATCAGTTGTTGGGCCACAAGACCTTCCATTACCTTGACATAAAGGTATTGGGGCCACTGGGCTAAAATTAGATACCTCACTTCTCTTAGCAGACGTATTCTTAGGTATAGGGGTGAGCATGATATTTCCTTTTGCCTCAAGGAAGTTTCTGTGTGATAACATATAATGTAGGTAATTTTGTAGAAGGTTTATGAATGTTATTGGGGCACCTTTTAAGATATAACTAGGACAGACCTCTAGTGTGCAATAGGAGGAGGAGTATTTCCTCAAAAAATTATGTTTGATTATGTTTGTTTATTAAAATTTGTTATACCGCCCTTTCTAAACCAACAGGTCAGGGCGGTTTACAATAAACTATATATCAATAAAAAACAATAAAACAGGAGATTCCATTGTGATAGGAAAAAAACAACACACAAACCAAGATCATTCATATCTTACAGTTAACTAAAAAGAAGTTAAAACGGTTAAAACCCAGGTCAGCAGAGAGAAAAAGAAAGAGAGCCAGCACTGAGATAATCCAAAGGCAACAGAAAAGAGATGCGATTTGAGTAAAGATTTGAAGTTCTTAAATGACAGTTCTGAACAAATAGAAGTTGGCAAGTCGTTCCATAACTTAGGACCTAGAAAGTAAAAACTGGTGTGTCTGGTGGATTCAAGATGACCTAGTTTAGGTGATGGAAGAACTAAGCGATGGGAGTCCAAGGAATGTAAGGATCTAGAAGGAGTGTAGGGAATAATCAAAGAGGAAAGAAAAGACAGAAAACCACTGTGATAGGTGTTGTGACCTGATAAGGAAGGGCAAATCTAGACCAGCTTCAATCTGCTTTTATTTCTTCATTTATGTGGGCTGGATACCCTATATATGCATCAGTATTGGTCTTGAGTTTGGATAGGCCTTTCCTAATTTTAAAGATCTCTTCTTTGAAAAGCGTTGCAAGACGTCAGACTTAGAAACAGAACGAAGAAAGAAGAGGACCTCGGCTGGCGGGAGTTGGGGTCCCCCGCCAGCAAAGGTAGGCAACGGCGGGGGACGGTTGGCAGGGGGGGTCAAAGTTGATGGTGGCGGCAGCAGCAGGGGGGCTAAAATGTGCCCCCTCACCTCGGGCTCTGGACCCCCCTCTCGCCGAAGTCTGGCTATGCCCCGGTACACACTACTGTAAAAGAGTTGGCATGGCTTGGAACCATTTAAAATTGAAACACAAATGAGTCTCAGGACTTCTTTAAGATCATACAGTAAATTTTAGAGGATCAGTCTGAATGCCTGTCTCCGGTTTAACCAGCATGTTTCACTGCATTGCTATGGTGGAGAAGAACATCAGAGGAAGAGGCCATATTGTCATATACCTTGTTACATTAATGGCTTCTTTTACCTAAAGATGACGACGGGAAGTTTCCCATAACTTGACAGTTTTGTACATTTGGGTTACGTTTGGGGATCTTATACAATACGCCAAAATTGTAAAATACTAAATTCTAATCCCCCCCCCCCCTTTTAATGCAAACTAAATAAAAATGAAAAGATACCAGACTTCAATGTTGAGCAAAATTTTACAAATGTGTGTTTAAGTCAGGGATCTGGGCTGGGCTGTTTTTAATGGCAGAGGCTGGATCAAATTTTTCAAAGCCCAACCCTGTTCCAAGCCTAATTGCAGTGCAGCTTGTGCCAGTTTTGCCATCATACATCTGCTGGGGAAAAATGGATCTGAGTTTACTACATGAACGATTCCTGCAAAGGAGAAAGGCAGGCTTGAGAACAAGGGGTTATTATTTTCCCTGCCTTTTTATGCACCTCACGTATAATACGGTATGTTACCAAGATCAATTGGATTAAATGTTGGTATAAACTCAATAGAAAAGACATCTTTTACTATCTTGCATTGGCGTCTTCCTGTCTGCATTTCCAACAGAGCATCCCAAGCAAATTACTGAGACAATACAGGATATAATTCTCTTCATTAATCAATTAACCAGCTCATGTTCTGTCCTATATGTTAAGGTGGACTGGCTAAATTAAAGATACTGTCACTTATTTATAAAGCAGTGTGTCTTTTTAAACAAATCTACTTTTGGGGTGGTGAGCTGTGAACATGTCCAGGATAGAATTAATGTCTACAGTCTATGCAGAAAAGAATGTTTAATACATAGCACACAGTATTTCCCATAAACAGACTGCTGAATTCTGTATCCTCATCCCCTTATGTATTCAAAAGCACCTAAAAAAACTGAAAAAAACATCTGAAAACAGGGATAAGAGTGTGCACAATTTCTAATGTTTGAATCACAAATAAATATGCTGATGTTCCATAGAATTGCTTATTCATTTGCTATGGACTTTAATGGATAAAAACCTGTTGGGGCTGCAGAAAATGGTGACATTTGATATCTCTGTAAAAGTTTGCCCATGGCCACAGCATCCTTCATCCAGTTTGCAGGAAATGTGCTCTCTTCTGTTTGTTTTAATGAAAATATGAGTATTAAATTCTGGAGCAGAACAATTTGCCAGAAATAGACTCCATAGGTAGCCTAAAATTTACCATTTGTTTTCACTCTAGGCAGGGTATGTGGTTGGAGAATGCATATTTAAACAAACTCACCCAGAACAGGCAGAAAGGAATCCCTTGGCAGGGTGGGTGGAAATCAGTGATCAACGCGGATCTGTGACAGTACAATTGACAGGAACAAATGGGCAGACTTGGTGGCCCAAATTGTTTTTATCCACCAACATCTTGCATGTACCAGTTTTGTAATGATTTTTTAATGCTGCATCATCAACTTATGATGGCTAAAGTCACTTGGGATGGGGTCAGTAGTTCTAAGGTGGTTTCATTCATATTTAAATAGGCAAGAACACCAGGTGAGAATAGGGAATAAAGCCTGAAGTTGGCTTAGGCCAATCCAGGGAGTCCCTCGTGGTCAGTGCTTTCTGTGCTACTATTCAATATCTATTTGAGCCATCATGTGTTAGTAATAAGATCATATACAGATGTTAGTAAACATTTTCCCCTATGTCAGCAGGAGTAAATGCACACACCTAAATGCGGCACTTTACCACATAACTTTTAGTATAACTTATGTATGTAATGTTGGCTCCCCTCCATGCCGCCAACCCCCCACCCCGCGAACACCGCCTTGCGATTTTTGTACAGTGTTTCAGACCTTATTCAATCTTTGTTTGGATGACTAAAATTATTTTCCAAGGACTGCCCATTTCAACCCTTAAATCATTACAGTTGATCCAAAACATGACAGCAAAGGTCATATTTGATAGGTCAAAGTTTGAACATATAACCCCCATTGGCTGCAGTAGAATTCTGAATTAGATACAATGTTTTGCTCACAATATTTAAGATTGCGAATAACTTGGCATTTGAATTCTTAGCTCCTCTCATACATCCAGTTGTACGATCAGAATATTTTCTGAAAATGCATAAACTATTCCATCATTAATTGTCAGTAAGAATTGGACCGCACCTGCTAGGGCATTCTCAGTTTTTGCACCTAAATTTGTGGAATATGTTGCACAATAAGTTGCAGGCAGTGCCAGACTCACAAATTTTTCGAATGGGAATAAAGTCCCAATTGTTTGCACGAACATAAAGAGCTTCCGTTTATACAAAATGTAGACATCAGAATTGAGATGACCAGGTCTGGGCATGATCAGTTTTTAAAGGTGTTTAATTCTATTTTATAAGTTGCAGTCACTTTTGGTGGAAGTGAGGAATAAATGTAATTAATTATCTAAAATATTTATTGTACCTCGCCTAGAACCATGGTGATTGGGTGAGTTTTAAATAAATGTGTGTTTGAGAGAGAGAGAGAGAGAGACATACATTATTAGGCAAACAGTAAATCTAGAACAGGATAGCAGGTTTGGAGGACTCAGGGTACAGTGTAAGAAACAGACTAAGGGAACTTGGGAAGGGGGGGCCAGAGAAACAGTCTGTGGGGGTCTCTGGGCAAAGGAAGGGGCAGTCTTCGACGGAGAACCTAAAAGAGAGATTGGAGAGGAGACACAGGAGAAAGAATGGCGAACTAGTGGGGGCTGCAGAAGTGAAGAAGAAGAGAGCAACTGCAGAATCCAGTAGCTGTGCAGAAAGGATATATTTTGGTTGAGTCTCAGCCAACAGGTGAGAGAGCAGGGGCTCAAAGCAAGAGAGCAGCAACTGTGGAGACGAGGCAAGAAAGAGAGGAGACAATGACAACGACCTAGACTATATCTCCCGCCTCATGTTCCCCTGCTTATCCCCTGTTTCTATCCCCTTTTGCCTCATCGACCCCTCCCCCAATGCTCACCTACCCTTACTCACACCTCTCCTATTCCCTTCACTCTTGCCCATTCCCCTCTGCCTCATCTACCCTCCAACTGCTCACTTACCTTTGCTCATACTTCTCCCACTCCCCTCATCCCTGCATTTCTACGTTCCTATTTCTTTTATTACTCCAATAATACTCAACTTATTTCTCTCCACCAATACTTTGTAATCCCAATTACTATGTAAGCCGCATTGAACCTGCTTTGAGTGGGAAAGTGCGGGGTACAAATGTAATAAATAAAGAAAGAAAGAAGAGAGAACAGCAGCCATGGAGAATGGAACTAGAAAAAAGACCTGGTGATAGCAAATCAGCAGTGCAGGGCTGGAAGTAGAGGAAGGGAGCGTGGAAGAGAGCAGTGGCTGCAGTAAAGAGAGACAAGATAATGGGGGCAAAGTGCTTGGGAAGTGAGGAACAGGGGCTGATTACCAGGATTCTATGAATGTACATTCTGCAGCAATCGCCTTCTCAGTAGTGTTGCAACAAACTGAGAGCTCTGCCCATTGCAATGTAAAAATAATAAATACTGAATAATGGATTTAAGCCTCTAACACCAGCAGACTTGCAGCCTCTGTTGAGGGTAAATCTGGAGCTGTTTGAGGTGTCTCGTTGCACTAGGAGTTGAGAGACAGGAGCTCAGTTCTCCACTGGTTAAGGACAGCTAGTGATAACATCTGCATACACTGTTATCAGGCTGAGCTTGCCTTGTTTTTCCCACTCCTTGAATGTGTTATAGTTCTGGATGTTTTTCTAAAACATAACTGTATGTGAGTCATCAGCATATGAGTGCGTGCTATTTAGAATTGTTTGGGAACAGACACAATTTTCCTTTTGGCTATATTTACTTTCCTGTTTTTGTCCTGCTGCCATTGCCTCTGCTAGATCAGTAAGAAGCAAAGGCAGAAGGCCACATCGAGATCAAAACCAGGGGTCCCTGCACTCTTTCTTTGGGGTAGATTGAAAACATGATATCCTTTTGTGTGTGTTGTGGAATTTCAAGTTATTAGCATTTGAAGCACAATGCAGCATTTTTGTTTAGTTAATAATTCAAGGCATACCAAGATCATTCTCACTCCCCTTCTTTCTCCCCCCAGATGACTCAGACTGTGGAGACAGCCTACGAAGTTTCCAATATGTTGGCTCGCACTGCACACAGACTTAGTATTCTTGGATTAAAATATCAAAGACAAATAAAGCTGGCACATGAACTACTTCAAGAAATATCTGTATGAAAGAAGTCAGGACAGCTCACAAAACTTTGGAAATATGGTAGGCTGGCATTATGCAAATGAGGCTTTTAGCCTCAGGAATATTTGCTTGCAAATCCTTTGCTGTAGCCTCCCTCTTAAAACAAGAACTGGTGTGTTAGAGCAAGCAATGAATTGTTGTATATAGTATAGGGAAAACATTCTCATTGGAATGATATTTTGTATAGTTTTAGGTTAAATATGTTGTTGGTTTGAATATCAGAAATGGAGCTTTAAAACATGAAAATACATTTACATACAAGGTGAAGAAAACTCCAGAATAAATATATGAAATGCCATCTGAGCATTTATGAACTTCGTGCAAACTTTAAGAAACCTTTGTATTCCTCACCAAGTGTAAGCAATCTTTCCAGTACCTTGCGTTTGCATCACCTTCATGGTATCCTGTTTTTTAAGTATCCAAAACCTGACACTGTCTTTAGAGTTGTGCAATGTGCTTTGCATGCAGCTGCATAATCAGAGGTTTGCATTCATAACACTTAGGGGATCTTTTACTAAAGGTTAGCTCAAGTTATCTGTAGCAGGTCCCATTTTATTCCTATGGGCCCTGCTGCAGATAACACGAGCTAATCTTTAGTAAAAGACCCTCTAAAATTCTAACTGTTACTAAATTACTTCAGTCTGATTTTTGGTTACAATTTAGGAACCTTCACCCTAAAGGAAATAGACAAGTTTTGGATCACAATCCTGTATTTTTACTATTCATATTTGCACTGCTTTTCATCAAATACAGCATAATATATGTTTTAATATAACCTGTTTATAATGAACTGTCGCTGGTATCCAAAATCCACGATCACATGGAAGCATAGATTGTAAGTCTGGCTTTACAACTCAGAACTGTTTCGGCCACAAAAGCAGTCAAGATGAACATTTGGTAATAGCTTGCTTTGAGCTCTCTCTGTAAAGTCTCAAAGTTATTCATATGCTTTCATATAACCAGCTCAAGAGTTGGCTCAACTGACATGGTCATCTGTAGGTGTGAGCAGCTGTTTGATATTAGGAGTGTAAAACATGTTCATTTCATTTAGTTTGGAATGATTCTTTCCTTTTTCTTTGTTTTGTTTAGCACACATTTAAATAAAAGTTAACAAGGGCAAGCGGCTTGTCCGGAAACCGAAATCTTAACCCCGGGGGGGGGGGGGGGTGGAGGGTGAGCTTCACCTGACGATGGCCTGGGTGATCATGGTGGGCTTCAGGAGAGGGCTTGCTCACCCAAGCTGGGGAGGTGCAGGGAACTGCTGCAAAACAAATGCCCTTGATTGGGCAGTATTTTAAAAATTGTTTGCAGCAGGAATCAATCCCCAATGGGATCATTCCATTGTCTCTCCAGGGAGGAGTTTGGCAAGGGTCCTTAAAAGAGGGGGCCTCCTGGGAGCTGATTCTGTGGAATTGTCACTGTTGGCTGGGAATTCTTTCAGTGAATCCTCGAATCAGGTGAGTCCTTCAGGCGTATTGGAGCCAGTCTCAATCCTTTCCTCTGTACCCCTGCGAGCGGTTAGGTCTGCCATTGCTGCTAACATTACACCCCCCCCCCCCCTCGGTTAAGAAAAAAAATCAAAAAAGATTGGCAGGGCTTCTATCACTGGCCCTGCTTCCTCCCCTGCACCTGGTCTACAAGAGGAGCTGCCAGAGACGATCCTGCTTATAATCGAAAGAGAAAACGCCTATATTGCGACCCAAATCGGGAGATGGGCGTCTTTCTCCCGTGGGCGCCCAAATCGGTATAATCGAAAGCCAATTTTGGGCGTTTCCAACTGCAATCCGTCGCGGAAACGGGTAAAGTTGACGGGGGCGTGTCGGAGGCGTGGTGAAGGCGGAACTGGGGCGTGGTTATCGGCCGAGGAGAGATGGGCGTCTTTAGCTGATAATCGAAAAAAAAAGGCGTTTTTACCGCGATTTTGGGTCACTTTTTGTGGACCCTTTTTTTTTCACGAACAAGTCCCAAAAAAGTGCCCCAACTGACCAGATGACCACTGGAGGGAATTGGGGATGACCTCCCTGGACTCCCCCAGTGGTCACTAACCCCCTCCCACCAAAAAAAACCCACTTTAAAAACTTTTTTTCCAGCCTCTATGCCAGCCTCAAATGCCGTACCCACCTCCATGGCAGCAGAATGTGTTCTATCCTGTGACAGCCTATCCCTGGTTCTGATGTGGCTCTCGGGTGAGTGTGACACCTTTTCTGTTATGCGCACTGCAGAATCACATCAGCAGTGCATTGTGGTGGGTGTAGGGTATTGGGCTCCGTGATTCCACTAGCTTGTGGCAAATGCTCACGATGTTGGTAGTTGGTAGGCTGTACTCCCATGGTGCTTTTCCCCCAGCTTACTGGGTCAGAGTGTGCCCTGTTTTGTTTCCGGTAGTCCATGAGGTAGTGGCCATTTTTGTAAGCCAGTTTTAGATCCCTTTCACGTGTTAGCCACGTTACAGAACTTAGTTCTTACCTTGAATGTGGCTGAAAGAGGGCATTGTACACCATTCTGCCAGCTCTGACCTACTGCTAATCTCAGTACCAGGGAGACTTGTTGCCAGTGGGGCACAACCTCTGATCTGCAGTTAACTGTGAGTAAGCGTGCTTATTCCAATAAAGGACGTTTTTGGAGAGATTAGTCTTCAGGTGTCAACTGGTGTGCCAATGTTATATAGCAGCAACAAGTCCTAGAGGCCTGCGTGTATGCAGGTCCCTGGAGCACTTTTAGTGGGTACCGCAGTGCACTTCAGCCAGGTGGAACCAGGCCCATCCCCCCATCCTGTAACACTTGTGCTGGTAAATGGGAGGCCTCCAAAACCCGCTGTACCCACATGTAGGTGCCCCCTTCACCCCTAAGAACTATGGTACTGTTGTACATTTGTGGGTAGTGGGTTTTGGGGGAGCGAGGTTGGGGGCTCAGCACCTGTGGTAAGGGAGCTATGCATGTGGGAGCGTTGTCTGAAGTCCACCGCACTGACCTCTAGGGTGCCCAGTTGGTGTCCTGGCATGTCAGGGGGGTGAGTGTACTACGAATCGTGGCCCCTCCCACGACCAAATGGCTTGGATTAGGACGTTTTTGAGCTGGGCGTTTTTAGTTTCCATTATCGCTAAAAAAAAAAACAAATGCCCAGCTGAAAAACATCCATTTTTTCAAAAATACGGTCTGTCCCGCCTCTTCACGTACCCGTTTTCAGACATAGACGCCCATGGAGATAGGCGTTCGCGTTCGATTATGCCCCTCGATGTCAACTGCCGAGCTGACTCCCTCGCCCATGGTCCTCGGCACTTCTGACCAATGGTGTAGTGGAGGGAAGCATTTCTCTTGGGGAGTGATGTCTGGTGGACCGGGAAGGGAGAGGTTTCCTTCCCTCGGCTAAGGTGTTATGGGAAGCATGGGAGGAGTAGGGAGATCAGGCGTGGGTGTCCTGATTTGGTCTGGGATGCTGCTCCTGCTTATTTTAATTCTTCACAGGCCCAGTTCGCTGAGAAGGATCCAGAGGTTCCTATACCATCATCTTTGGGATCTGTGACGATGCGGTCCTTCGTCTACAGTGGAGCGTGCTGCATCAGTTTCATCTGTGACTGCACCCTGCGGTGACTCCGGGTGAGATTGGAGCACTTTTAGCATCTCCTGTTGGGGTGGACACATGGTTTCAGCTAATAAAAAGAAGTTTAAAAAAATCTAAAACATGCTAAGCGCAAGAAAGGGAAGGGTAGAAAACATAGGAGCTCTTCTTCTAATTCCTTCTCTTCTGATTCATCCTCTTCATCTTCCTTATCTGAGTCTCATTCTTCCAATGAGAGGCAGGTGGATCCTGCCATCTTTACTCCAGCTGGTAGAGGGCCACCTGCTCTAATAGCATTGACTCAGCTCTGGGAATCTGTTCCCAAGTCTCTGTGCCAAAAGATTAAAAAGCAGACCTGCATTGATATTTTCAAGCTAATGCAGGGAAGGCGCAGGTCAAAAGGAAAGAAGTCCAAATTGGACTCAGCCTCCAAGGGTAGGACTGTTTCTAGAAATGTAGTTAATTGGGTGTGTTCCTTCTTACGGCTAGCAAGTGTTTGGAGTCCTGAAAATCCTGATCATTATGGCCTGTTGCTTAGATATACCGACACCATCCTTGATGTTTATCAGTACTATGGGGGATGGTGTTGGCTTAATTATAATGAGGATTTCGAGACAAGGTGGAGGAATACCTCCACATGTCTTGGGGGACCCTGGATAACTATCTCTGGTTGACTCACATGCAGAAGTCTCCTGAAACCTTTTAGAGCCTCGTCCTCAGGTGTAAATCGTTCCTTTCATGCGACTACGCCAGCGGCTGTTGTGGGTCCCTCGCCAACAGACCTCTGTTGGAAGTACAAGAAGTCTGATTGCCCCTTCATGGATTGTAAGTTTAGACACATTTGTGCTGGGTGTGGTGCAGTGCACCCCCTCCATAAATGTCCTAAAAAACCACCCACCCCTGCATGTCAACCAGGAAAACAGTGATACTTTTACTTTGGCCCCTACTCCTGTTTGCATTTGTGCCATTCGACCTTGGCTATAGATTTATCCAGACAGAGCGGCGGCGGACGTATTGTTGGGGTAGTTGGTTTTAGGATTTCTTATTGTGGTGTGGTCGTGACTAAACCTGTATGTAACTTGGCTGCTTCTGTTAAGATGGCAGGAGTGGTCCTTGCCAAACTGGGGGAAGAATTGCCTTGGGTTGGATTGTGGGCCCCTTTGGGTCCCCTCTGTTTCCCACCATGGGCTTGTCACTCCTGACAGGTATTCCTAAAAAAGAACCCGGTAAGTTCCACCTTATCCACAATTTGTCCCATTCCCCTTGGATGTCTGTCAGTGACGTCATTCCTTGTGAGTAATGTGCAGTGCGTTATGCTTCCTTTGATCAGGCAGTTACGCTTGTGCACAGATGTAGCCCGGGTGCCTTGCTGGCTAAAGTTGATATAGAATCAGCTTTTTAACTGCTGCCCATGCACTCTGACTCTTTTCCCATCTTAGGGCAAAATGCACTAAAGTCATCGTTAGAGCCGTTCCCTACCGAATTCCATAGCGAATAGGTAGGGAACAGCTATGCATCAAGGAAAGGGAATGCAAATGAGCTACTTGTTGTAGCTCACTTGCATTCTCTATTCCATCGTAAAACAGTCGGCCAATCGGCCGGTCAAGCATGCGCAGAGCAGCAAAGCGTTATGCTGTCTGCTCTGCGCATGCCAAATACAACTCTGTGCCGCCCAAAGACGACGACGCTCACCTGATCAGCTGATATCGGAGAGTGCAGTTGAAAGCGTCCATCACAAAAATAGCCTTCCATTTTGGCTATTATTCACACCCAAATAATAAAAACGTCCTTTTTGGCCGTGCTTCACTCAGCTGAGAGACCTGGAAGTCTCTGAGCCAATCACAGCGCGTTTAGAGCTAAATGCGCTGTGATTGGCTCAGAGACTTCCAGGTCTCTCAGCTGAGTGAAGCACGGCCAAAAAGGACGTTTTTATTATTTGGGTGTGAATAATAGCCAAAATGGAAGGCTATTTTTGTGATGGACGCTTTCAACTACACTTTCCGATATCAGCCGATTGAAAACCCGGCCAAAATGAAAGGCTTTTTTGAAGCGGAGCAATTGTTTTTTGTTGTTGTTACTTTTATAGCAGTTTTTCAATCCAGTGCAGCCCCAACGAGAGGTAAGACCTTTCGTTAGATTTTCCGGCGTTTTCCACCGTTAAGGCAATCGGAAAAGATTAGTGCATCTCATTACAATAGGGTTTCTGCACAATTTGCTCATCTGCATTCCGTTTTCGTTAGCGGCTACCGTCGTTGGAAAAAAGTCTTTAGTGCATGCCAGGGTTTACTACTTGCTCGTTAAGGGCTCGTTAAGTTTAGTGCATCTGGCCCTTAGTTTTTTGTTTTTGTGGCACTTATTACTTTGATAAATGTATGCCAATGGGTTTCTCTGTTTCATGCGCTTATTTTGAACGATTTAGTACTTTCATTCACTGGTTGGTTGTGCAAAAGTCGGGTTTATCTACCTTGATTCATTATTTAAATGACTTTCTCTTTGTTGGGCCCTCTTCTTCCGATAATTGTCGTAGACTTATGTCTGTTTTTTTTCCAAGTTGGGAGAAATTTGGTAGTCCATTGCCCAATGAACAAATCGAGGGTCCAGGTGTGTTTTTATCTTTTCTCAGTATTGAGATAGATACAGTCCACATGGTGACCAGATTGCCCCAGGACAAGGTCTCAGACTTCTGGAACTGGTTTCTCGCGTCTGTGCTACAAGGAAGACTCAACTGCATGTGGTGCATTCAGTGGTGTGCTGGATCTGGCTCGCCAGAGCCTTTTGTTATTTTTTTTAAGAATTTTGGGAGCCTGTTGTTAAACTTTAACAACAAAATTTGGGCTGGGGTGGCTCGGGTCCCTTCCTGGCAGCATCAGCTCCAGCTCCTGTGGCTTGGACATCTCACTTAGTTGTTCTCCTCCTCTCTGCAGCAGCAGCAAAACAAAAAAAACAGCTGATAAAAACCATGAGTGGAGCTGTAGCCCTGCGTGTGCCCTTACGGCTCCCTTCCTCCTCCAAAACAGGAAGTTACATTCTGAGCGGAGGGAAGAGGAAGGAAGCTGGCAGCGGAGCATGCAGGGCTATGGCCCCGCACACCGTTTCATCCTGTTTTTTGTTTTGCCCACCGCCAGCGTGAGGATCGCAGCTCATGGTTCCGTTCAGGCTGCTGCAGCACCAGCCTAGGAGGAGAAAGGAAGGAGGCAGCAGCGGGTGCAGGACTGCAGCTCAAAGTTAGATTGAAAACAGGAGGCGCATGAAGTGAAGTTCATTCCACAGAGATTTGTCTCTTTCCCCTACCCCGCGCAGCCGTCATCCCTGTACATTCAAAACAAAGCAAACAGTCCTTTGAGCTGCGCATCCATGTTGTCATTCTTTAATGTTGGTAGCATTTTTATTTAATCTCACTTATATTTTCAAACATGCCGGCTTGTGCAGCATACAGATGTACACAGAGGAAGTATAATAGTGGAATAACTTTTCATAAGTAGAGTGTGTCATTTGGAAGAAGGGCTGGTTATAGGGACACTCTAGCAAGTGTTGTATTCATGCAGAGATTTTTTTTCTCCTGGAAAAGGGCCACTAAAACAGGCATCATGTTATGAGAATCAGGTGCTCAACATCCAGAGTTTCTATCTATTTATTTACTTATTTTAAGTTATTTATGACATTTATACTATCCCTCATTAAACATTAATTAGGTTGAAAACTGGAGCATTTAAAATCTTTATTTTTTCCTGTGCCTAGATCAAAAGAGAAAGATAGTCGGCATCCCTGCCAGCAAAGGTATGCCTAGCATGCCTGCATGGGGGGCGGGGGAGAGAGTGAGGAATGTGTTGCCTTCCCCCCCACCAAAAAAAAATTGTTATGGCTAGTTATGCCCAGAGAGAGAGCCTGTTGTTAAAAATTTTCTAGCACACCACAGGGTGCATTGCTTGATTGGTAGTTTTAAACGTTGCTTGTAGATTTCTTCCTGTGGGTCGTTCCTTTCTTCATAGGTTATAAGCGGCTACTGCAAGGATCTTTAAGCCTTATCATTTTGTTCATTTTTCGGTGGGTATCCACAATGATCTAGATATGTGAGCACTGTTTTGAAGGATTTTAATGGCATACAACCTGTCCAGCAGCATGAATTGACCAATGCGGATTTGGAGTTATTTTCTGATGCCGCAGGGAGTGTGGGCTTTGGTGTTTTTTGTCAGGGCTAGTGGTGTGCTTGAACAATGGCCACTCGAGTGGGTATCAACAGGATTGACTAAGAGCATCACTTTTCTCAAGTTGTTTCCCCTGTTGGTCACTTGTGAATTTTGGCCAAGCAGACTGCGAGATCACAAGTTCCAATTTTGGTGTGACAACCAAGGCATGGTTGAGGTTGTTAATAAGCAGGTGGCCCACTGTCCTAAAGTGAATTCATTGATGAAACATCTTATTCTTAAATGCTTAATACCGAAAATCTTTTTGGGGGCCTGTCACATGCCAGGTGTGCTGAATCCTATAGCTGATGCATTATTTCATTCACAATTTCAGCAATTTCATGACCTGGTTCCATGGGTGGTTCAGGAAACTACCCCTTTTTCCAACTCATCTGTGGAGATTGGGAATGCTGACGTTTGGAGAATGCTGAGACACTGTCACACCAGCCACTTGGGAGTCCTATGTGGCTGAGTACAAGAAGGTTGATGCCTTCCTCCAAAATCAGGTGGGGCTCAGGGATAATTTGTTAGATTCACGCTTTGTGAAATTGCATTATATCTGTCAAAGAGAGCAGATATTCTAAAGGAGCAGTGGTCCAACGCATCGCTGGCTCTTACATTCATTGCTAAGGATGGGGTTGTGCGCAATCCGGGGGTGGGGGCTCTTTAGTGAAGCAAACGTTCAAAGGTTGGGGTTGTATGAATCCTTTGCCAGGCTCTGGCCGTCCCATTACTCATGGCTTGTTACTGTCTTTATGGTCAGCATTGCCGATGGTGACCACATTTACCTCAAAGAGAAAACATCACATGATATGAACACACTGTTTCCTTTCCCATAACATGAGCTGAGATTCCATACACAGAATACTCCCTTTCTGCATTTGTGAGATTTTAAATACTTCCAGGGTCTGGAAATACAAACTGAGGCACAGTATAATAGTCACATTTGTGTAAAACAGGGGTTCTCAACCCAGTCCTCGGGACACAGCAAGGTTTTCAGGATATCCACAATGAATATGCATGAGATAAATTTGCATACAACAGAGACAGTGGTGAATATTCATTGTGGATAACTTGAAAACTTGACTGGTTAGGTGTGTACTGAGTACTGGGTTGAGAACCCCTGGTGTAAAACTAACTGGAATAAATGACAAATGCATTTTTAATTAATTAATTTTCAAGAAACTGGTTCTGAGGATGTCAGTTTTAGCTCATTTGAGAAAAGTAAACCTCCCTGAAATTTGTGTAAGAGTTAGTAAATACTAAGGGCTTTCTCTTTACATGTAAAGTGATTTTTGTAAGTCTCTACAGGTTATCCACAAAATATAAACATTGCTTATTTTGGTGATTCCTTAATTCCTATTGATGGTTACCAGACACATTTCTATGAAGCTTTCTATACGGCACAAGTGGCTTTACTAGAGCCAATAGCACTGTGACTGTTAGCTATGATGAAATAAAGAGTCGAATAGGAATGTCCACGTATGTGCTTCACCAATGATCGCTAAGTTCATCAAGAATGAAGAGCCGTTTTGCAAATTGGAATGGCCAAACTATGAACATAGCAAACCTGGAACTTGGATGGCAATATGAATGTTCTAAAAGTGGCCACAAAAATATCCATGTGCCAGGACATGGACATTCATATCAGTCATTTTAGTACCATGAAAATCCATCGTTCCAAGAGCTGAGACATTGCCCTGTTTTTTCTTACACCAGTTTTATTTTTGAGGAGGATGGCAGCAATGGGGGGGGGGGGGGGGTGACTCCCCAATTCTCTCAAGTGCTGATCAATCTGAGCACCTTTGTGACCTCTATATTCCAAGGAGCAACATCCATGTTTCCTTCCCCTTCTGAAATAGGGCATGATTTGGACATGGATGTTGAAATGTTAGCCTCTCCCTAGTTCCGCCCAAAATATGCTCCCTTGCCACATGGATGTTCTGCAGCTTTGAATAGCTGTAACTTGACATCATAAAATCAGCACTTGGACATCCCTGCACTATGGACATCTAAATTACAGTTTAGGGATGTCTCAAACATGAATAGCAAAGAAGGGGTTCACGTCTTCCACAGAGAAGGAGAAACGTTCACAGATGCAGTGCACTATGTCTGTACCTTTTTTTAAAAAGACTCATATGCTCCCTGAGTCGCTGTTGAATGTTTAAGTGTTTTGACCAGCTGAGGAAAGCTTGTTGCCGAAACACGGACCATGTAGGGTCCTAATAAACTTTGTTTTGACACTCTTACTTCCTGTTTGGGCTGGTCATTTGGACTTGGTTTGCTTCCACCCTTGTGTGCTTCAAACATGAATAGAATTTCTAAAAAGACTCAATGTTAGAGAAAAAAATTAATTTACTGTATTATAAAGCTATAGTGCCTGAATTTATTAGCGTTTTATTTTAATAAATAAAAGAGCAAGTTAAAAATATCTCCACCCCCTGCCTACACCTTTCCACGAAAAGGGCTGTTATGGTTTCACTGCATAAATATGAAGGTATTGACATTTGTTTCTCCTTGCTTTATAATCATAATTATACCTCTTCAGAAAGACAGCAATTAATTTGTTTATTCCTCTATGTTTGCAATGCCATTACAAATTCAGTTTTGCATCTGTTAGGGTTTTGTAGAACAAATCCATGTTTTGAAGTATATTTTTGGCGTTAAGGAGATAAATTATTTGTGTGTGTGTGCGCGCCTGTGTTTATATGAGAGAGACAAGGTTTAATGTGTTCAGTGGAACTGATAAATATTTTATGCCACTGCTGCCTTGGAACCATCAGGCGCTTTGAGGATTCTCTGCTTCTATGAAATTTTGTTTCAAATGTGCGAGCCAAATCTAAACTGAGGATGCTGTCTGCAAGTTTTTAAAAAATGAAAACCAAAATCAGCAATTTTTCCACTGGGAACTGATGTGAGGAATGTTCCTCCTAGTCTCAGGAATCTATAGTTGGCTGGCTTTCCAAAGAAGAAATAAAAAGACTAATCTTTCTCCACCTCCCTCTTCTGTTAATTCAAACTTCTTTGCCTCATTTGACCTCATGCATGTGACTATTTGCTTGATCTGCTTGTTTGTTTTTCTCAAGCACAAAATAAGGTTTAGCTGCTGAAATATAGAATTTGTTCCAAATTATGGTTGGTGTTTCAGCAGAGAAAGGAGATGGCCAGTGCGACCTGCATCCTGAATGAAATCCAAAGGTTCCAGGTGGCTTCTAATTAATATAAAGTAGAACTTTTCTGTAAACCATGGGAGATCTGTAAGGGGGAAAAGAAATATCTTTATTCCAAATCAAAGATCTAGTCATCTTAAACAAATTCTAGAAAGCACAGTTTTGGCTGTAAATTAATACATGAGAATTTTAATACCAATAGGGGTCATTATGGGCCATCTTTCCCAAGGTACAAAGACATCTATGTTGCCTTTATAAAAACAGGCAGGGGGGAAGAGGGATGAAAATATTTTCTTATGGAATTACTATTCAAGGTGCTTTATAGTAGGGAGTATGTTGTATTAAGCAAGCCATCAAACATAGCTGGAAAACAATGAGCACAGATGCACATAGACAAGTCAACTTAACATTTTAGCACCAGTAGGGTGGTCCCTTCATTGGTGTGGCAGGCCATGGCAAGGGCATCTGTGGTGAGTGTGGAGGAGTAGCCTAGTGGTTAGTGCAGTGGACTTTGATCCTGGGGAACTGAGTTCGATTCCCACTGCAGCTCCTTGTGACTCTGGGCAAGTCACTTAACCCTCCATTGCCCCCGGTACAAAATAAGTACCTGAATATATGTAAACCGCTTTGAATGTAGTTGCAACTCAGAAAGGCGGTATATCAAGTCCCATTTCCCTTTCTATTGCAGTCAGTCCTGAACAACTGCAGTAAAATCATCCATGCAGAAGTGGAGCCATTTTGCTGGAACCTCAGTTTTCCTGTTGCAGGTATCTATTGGAACACTTTTTACAGCCTTCCAGTCTGCATTAGTACTTACCATTCCTCCATTCTTCAGACATAGTCAGGGGACAGGGTGGGGGTGTGAGGGTGGGGCGGTGGTAGGGCAGGGCATGTGTCCTCTTTTTCCTTAGGGCAAATATGGTAACCAGGTTTTTCTGCGTGGGGCCCATTCAGTCCTAGCTATACCACTGCTCTCTCTTATCCTTCCCCCTCACTCTTCTTCCCCTCCCTCTGATTATTTAACTCATTCTCCTCCTGGATGCCCTGCTCCCCAACCAGTGTGTTCATCAAGGGCAAAGGCAGAAGGGCCAGGAAGCTATATTCCAAGTAGCAGCAGAACCAGCTGGCTGACAGGCATTCACTTTTGTCCCTTGAACCTCATAGTAAATGACATGAATGAAATGCAAATGACGGCAGATAAAGACCTGTACTTGTCCATTCAGTCTACCCAACAAGATAACATGGTATGCAATAATTTACCCGAGTTTGATTTGTCCTTGCCATTTTCAGGGCACAGACCATAGAAGTCTGCCCAGCACTGTTCTTTTATTAAAACTTTTGAAGTTAACATTGAAGCCCCTTAAAATTTACATTCCAGCCCATCCATATATGTATTCAGTCACGATCAGGGCACAGACCGTAGAAGTCTGCCCAGCACTGGTTTTGCTTCCCAATTACTGGTGTTGCCACCCAATCTCTGCTAAGATTCCATGGATCCATTCCTTCTAAACAGGATTCCTTTGTGTCTATCCCACGCATGTTTGAATTCCATTACCGTTTTCATCTCCTCACCTGTTCTCCCTGATATCCTTTTCAATTGTGCAAAAATCAGGGCAGGGTGGCTGCTTTTTTCGGACGGTAAGCAGGTCCCCCATGTGTTCTGACTTTGCGGTACCTTCTCTGAGAGCAAGAGGGGCATTAAAATCCATGATCACCAGCACCTCTGCTCCATTTCCATAAGGAAATCAGAACTGATTTACACTGTTGCCTCTGCTCCACTTCCTTGGGACCTGGAAAAGGGTAATAGATATACTGTTTTAGGTTGTTTTGCTTGAAATTAAGTCCTTCTTGTAGAATTAGAAAAGATAGAGAAGCAACAAGAGAAGAAAAACTTGATTAAAGTGACTGTTCTATACTATGTTCCAGGCTAATCTGTTCTCTCTTCCTCAGACTTCCTGATAGGAAGGGGGGCTGGAGCAGAACATCACTGTCACTGGCTCTAGAGTCTGACAAGAAGTGGCAGAGCTGAATTCCAAGCTATTCTTCTGCCTGAAATTAAACCCTACTAATAAGATGTGGAAGTGGGGGCCTGGGTGTTGGATTGTACATTGGTTTTCTCTGAGAATCAGAGCTGAAGATGAACTGGCCTATTACCAGCTTTTGTATGTTCTTGGAACAAATCAGAGCCATATTCAAGATGTTGGTTTCCACAGGCAGGACCAGAGAGCGATGGGAAGGAGAGGTTTCTTCACTAGCAATCAGAGAGCATGGTCCTAAGTGAAATCAGGATCCTTTGTAGCTCCAGATATTTAGCACCTTCAAAATTTGGTGACTTATATAGTTGGCTGTTGTCATCTTTTGCTCATATTTTTTTGTGGAACCTAGCATTGGGTTGCTATAATTCAAGGTCCTTAGACAAAATGGGCCAGAGTACTTAAAGAATGTTAGGCCTCTACACACCTTTGAGATCTCTAAGGCCCTCTCAAGGAGAATCACTAGCTGTACCCACATCAAAGGAAATTGTTGATGTGATACCTGCTCTGGAACTTACTTCCAGAGTGGCTATGTCTAACTCGAGACTCTCTCTACTTCAGGAAGCAGCTAAAAGCCTTTCATACATATGGTGCCTGACTATCCACACCTGGACTAGCTTACTAAACACCTTATAACATAGACCAGTTCCTCATATCTTATTCAACTGTACATAGAACTTCCTTTGAGTTTAGTCATCCGTCTGTTTATCCCAATTGACTCTGTACTACCCATCTTGTCTCCATCTATATATGGTTTAGTGTATTTGTTGTAATCTTTTTTTACAATATAAATCCAAACAATGCACAATAAAAATGATAAAACCCAGAAAAGCACACCAAAAAATAGAGAAAAGAAAAATAAGCAAGCAACCAAACTTTCACAAGATCACAGCAATAGTCATGATTGCACTTTGCCCCTCAACTAAATAGTAAGCTGTACTGTACAAAAAGCATTAGCATCATACTAGTAAGAAAGGCCCGTTTCTGAAACAAATGAAACGGGCGCTAGCAAGGTTTTCCTGCTCTCACCTCTCATGTCGCTGCAGTCCTCCGGGGTTCTACTGCAGGGGCAGTGACGTGAGAGGAGTAGAGGATGCAGAGCTGACAGGCGATGGCTGGCTGTGGTGCCTCGCTTCCTTTTTAACACAGCTGACGTCGGACGGAGGGAGGGGAGGGAGTGGCGGCGATAAGATTTTCCTGCTCTCACCTCTCATGTCGCTGCGATCCTCTGGGGTTCTACTGCAGGGGCAGTGACGTGAGAGGATTAGAGGATGCAGAGCTGACAGGCGATGGCTGCCTGCGGTGCCCCGCTTCCTTTTTAACACAGCTGACGTTGAACGGAGGGAGGGGGAGCGGCGACGATCTGTGGTGGAGGCTTGAGTACTGGGTGCGGCGATATTGGAGGGGGGTGGAGGGTGGTAGCGGTGGCAACATGGGGAGGGGTGTAGGGCTGAGCGATGCAATTCGCTGAGTGTCATACCCACGCCCTCGATGTCATCATGTTGTCAAGCGAGGGCAGGGCAGACACTCATGGGGAAAAATTCCGATCTATGCCACCTCGGAAGTTGCAGCTTCATTAGAACGTTGGGCTTGCGAATTATGTGCGGAAGGGGCGTGGCTGAGGGCAGGTCTATGAGTGACAGTGAGTGGTGCTGACAGCCTAGCCTACCAACAGTGCAGGGCTTCAGTGTTTCCCTGCCACAGAATGAGCTTCAGAATGTTTGAGGTGAAAGTTATTTATATAGATGTTATTTGAATGTTCTAATGTGTACTTGGTAGGTGTTTTATTGGTATCATGCTGACATTGTATTATATCTTTATTATTTTAATGTTCTTCAATTATGCTATGGTATATAATTGTATCAACATTTATCATATTTCTGTTACTTGGTTGTTCTGCAGTGCTGTTAAATGTGTATATTTTTGATACTGTTTTATGTCTGTCCTATTATTAGATTTCAATCTGCTGTTTATAAGTTTATCTCATTTTACTCTTGTTGTGCTGTTAACAAAATTGTAAGTTTTATGTTAAGCTGTACCTGCTGTGCACCATCTCTTCATAAAGGTGGTTAATAAATCCCAATAAATAAAAAAATAAAATATTGTCTTGGCCTTTGGGAAAGAGAATGTTTTTTTGTTTTAATTATTCATCTTTATTTCTATAATTTCAAGTTGAGTAACATGACAGACTTATTTCAAGTCACTCTAATATGTATATATTTTGCATCATAATTTTGTCTGCCTCTCATTTTGTTTTTCTACCTCTGTGCTAACTCATGCCCTTGTGGCACTGATTTTCCATTAGTATATTGAAGGTTGGGAATTTCCAGATGCAAAGTTCCTGTAAAGCTTCTAATTTTAAATCAGACACATGAATAGTAATTATGGAAAAGCTTGCCAGTTTTCCTTTTGGGTTATTCAAGTTTCTTGCCCAGAACATCTCACTTTATTAATATAATGACCTAATAATTCATCTGGATACATAAAAAGGAAAATGCTTAGAAGAGGGCTCTCAACTTCCATCCTCAACAGCCACAAGTAGATTCAGTTTTCAGAGCAAGAGAGGAAGCTGCCTGGTCAATTGAGCCGGCTGAAATAAACATGACCAGAGGGGACACTCCTTCCTTTGTCCAGAGGGTCTTGGGGAAGGCCAATAGTGGGGACAAAAGGTATGGATGGAGTGGGTTAATACAAGTGAGTGAAGGCACAGTTTTGAATTCTGCACTCACTGGGTGAGAGAAGAGTGTAGTACCCATATGACAGACATGAATGGAGCCAAGAGGAGCTTTATGCCTCATTTCTTGCCACCAATTTCAGCATGATCAGAGTTGGGACATAGCCAATATTGAGGGAGAGCAGGCAGCTTGAAGCCAGGCCTCACCAGGAATGGCAAAGAAGTTCACTTTCACCATAAGTATGCTTGGCTCACAGGTCCAGGAAGTGCTCAATGGATCAAGAGATAGTATCAGTGGTCCTGAGCGGGTGGAGATTCATGACGGCAGGGAAGTATCAGTGACTTGATCCTGGGACCAAGCAAAGGAGGAAGTCAGCTGAGAGATCTTGAGGTGGTCCCTCCTGAGGCCCTGCAAACAACACAGGTTGTCTCTGTGACAGTCATTCACAAAGCCCTTAATAACAACAATAAAAAAAGTAAAAGGTCCCAGTTGCTACAAAAATTTAGCAACAAAGAAAGAAGGGAGTTCTAAGAGATAACAGTGGTCTATTGCATTTGGGGGGTGGGGAACAGATTTAAACAGAAAAGAGGACAGAAAAAGGAAAAGGGCTGGTCAGAACCAAAGGCATCTGAAGATTGCAGCACTTCCATCCATGGCGAGTACAGGAACAGGTGCTAGTCACACCCCCCAGGTATTAAATTACCACGTTGCTGGCTTGTCAGGAGGAGAAAGCCCCATGGGTAAGTTGCAAGGAGACCCACTGTGAATGCAGTTGGATTCTCAGCCTTTGGCTGATCTCCCAACTCACAGAGCTTTGGGATACTAGCTAGACCTCATCTTCCACCCTTTATGGCCAATGTTTTAGCATCACAGAGCACAGCTCCTGGCTATAGGTCTCCTAGTGGAACAGTAGAAGAGAAGGCTTTCCATATGATAACTGCTGAGCCAGTGAGGGGCAACACCTTTCACACAGAGAGTGAGAGCGTAAATGGTACAAGTTTACCCTTAGGGGCTTCTGCCTAGGCCTGGCAAGGATATGCACCATCTGCATGGAGGTGCTGAAAATGTCCCCATGGTTTAACCAAAAGGGTATGTTAGGATTGTGCATGCTGGAGGAGAAAATAGGAATAGCCCTCTATAGAATTTACCCACTGGGGGGGGGGGGGGGGCAATATGCTCATGTTCTAAGTGTTGCCCAAGGCATAGGTATGTGAGATGGAAAAAGGCCAGGGCCATCCCACTGAGATGCATGGAGGTCCAGCCCACCAAGACAAGCAAATGAAACCACAGATAATGAACAAAGAAATGTGAAGCCAGTCCTCCTCAGACCATCGTATGCAGCAATTCTAATGGATAGATTAGGGGAAGGACACAATGCAAGGGGACCACAGTAAATCATCTCTTCTGTCTGTTGCAAGTGTGCAGGCCTCTAGGCAGTGGGGGGGGGGGGGGGGATTGTAACAAAATGAAAAAAGGGGAATAGGGTGGTCCATCATATTCTTGATTCAATTGATGACTCTTTAGGATAATCTTTCCCAGATCAGCTCGATGGGGGGAGGGGGGATATTTTAGGAAGGGGGATCCCCAATAGTGGTGGACATGATGAAGTTATAGGAAAACATGCAGTCGGCTATCTGCAAGTGAATATCCAAAGAGCGGAAAGGTCCCACTTAACTTTATTTCTGAGAAGTTCTGAGAGAAGAGGACATTTCTATATGCCTCAGTCACTTTCTCTGTTTTATCCGACTTTTTCATTATCTGACAACCTGTCGGTCCCATTTACATCAGATAATCGAAACTCTACTGTATATTTTTACATCAACATTTATAAGGAATATGGGAGTAAGAGCTTACTTGCATCATACCCTTCCCTTTCTTGGCTATATCATGATTACTGCTAAATTGGAGGATGCCAGTAGGCACCCTTCTCAAAGCCTCTTCATATACTGCCCCTGGTGTTGGCTCAATTTGATGTCCTAGTATCCTATAAACTTCCAGGAGCCCTTCAGATATGTAAGTTATTGTCAGGGCTTTTTTTGAGGGGGTACTGAGTACCGGCACCTTTTCTGTTGTCTGCTAAAATTGACCCATGGACCCCAAGTTTTAATGAAAGAGCTGAGGCTCTACACACCAATTCTGCCTTGTCATACATTCTGTGACCGGTTGCAGGGGGCTTGCCTATTGTGGGATGGGTCCCTCAGTGATTACCCCACCCCTGAAGAGTGGCCTAGCATTTGAGTACCGGCACCTTTTTTACTAGGAAATACACACTGGTTATTGTTGTACATTCTCTTAAAATTCTGGGGATTATTATTTGCTGAAAAGCTACATTTTCAGTTACATATTTCATCTGTAGTACAGAAGTCCTTTTTCAAACGAAAACAAATTTGCTCAGAGAAATCTTTCTTTGATCAAACAGCTTTACGAAAATTGATTCATGCATTCGTATTGAGCCATTTGGACTGCTGTAACCAGTAGTATGCTGGAGCAGGCTTGCAAAAGCCATTTGTTACATTTTTAAGAATTTTGGGAGCTGGTGGTTAAAGCAGGGTTGTCCCCCCCTCCATGGCTACTTTAACAACTGGCTCCCAAAATGTGGGCTCGGGCCCCCTCCTGAATTCTCTTTTTACTTTGCTGGTGGGAATGCTGAGTCCTTCCGGCCAAGTCAATAGACTGCTGCAGCTTCCCCACCCCTTGTTTCCAGCTTGGAGCAGCAGACTGGGACTTCTTGTGCATGCGAGAGAAGCCCCAGCATGTTCCTTGGAACCAGAAACACGCAGCAGGCAGTCCATTTATTGCCTGGTGGGGCTTGGCATCCCTGCCAGCTAAGATATGTCTAGCATGCCCACATGAGAGGGGCATGCGTTGCCCCTGCCAGTTCACCCCTGCCTCCCTCCCAAATTTCAGGGCTGGCTACGCCTGGAGAGAAAGCCCATTGTTAAAAAAATTTACCAGCACACCCCCTGACTGCAACTCATTGTTTTCTGATCTTCATTTGACTGATATGAAAAGATTGCAACTTATTCAGAATACTGCTGCTAATTAATCATGAGAGCAAAGTGCTGGGACCACATTACTCCTCTACTTAAGCAAGAACATTAGTTGCCTGTATCAGCTCAAATCCCTTATTCAGTCCTGACTTTAATTCATAAAATACTTCATTCAGGGTCTCCTCCATTCCTCTCCCATATGCTAATACATCACACACTGACTCATTCCTTGCAATCAGCTTAACAGCAACTTTTGTTCATCATTCCCAGATCCTATATAATAAAGCTCACCTCCAATGTTCTGACGCTGCCTGGTGGCTTCCGGTGGTGGTGTCCTTCATGGAGTAGATCATGACGTCAGGGAGAGGGGAGGAGCCACGAGTGTCCAATGTGGAGGTGGAGTAGGGAAACGTCAGGGAGAGGGGAGGAGCCGCGAGTATCCAATGTGGAGGTGGAGGAGTAGGGAAACGTGAGGGACAGGGGAGGAGCTGCGAGTGTCCAATGTGGAGGGGGAGGAGTAGGGCTCCTCCCCCTGCCCAGGAATCTGAATGGAGCGCCAGCGAGGGCCAACGGTCTGCGTCCTCCTCTCCTGCAGCCGATACAATGGGACATTGTCAGGTAGGCGAGAAGCTCACGCGCGCTGCAGCACATGGGAGCGGGGAGCAGGACTCGGATACCGGCGATCCGCTGATCACGGAAAACTTTGCTAGTGCCCGTTTCATTGCTTTCTGAAATGGGCCTTTTTTTTTACTAGTCTTCTATAATTCCATGTATTCTACTGAAGTGTCATTGGACCTTCACTTTGGAATAATCTTTCTCCCTATCTACGAATGGAACTGTCTTGTCGAAGACTGAAATCAAATCTAAAAACATTTCTTTCAGGAAAAAAAAGCTTATGGCTCCACCTAATTGTTGCACCAATTCAAGGCTCTGATGGCAGAGTGCAGGTGGGGCATGCAGCTACACGGTGAGAAAATTTATTACTGACTGAAAATTATAATTTCTTGTCTTTTTTATTATAAATACTTAGGTGGTCTTCTGATACGTGGTATATTAAGCAATTAATAGACCTGGACGCCTGAAATCAGGTCCAGGGGATTTCTGGGGTGCCACTTGTTTAAGGGAAAGGGGGAAATGGGACTTTATTGCTAACAACAGTTTTTTATTAATTACCAAGAAATTCAGCTTCCCCAAACTTTGTGATGTGAGATGCGGTAGCTCTAGAGTCCAGGCCCTGAAAAAAAGTCTGTCCTCTTTATCTGTCTCTTTCTCTCAGGGAATATAATTTATGGCAAAAAATCTTGAAGACCTCATTTATTTTTGTATTGTGGTATGTCCTCCGCCCATTCCCATCCTGAATCCCTAATATAAAGTATTGTCTCTCTTCCTCTTTCATTAGCTAACCAGGCATGTCCTAGACTAATTTCTAAACCTGAAAATAGAAGCACATTTTTTGTTATTACATTCAATTATTCTCTGAAAATGTTTTTTTAATCAAACTAGTTAACACTCTATGATCCAAACAAAATGAGCAAAAGATTACATTACTCAGAAAATAAGCAAACATTGCAAAGCTGCTACTTAGATTTTCAAATACTATTTCAGATTGAGAATTTCTTTTATTTTTGCCATATGAAACAAAGAGGCATTGTCTGACAATTTGTTCTTAATTTCCCTAACTGTATTCTTATCTATTTACAAGTATTCTCTGCCCCCTTTGTCCTTCTTTTTGTGGTTTCTGCCACACATCGGAGCCCCTTAAGACTATTAGGATTAACAGACTTCCTTTAGAATAGTATTTTGTATGAGGAATTGTATTATGTTTTGTGATACACAAGACATTAAACAATTAAAGATCATATGAATTCATGAGTTTCTTTTTCAGGTGTAACAATGAATGCAAGTTCCTAGGAAAAATCAATACAAAACACAGCACCACTCACGCCCAGAAAGCAACACTGCCCTTTAAAATGCTCAGTAAAGCTCTTTCTGAGAAGTTCCGAGAGAAAAGGACATTTCTCTGGTAAGTGAACACTATTTTGCTTTGTGCTTTGGGAACTTAAAGATTGGGGTTTAAAGGAGGAATTGTAGGTTAGCGATATGCAAAATAAAAATATAAAAAGCAAATTTTATCAACTAATCTCCATAGTCTTTTCCACTTAGTTTTTTTTTTTTTGTTTAATTCTGTTTATTAGCAGAAAAGGTAATGAACAAATAATACTGCAAATAATCAATATAAGTACAAAATACCTTCAACATATTCATAAATCATGAAATACTCTGCGTTTTTATTATCCCCCCCAAGCCCCCCCCACACTCCTACTCCAATCCCCCCCCCTTCTTCATACTTTGTACCACAGCATTAACAGATAGAATCTAGCAGGCACTGCAGGACCTAGTTTAGTCTTCCCGCCCACCCCTAGGACAACTCTTCATTTATAGTCAGTTATTGTAATTAGGGTAACAAGCAAGGAGTGCTCTTACAGAGTTTTAAATACATTTCATTACCATCTAAGAAGGAAACACTAAATAAATCATACAATATACTATATAAACTAAAATACATTTTTATATTAGGCTAATATCCTTAATACTGAAGCAAGTTTTAAATTATTGAAAAACTCAAAAACACTAAGGTGGAGTCAGCAGTCCAGCAGCGAGAGGGGCGCTATCCAGTCTTTTGCATTGAGTGTCACATGTATGATTATCTCTCAGTTGGTGAGCTGTCATATGTGTGTGCCCGATGCAAAGAGCTTCTAGCTCTCAGAGAACGTGTCTGTTCTCTTGAGGCTAGAGTAGCAGACTTGGTGGAGCTGAGGGAGACAGAGAGCTACATAGAGGAGACCTACAGGGATGTTGTAGAGAAGTCCCACCTCCAGTCTGGTAGCCCCTGTGCTACCTTGGAGGAGGGAGGTCTCCTAGAAGGAGAACATCACACTGGTGAAGTAGGAAGTACTCCTGTAGCCAGGACCTGCACACTAGGGGATGTACTATCCTCTCGCACCAAGGATATGTCTCCAAGTGCTGTCCGGGAGGGAAAGGTTAGGACAGCTGTTGTAGTTTGTGATTCGATCATTAGGCATACAGATAGCTGGGTGGCTGGTGGACGTGAGGATCACCTGCTGACTTGCCTGCCTGGTGCAAAGGTGGCAGACCTCACGCGTCACCTAGATAGGATCTTAGATAGGAGCAGGAAACCAAACCAGCCTTCTTCTGCCTGTGTGTGCCTGTCTGCCTGTCACTGGAGGCCAGGCCTGAGGGAATCTTGCCCCTCCTCTCAGTGGCCCTGAATAAGGAAAAATTTTGATCTCTCCACCAGCCCCTTTAAAGCTAGTGGGCCTGATTTGTAGCCTGCTATCTGCATTGCTGGCTACAGTAAAGCAAAGGTGTGAGACGGAAGCTGTCTTTTTCAGCATCTCTATTTCTATAATCACTGCTCCCACTGGATATGCTGGCAAATACATGCGCAATCCTGAAGTTTCTTACTTTACAAAAAGGACTGCATTTGGCAGAACCTTTTATAAAATATAGGAGGAACTGACATCTCAGTTTTCCTCTCAACAACCTATTGAAACTGGACCTTTTAGGGTCACAGATGCATCAACATTATCAATAAATATTGATGAGAACTATCCATTGATGCAGTAGTAGCAACATATAAATTGCTTTAAAGAAAGTGCTTACAGAGAAAAATTCACAAATTACTTACTATGCCTGTGAGTCAGTTGTTGTTACGATGAAGCTCAAAATGGTGCTGTTGTTCGAAGCTTCAGATGCAAACTGCTACCTAAACAATCTGTTCCCCTATTTCATGCTTCAGCTTAAAAAGACACAGATTTTCAGACATGAAGTTTTCATTCTCCTGGGTCTGACTACTGTATTTTATCTCCAGATTTGTAAGCTCTTCCTCTGCCTTCTCTCTTTACGTTATATTTCCCCAGTGCAGGATAAATGTGTTGAAATACCTTGCTTTGACCATTTTATGTTACCTGTTGGTGCTGGAGCTCTTTACCTACAATTATTTTAATTGGGTTTTTGAATGCCCAAGGTTGAAATTGTTTCCACACTCAGAATCTATGATCGATAAGTTATAAATAATTTACATAGATAAACAAACATATGCTAGTAAAGTGAGTTTGTTTAGTTATGTGAATTATTTATAATTCAATTATATATTCTAAGCGGGGAACAATATTAGACAATAGCAAATAGCAACACAATCCAACAATATAAATTATACAAAGACATAATTAACATGGCTGCAAAATGAAAGGCAAAGAGCGGCTAGCAGGGTAATTCAGTCACTCTGAGTGAAAGGTAGGCCCAGATTAAGCAGGTAGTGGTGGTTTCAGTCAGCAGTAAGTACATATAGACAGTGTCATTGACAAGAAAGATATAGTAGAATTGGAAAAGGTGCAGCGAAGGGCGACTAAAATGATAGCGGGGATGGGACGACTTCCCTATGAAGAAAGACTAAGGAGGCTAGGGCTTTTCAGCTTGGAGAAGAGACAGCTGAGGGGAGACATGATAGAGGTATATAAAATAATGAGTGGAGTGGAACAGGTGGATGTGAAGCGTCTGTTCACGCTTTCCAAAAATATTAGGACTAGGGGGCATACGATGAAACTACAGTGTAGTACATTTAAAACAAATTGGAGAAATTTTTCTTCTCCCAACGCATAATTAAACTCTGGAATTTGTTGCCGGAGAACGTGGTGAAGGCGGTTAGCTTAGCAGAGTTTTAAAAGGGGTTAGACGGTTTCCTAAAGGACAAGTCCATAAACTGCTACTAAATGGACTTGGGAAAATCCACAATTCCAGGAATAACATGTATAGAATGTTTGTACGTTTGAGAAGCTTGCCAGGTGCCCTTGGCCTGGATTGGCCGCTGTTGTGGACAGGATGCTGGGCTCGATGGACCCTTGGTCTTTTCCCAGTGTGGCATTACTTAAATACTTATGACTATACATGTAGCAGAGCTGAATATACATATTTATTTAAACGCCATGGCCATCATTTTAATATGCTTACCGCCGCCGCTGAATATTAAACCCTGGCTGGGACAATGAATTTGTAGAATGCTTGAGGGGTGAACAGATTGGTGTAGTCAGAAAAGGAAGACCGCATCCCAGAGAAAGAGAGCGAGAGTTAGCTCGTTCCCCTACCAACATGACTCTAGGGGTCATAATCCCAGAGTTTTGCTCCTTCCTTATACCTTACAGCTATTACATAAGAAATACCAGCGCTGCCATGTAGTTAACACAGAAGATAGGGTGTCTTTCAAAATTGGCTCTTGTGAAATAAGCAAGCAAACCCACGCTCGGTAGTATTCTTACATTTTATTTATCCTATCTTTTTAATTAGAAATGTTCCAGTCTCCTCCTGTGTTGTGGTTCAAGGGAAACAGTGAGACCTGCATTCTTCCAAGCAACATGAGGACATACCACAAGAGGAAAAACAAATGGAAAACCTCCCTTTTTCTATGTTTGCTACAATCAGTCTGTTATTGGTCTCTATTCTACTATGCTTCTATTAACTCTTTCCTATCAGATTTGGCATTCCTTTCCTATGTATTACATTTGCATTGATTTCATAAACAGCTTTGCTGTGCTTCCACGATTGGTGGAATATTAAGTCGAATAAACCATAACCAGTTTACTTTGAATGGCTTACCATAGCTATTCTGGTACACCAGTTCCTAAGAGATCTTCAAATGAAGATCCGGGAAACAGCATGCACCATTCTGCCAGTAGGTTAACAGATAGATGTAAACAGAGTTCTGTCTGTTCCTTGATTTGAGAAAACTCTGTCATGCAGTTGTAGTGGAGTTGGCTCAAAAGAAATCTTAAGACTTTAAACTCTGTGTTTCAATTCAATCTAGAAAGGTTTCACAAACTTGACATATCTTTGGTAGGAAATTGTTGCCAGTGCCATTTTCTTGTATGGCAAAAATAGGAAATGGTGCCAACCTTGGGTTGGCTGGTGTCATTTTGAAAAGCAGGAGTGGTGGGGCAGGAGTGAAGGGCATTTGCTACAGCCCTTCAAAACATGCCAATGGTATACAAGGCAAGGTGTGGGTGGGGGGGGGGGGGGGGAGAGGAGGAAGAAGAAGAAATCATGAAGGAGTGCCCATGGTTTTTGCCAGTGGGGCCTAGACTCACCATTTTTTTCTTTCAACCATTTAAGGTAACTTTCCTTGAAAGCCATAAAAGTCTCAAGTTCTGCAGCCATTCCTCAGAGCAGACCCTTGCCACTGATAAACAAGTCAAGCATTTACTCTGCCCATATTAATTTGTCTAATATTAAGCAATATGATATGAGATAGTGTGCATTGTTTCACAGGTTGCATAATTGTTTAGGTTGAAAGAAGGCCAGAGGTTCATGGAGTCTAACCCTCTTCTGATTACATAACATTGCTCTTTGCAGAGTAGCCTAGGGGAATGGCTCAAGTCCATGGACGTATTGTTTAGTACGTACTCTTGAGAAAAAGTATCTCCATTATATGTGAATTAGTACCATACAGTAGTAAGTGCTACTGCAATTATGCTTATTTTTCTTATATCATAAATGTATCCTAAGTAAACTTGTTTGAAAATACTATTTATAAATACTTTAGGTATATGCAAAGAAGCATGATGAGCCTCCAAGGATGGGCGTCATCAAAAATATATTGAAAGAGCCAACACAGGCCGTATTTTGGCAAATACCTGTGTCAGGGGTTGTAAGTATGCAGTCAAGTTTTTAAAGCTTATTCCTTCAATATTCAGCATTCAATACGAAAACAATTATACTAGTTCTATGATGTGATACTGCGGTCAGCCAAGGGTATAAGACCAACCTTTGATCTTAGAGTAAAGCTCAACAGTGAGAAAAATGTTTCACTATAATCAACAGTAGAAAGATAACCCTTTTAATCAGGGGTTCTCAACCCAGTCCAAGATACACTTAGCTAGTCAGGTTCTCAAGGTACCTACAATGACTATGCAAGAGATAGATTTGCATACAGTGAAGGTGATGCATGCAAATTTCTCATGAATATTCATTGTGGGTATCATAAAAACCAGCTGAGTGGATTGAGAACCCCTGATTTAAATACTTTGTTCCCGTAAAGAAAGAGCTAGTGTCTAAACTAGAGTCAAGTAGGCTGTAGGAAATAAGAGCCCAACATTATGTTGATATTCAAAGGATTTGTGCCATTATTCCCAAGGGTGGGTAATCTAGTCTGTGGGCCACTGGCTCAATTTTTCTGGCCCACTTGGCATTGGGAGAATTGCTTTAGTTCCGGCCTACACTGACTCTGCAATTCCTCTAGCGACCTTGTTCAAGGTTTGAAATGTCTACCTTTGTTGGTTTGCTGATATTCTTCACACATCAAAGGTGGTTATTTTGAGTTTTCAGCCACTGAACAAGGTGTCAAAATACAGAATTTTGGCATTGAATTTTGACTGTTGTTGACCTGATGAATATAAATGTTTTGCTCCTTTGTACCTCCACCTCCCCATCTTGCCTCAAAAATCCTATATCCCCTCTGGCTCCCCCACCCAGTCATGGATCCTAATG
Source organism: Microcaecilia unicolor (assembly GCF_901765095.1). Lineage (NCBI taxonomy): Eukaryota > Metazoa > Chordata > Amphibia > Gymnophiona > Siphonopidae > Microcaecilia > Microcaecilia unicolor. Next base: position 206,376,046 of record NC_044032.1, read on the forward strand.
CGGCCCTTGAGCCAAAATGCTTACCCACCCCCCAGTTACAAATTCTTCTCTCTTTCCTCCAGCTCTATCCAGTTAAAATCTATAAGCACACATTTGCTATATGCCCAGATTTAGCAGGATATAAAAGGGATAGTGTTAAGGTACGCCTGGGCTGAGGATTTTCAAATGTAGCCAGTGAGTGTGATATTTGTTGCCAACCTCTCAAATTTGTATGCCTAAATGTGGCTATACAGATGGCTGTTTCATGTCTAACCACATGAGTTTTGTGTGATTACATTTATATTTCCAGATCTTTATCCTATTAGTTGTGGCTGAATATCTGAAGTTAACTAATTAAAATATCAGTTGACGTTAATACTCAGTGACCTTTTGACACAAGCTTTTGCAAGCATAAGGATATAGGTATAACGCTGTGCTTTAGAATTACATTAACATGTTATGTAATAGGGATATAGCAATGATACATATTATGAGGAGCATTTTCAATATATCTACATCCGATTTTGGACATTTTGGCAAAAAAAAAAGTCCATTTGCTGCTTTTTAGACGTTTTTCTGTTAAAAAAAATGAGCCCTTATATCTGAATTCAGTATGACTTCATTACACTAGCTGCAATTTATTCAAACTCCCCTTATTGACTTACAAGTTCATGCACTCCTCAGTACCTCTCCACTCTTATCTCTCCCTACACTCCTCCCCGGGAACTCTGTTCACTCGGTAAATCTCTCTTATCTGCACCCTTCTCCTCCATCGCTAACTCCAGACTCTGGCCCAGATGCACAAAACTTTAACGATCCTTTAACAAAGAAATTTTCAACCGTAGCATGCATTAAAGGCCATTTTCCAACGACGCTAGCAGCTAACGAAAACGGAATGCAAACGAGTCACTTCCAATTGAAATGTGAACAATTCGCAATGCACTAACCATACCAACGATTGCAACGAATTATTTACTGTGATATATTTAACGTGAAGTCAGACCTGTCGTTAAGGCCTGAGCTGTCATGCAGACACTGCTTCCCGCTTCTCCCTGCAGCATAAAAATCCAAGCTGGCATGTTTGAAAATAAAAAAAACCCACAGCAACACGTGGCTCCCCGCTTCCCCCTGCATAAAATTGAAAAAAAAACCCAAAAAGCAAAAAAGGATCGGGAGGGGGCAAAGGCACTCGTCAGGAGCATCCTGTATGGACGCCCTAGCCCCCCCCCCCCCCCCCGCCTGAGGTCGATGCTGCTCCCCGCTTCCCCCTGTATTCAATTTTTAAAAAATCACTCTGCTCTCCTCTGAAGCCAATTTCCCGGTTCTGTAAACAACTTTCAGCTGCCCCGGTCCCCATCCCTTCCTCTGTTTCCCCCAGCCGGGGGCGGGCCCAGGTCTCTCTGCTGAGCTAAAGGGGATCACAGTGAAAGAGGTCTTTTGTTAGAAAGGGGGGTTTGTGAAGGACGTCCTTTTTGGAGTCTTGAGGAGGACGTCTTCAACTGCACTCTCCTGCTAGGATAACAGAGCTAAATGCTCACACGCACGCCCCCGTCTGACGTAAGCAACCTACGTAGGTTTAATATGTAGGTTGTTTTAATTTTTTATTTAATACTGGGAGAAGCGGGGAGCAGCGGCGACCCCGGGCGGGGCTGGAGGGCAAGGCCGTCCTTACAGGATGCTCATGATGAGCGCCTTTGCCCCCTCCCGATCCTTTTTTGCTTTATGCAGGGGGAAGCGGGGAGCCACGTGTTTGTGTTTTGGGGTTTTTTTTTGTTTTGTTTTGACGTTTGTGGCATGCGCAGAGCAGCCAGCATAACGCTTGGCTGCTCTGCGCATGCTTTAGGGGCCGATTACCGACGGGGATTACACCAATTTAACGAATCTTTAATGCATTGTAGTTTACAATACCATACCAAACATTAAAGACTTGTGTTTTTGGTGCATTCTTTGTTTTTTAAAATTCGTTGAGGACTTTTACGTTTTACATTTTTTTACGTTTGGTTCATGCATCTGGGCCTCTGTTCCTTTTATCTTGCTGCACCATATGCCTGGAAAAGACTCTCTGAGCTGATACATCAAGCTCCATCTCTGGCTGTCTTCAAATCTAGGCTAAAAGCCCACCTTTTTGATGCTGCTTTTAACTCCTAACCCTTACTCATTTGTTCAGTACCCTTATTTTGTCATCCCCACCTTAGTAATTCCCTTATCTCTTATTTGTCCTGTTTGTCTGTCCTAATTAGATTGTAAGCTCTGTCGAGCAGGGACTGTCTCTTCATGTTCAAGTGTACAGTGCTGCGTACGTCTTGTAGCGCTATAGAAATGATAAGTAGTAGTAGTTATGTTGATTTTTTTCAACTATCAATATGCAACAGATATGTACATAAATATGAAAAACAAAACCCTGCTGTTTCATCAATTTTACCATGGAAAGAGGATGTATTTCATTAAAAAAGGATCCTGCTAAGTTGAATCTATTAAGTATTGAATTTATTTTTGAAAAATAAAAAATAGTTTGATTGCAGTTGCTTCCTTTCACAACACATCTGATTATTTCCTGTGCTGATGCTGTAATACTTTACACTTTGCAGATGCAAATTTTCAGACTTTTCCAAACCTGTCCTTTTTTTTTCAATTTTTTATTTTTAATTTTCATTTCATTAATTAAAGTTTACATCCATTAGAGGTGACAGAAATAATGAAATTAAATATTGAGACAATACAATCATATACAGAAGCAGCAAATAACTTCATCTACAAAAATAAAGGGGTGGATTACTATAAAAAAAAAATAAAGGAAAATTAATCTATGCAAAGTGTAAAGACTAATTCCAAAATTAATCTGCAGCTGAATTCCAGCATTATACCTGTGGGGGCACTCCCAATGCTTTCAAACCTTCCTTATGCATTACAAAATCTAAAAATTGTTTGGGATCAAAAATAAGAGTTACCCTCATAAAGGACACAACAATTACAGGGACATTTTAACAAAAAGCTAGCACCTAGCGCAAGTGTTTGAGGCCAATGACTCCTGCCTTCTTCTCTGCATAGCCTTAGATAAATCAGGAAATATACGAATAACAGATTCCAAAAACTACTCTTGCATTTCTCAGAAGAATAAATGAAGTACAAGGTTACGGACTATTTCTAATGCAAATATCAATACCAAAGTCACTCTCTGAGTGATGATTTCAAGAGAGGTTTCCAAAAAGGTAGTCAAATCCAAAGTCTGATGTTCATCTCCCCTTTTTCTGGCCTAATCTCACTGGCCCAGATAAATAAGCAGTTCTTACAATTTGGAGGCATATTTTGGCCAGTAAAATCCAAAATTTCCCTAAGATATTTTCTCAGCATATCTACCAGTGATAACAATGGCAATTTGGGAAAATACAAAAAAAATCTTACATTATTTTGCCTCTGTTGATTTTCAAAATATTTCAGTTTATGGTGGACGATAAACTTCTTTAATCATCATTGAATTTGTCGCTTCCAGTGACCTTATCTTCATTTCTAATACATTTATTTTGGTAGACAACTGATCTACTTGTAGAGAATGGGCAGCAATCTCTCAAGAATATTCATTAACTTTATTAATAAGTCCATCAGTTACCATTAAGAAAGAAGAGTTACTGGCCTGACTAGCATCCCACAGTGATGCTGAGGTCACAACGGCAGGTCTCACTGATCCCCAACATCCTGGAGGAAGCTTTTCCCAAACCTCCATTTGTTTCTCCAGCCAAAACAGAGCCACTAGATGTTTCTAACATGGCAACTGGAGAGGACTTCGCTAGAGGAGATCCCTCTAGTGCAGGTATCAACATCACACCCATTATGGGGGCTGAACTCTACAATTCTTCTCAATGACTTCCACTTCTAAGTCGCGAGGGAGCCGTTCTCAATTTATGGCTAAACTAGATCCTGTCTATGTTGTGCTCCACTGAGCCGTCTAGCATCACCTTCAAAGCAAGAACAGCTTCAGAATTTGCAACGAGGGTCCGGAAAGCCTTGAGAGTCATCTGCTGCAGTGCTGGGGACTACCCAGTTTCTGAGGGAAATGACCTGGTCATACCCCTTCTCTTCCCCATTAATCTTAAGTAAGAGTGCAGCACAAGCAGGTAAAACCCAAAGAAACCTTCCAAACCTCACTATGCAGCATCTCTAGCCAGTGCCATCTTGGCCACACTACACACCAAACCTGTCCTTTCATCACACAGCCAGTCAAGTTTTCAGGATAGTATATAAGTGTATTCCTTACATATCCACCATAGATATCTTGAGAACCTAAAAAGACAAGTTTGGAAAGGCCTGAGAACCTAAAAAGACAAGTTTGGAAAGGCTTGTTCTAGCAGGAGCATAGTCAGAACTTCCTTACAAAGAAGACATTTTTTTTTCTGATAGGACCTTTGATTCTTAAAAAGTTGACTCCAATCAGAAAAAGTTTTCCATTTCAAAGGAAATAGTTGAAAGTGTATTTTCTCACAGGAATCTGAAGTAACAATGCAACATTCCATTCCAAGGCACCTAGAAAAGTCTTTCCGATTCAATCTCATCAAATATCAGAAGTAACCACCTTGTCACACTCTGCAGCCTCTAGGAGTTGATCTGATAACACAAACCAAACCATCTCAGGTACTTTTTTCATTTGTCTTATAGCCTCATGCTCAGTAGGTACATTCGCAGCATCTCTCCAGTATGCTCAGGGCAACAATTTTACATTGTTTCTGGGAAACTACTTTTAAGTTACTTTGTGTTTTGGTAAGTTTGAACATTTGAACCACTTCATGTGGGTCAATTTAACCAAAAGTCTTGATAATCACCCTCTGAAACACTGTCTTCTTAGTAGAACCCAGTCACTAGGTATAAATAAAACAACTGTGGTATTATCAAAAGATTTGGCTCATACTCTGCCTTTTCTCAAGTTCTTTAACGTAGACACTTTGAATTGTCCAGCTTTTGAATGTCTTGCCTCAAATCTCTTTGTAAGACGTTTGGTATCATCAGCTGATAGACTTTTCTGTTGTCTCACAGGTCTGTACTTTTCTTGTGGAACAACTCTTTTTAATTCATCAGTCAATGATGTTGTCTACACAGTTTCTGCTGGGTCTTACTAAACATTTTCTCATTGGAAAAATCTTTAGTTTGCAAAGTTGTATACATTTGGGGTTAGATTCTGTATATCGTGCCAAAAAAATTGGCACCGATAAAATTTCACACTAATTGCTATGCTATAAACAACGCTCAAAGTTGGGCACCATTTATAGAATAGTGTTTGTTGCCAGCATCTGTGATCAATTTGAGGTGTGAGGATATACACCAAGTAAAACCCTTATTCTATAAAACTGTATGCAAATTCCAGGAATGCCCTCGAATTGCCCATGCCCCTCCCATGGCTGTGCCCCTTTTTCAAATCCATGTGTAAAATTTACTTATGGAAGCTAAGGTTCAAATCCACTGATCCTCCTGGTAACTTGGGTAGATAATTTAACTTTCCATTGCCTCATCTACAAAAGTGTAGGACTAAATTTAATAAAAAGGTACCAACACACATTAGTGAATTTTATTTACCACAGGTCACATTATATGCAAGTGGATCTATTTACTAACATGTTAACCATTTGAGCGCATACTAACACACTTTAGTAAATCTACCTGGCAGATTGTAAGCAGTGGTGTAGCTATGGGGGGGCCACGGGAGCCTGGGCCCGCAAATTGGCTCCGGGGCCCCGGTTTGGATGGCGGGGATCTCCAACCCCTGCCAGCTAAAGCGTTTGTCCTGCGCTGGTCTCACATTGCCTGGTGCCATGCACGCTCAGTTTCATTAAAACAAGCGTACATGGTGCTGAAAACAGGACAGGGCACCAGGCAATGCGAGACCAGCGCGGGACAAATGCTTTAGTGTAGGGGGTTGGGGACCCCCGCCAGCCAAGGTACTTTTCAGCGGCGGTGGGGGGGGGGGATCGGCGGTGGGCAGGCAAGGAGGGAGAGGTGGCAGCAGCAGGGGGGGCAGAAGTGGCGGCAGGAGGGCAACAGCGGGGAGGCGGGCCAAAATGTGCATCCCCCCAACTTGCGCTCTGGCCCCCCCTCCCATCAAGGTCTGGCTACACCCCTGATGATGGTAAGTTGCCTAGGGCAGAAAAAATACCTATTGCAACTGAGTTAACATTTTTAAAATTTTGTTCTATCACAAGTTTGTAGGCGGAGAACCATATTAAGCTACCAATGAAAATGTGTGACCAAAATATAAATAAATAATATCTAGTATGGGTGTGGTGGTGGAACATTTAAAAAGGAAACTGATAATGGGGAGATGAGTTTAGGTACACAAAAAGACCAACAGGCTCTTTTACTAAAGCTTAGTGTGTGCTAAATATGCTAAGAAGCTCATAGGAACAAAAATGCCCCTAAGACTGAAAAATCATATTCAACTCTGGCTGAAAGCTGAACTGCAGCAGGAATTGTCAGATCACTTTATTAATATGTCAAAAGAGACACTGCACCTGCTCTGAATGGATTATTCATTCACTGCTCCCATCTTTTGGGGGTTTCAGACAGTTATTTTAACTTCATTAGTGTTTACTGTGTGGTTTTATAAATTGCTGAAATCTATATGTATGAATGCATTACTCAAAAACCACCCACCGCTGGTGCCCTTCAGTAAAATGGGCTCTTTGTCTACATGTGGCTGCCCATATCGGTAAAATAAATATACATTTTTTTTAAGGCAGCATGGAATCCATCAAATAAATTGGCTCGCCTCATCCGTGCAGATGATGGCATCACTTGGAATCCGTGAGATGTGGAAACGCTGTCTGGAAGACAAAACATTTCAGGTTTTATAATGGACTGCATAGAGAACCACTTTTGGAAACTTATAGTGAGAAACAGTACATAAATACGTAAGCATTGCCATGCTTGGACAGACCAAAGGTCCATCAAGCCCAGCATCCTGTTTCCAGCAGTGGCCAATCCAGGTCACAAGTACCTGGCAAGATCCCAAAAACAGTACAATACATTTTATGCTGCTTATCCCAGAAATAAGCAGTGCATTTTCCCAAGTCCATTTTAATAATGATCTATGGACTTTTCCTTTAGGAAGCCATCCAAACCTTTATTTAAAACCCAGTGATAGTCTTAGGGCCCTGTTTACTATGTTGTGCTAGCGTTTTTAGCATGCACTAAAATTAGCACACACTAAATGCTAGAGACACCCATTTATTCCTATGAGTGTCTCCAGCATTAGCATACACTAATTTTTAGCACATGCTAAAAACGCAAGCTCACCTATAGCGCAGCTTAGTAAACACAGCCCTTAGTTTTTAAAACTTTTCTATGAAGATATAATCTCCTTGGGCTTAAAGCTTCCATTCTGAAGTTGCTTACGAGGCCAAATAGGGACAGAGAAAGACAGGCATATAGGAATCAATTCTATAAACGGGCATGTGTAGGTGCCACCCTAATTGGCAGATAGGCACCAAAATGCACTATGTGCTATTCTATGAAGAAGCACGTAACTAGGACTCTTTAGCCTGGAGAAAAGGCGGCTGAGGGGTGATATGATAGAGGTCTACAAAATAATGAGTGGGGTAGAGCGAACAGATGTGAAGCGTTTGTTTACACTTTCTAACAATAATAGAACCAGGGGACACAAGATGAAATTAGAATGTGGTGGGTTTAAAACAAATCGGAGAAAGTTTTTCTTTACTCAGCGCATAGTTAGACTCTGGAACTCATTGCCGCAGAAGGTAGTGACGGCACCTGGCCTTGCTGAGTTTAAAAGGGATCTAGACAGATTCTTGAAGGAAAAGTCCATTGATCATTATTAAATTTTGGGTTTCTGCCAGGTTCTTGGGGCCTGGTTTGGCCGCTGTCGGAGACAGAGTGCTGGGCTTGATGGACCTTTGGTCTTTTCCCAGCGTGGCAGTGCTTATGTACTTATGTACAAGCAGGGCATACACATGGAACATTGATGGGTTATGGCATGTCGCCAAGCAACTTGCAAATCTTAGAGTATTATCAGTTGCAGTCTTTGCATGGCACACTTAGGTGTCCCCACTTACACCAGCCATTGACCTGACAAATGATTATGCCTAACTTTTGGCACACCAAAGTGTGTTTACACTAATATTCTATAATGCCTTAGACACCCCTAAATAATGTTATAGAATTGGCACTCATCGTGCCCCATTGTAGTACCTAATTCGAGGCACCAAGTTATAGAATGACCTCCTTAATGAGGAATTTTGGGAGCACCTGACTGAGTACTGAAATGGATTAGTTGTCTCATTATCACTTTTGTGATATGCAGTGATATCTTGACTGGCATCACCAAGCATATTGAACCCTACCAGTGGGGAAAATAGATCTAAGGCCAAAATTCAAAAACCGCTTGCCCATTCTTCAGTCTTCATACCACCTCATTTGTACACTTACTTCCTGGCCTATTTAGGAACCAATGAGGACATTTCAAAAGCTTGCATGTATTGTAATCTGTGGTTAAAATATTATTTTGTTTACCTGAAGGGGGCTCAGGGCAGCCAGAAATACTCCACAATGGCACTACCACTACTACTACTTATCATTTCTATAGCGCTACTGGACGTACACAGCGCTGTACACTTGAACATGAAGAGACAGTCCCTGCTCGACAGAGCTTACAATCTAATTAGGACAGACAAACAGGACAAACAAGAGATAAGGTAATATTAAAGTGAGGATAATAAGGGTTCTGAACAAGTGAATAAGGGGCACTGAGTATAAATTGTTTAAAAATGTTTTGATGGTTGTGTATGATTATAAGTTATAAAATTCAGGTGCCCAGAGGTCCTAAAGTAGTGCTGTGACTTTCTTTGAGGAAGTTTGATATGTAAAACATGTTAAATTGTGAGTATCTCTTTGGGGGTTTAAGAGAGTTTTAAAAGTGCAGGTTTTCACATAATTTTCCTTAAAGCATGGCTATAAGGTGTTGTATGATGTTAAAAGTGAAAATGGGAGGTTTCTTTAGGATAAACTTGACTGTTTTAACTGTGTTTGAGCTGTGTACAGGGCTCACTTTGGCAAGCAGTCTTCTACAGAGACTTGTATACTTGATCTGATTGACTGCATAGTTCACCACGGGAACCTGTTTCTGGGGAATATTCTTGAGCCTTAAGGGAGAAGAGAGATGACAGTTGGACTCTGAACAGGCACGGTGGATGTCTGAGAATCTGGGAGATTAAAGTTTGAGTTGAAGAAATAAATAATTTGTTTGACTAATATATGAAGAAGTTTGGTGAGTGGAAGTGAGAGCCAGGGCCGCCAAGAGACCGAGCCGGGCCCGGGGCAAGGCCAGCCCCCCCCCCCCCCCCCATCGCTACCACTATTGCCTCTCTCACTTGCTCGCAGGCCACCAGCACCGCAGTCCCCAGTCTCCACCTGCCTACCCTTAGCTCCATCGACAGCCCCCTTCTGTCTGCCACTGGGCCCCCTGCATTTTAAAAAAAATCTGTAAATCGTCAGCACAGTGCCAGTGAGCAGTGCCTCGCGTCTGTATGAAAGCAGCAGATTGCCTCGGGCCTTCCCTCACTGTGTCCCGCCCTCATCTGAAGTAACTTCCTATTTCTGCAAGGGCGGGGCACAGTGAGAGAAGGCCCAAGGCAATCTGCTGCTTTCACACCGATGCGAGGCGCTGCTCGCTGGTGCTGCACTTCCAATTTAGAGATTTTTTTTTTTAAATGCAGGGGGCCCGGTGGCAGACAGAAGGGGGCTGTCGATGGAGCTGAGAGTAGGCAGGTGGAGACTGGGGACTGCGGCACCGGTGGCCTTGGAGCAGGCGAGGGAGAGAGACCCCAGCACCGGGCCCCCCTTGGAGGCCCAGGGAATTTTGTTCCCCCTGCCCCCCCTATCAGCGGCCCTGGTGAGAGCTAAAGTGTGAATGTGTTTTGGATAGACTTTAACCTTTTTGTGACACTTTGGTGAGAGGAAGCACTATTCTAAAGTACAGTGTAAGGTGAATTTGTTCTGATAATTATCAGAATTACCTAGTAGTGATTTTTCATCTAACTGAAAAGCTGTGAGAATCTAAAGGGAAGGGGTGAGAATTAAAATACATGTAAGTTCTGTGAGAACCCTGCAAAGTGTGTACAGTTTGAGGAGCATTTTTTTTATTGCGGTATTCTATAGGGAAGACTTATTGAAGTTAATCTAAATTTCATACAGAAATAAATCTGAACTATGAAAGGGTTGCAACATGTCTCAGCTTCAGGTGTATCTTGCTTCCACTAGAGGAGGTAGATTTGTTGCATGAGAGTTTTCCATTTTTTTCTGAGCAGTCCAATAGCTTCAAATATCTGGGGTTCTGGAATACAATAGCCAATAAAAAACTGACATTTAACTTGGTGGGAGGGTATAAAGTTTAAGTCTGAATAGCATTTAAAACGCATGCCCAGGCATCTTAGGAAAAACTCCTATTGGGATCAGCAGGAGATGGTATATCCACTTCCTAATTTTGGAAGCAGCCATTAATGATGAAGAAGTTATGGTAAGAATAGATAAGTAAAAATAGATAATGTGAAGGACATTTACAATATTTAATAAGAACATTTTGATTTTTTTTTATGTTTGTTCCAGTGGCGTAGCCAGACTGCCAATTTTGGGTGGGCCTGAACCCAAAGTGGGTGGGCACAAAATTTTCTCTCTACCCCCCTCCCCCAGCAAAATTTAGTCACACTTTTCAGTGAGCTTTCAGAGGCCAAAACCTCCTGCCTCAGGTCAGTATAATGCTGTTACAGTATCCTCTCCTGACCTAAGGAAGGAAGTATTGGTCTCTGAAACTTTATTAACCCAGGTACCATATTACTTTATCCTAAATTAAAAATAAAATTATTTTCTTTACCTTTGTTGTATGGCCATTTACTTTTTCTCATTGTGTTGCTCCCAGTCTCTAGATTCTGCTTTCCTTCATTTTCGCTTAACTAATCTGCAAGGGTTTCCTGGCCATTTGTCATTTTTCTATTCTTTTTCTTTGCTTTCTTCAATATTTTTCTGCCTCTCTCTCTCTCTGTCCAGATTTAATTCATTCTTACTATCAATTCTTTAATTTCCTTCATCTACTTATGGCTTTTTATCTTTTTCTCACCCTTGTTCTCCCCATGCCCCTTCCTCTTATTCTCCAGTCTTTCACCACTCCCCTTTTCCATGCAGCAGCTCTCCTCTTTCTCTCCCCATCCTTCCAATGTCTCCTCTCTCTGTCCCCATCCTTCCAGTGGTCTCCCCTCTTTCTTTCTGCATCCTTCCATCCAGTGTCACCTCTTTCTCCCTACCCTTCCATCCAGCGTCTTCCCTCTTTCTCTCCCCATCCTTCCACCCATCTACCCTCTCTCCTGATCCTTCCATCTAATGTCTCTCTCTCCCTCCTTCTAACCAGTGTCTCTATCTCTCTACCCTTTTCTGTTCAGTGTCCCTTCTCTCTCCACATCCTTCCAGTCTCTCCCCTTTCTCTCTGCATCCTTTCATCCATCTCCCCTTTCTCTCCCCATCCTTCCATCTGTTTTCCCTCTTTCTCTGCCATCCTTCCATCTGTTTTCCCTCTTTCTCTCCCCATCCTTCCATCTGTTTTCCCTCTTTCTCTGCCATCCTTCCGTTTTCCCTCTTTCTCTGCCATCCTTCCATCTGTTTTCCCTCTTTCTCCCCATCCTTCCATCTGTTTTCCCTCTTTCTCTCCCCATCCTTCCGTTTTCCCTCTTTCTCTGCCATCCTTTTCCCTCTTTCTCTGCCATCCTTCCGTTTTCCCTCTTTCTCCCCATCCTTCAATCTGTTTTCCCTCTCCCGATTCAGGCCCGCCAGCCCCAGCTCCCATTGCTGGCCACTGCTGCTTTTCCTGTTGAGCAGCAGGGCCGGCGCTACAAAAAGAAGAAGTGCTCAGCTGACTGAGCTGAGCGCCAACGCTAACGAGAAAAAATGTTTTTTAAAAAAAGCGTGGCACCGCAGGCAGCCTTGAGGCATTGGCTGCTGGCTCTGCAGGCTCCTCCCGTCTCTTACGTCACTGCCCCTGGAGCGAAGCAGGGGCAGTAACATAAGAGACGGGAGGAGCCTGCAGAGCCAGCAGCCAATGCCTCAAGGCTGCCTGTGGTGCCGCACTTTTTTAAACATTTTTTCTCGTTAGCGTTGGCGCTCAGCTCAGTCAGCTGAGCGCTTCTTCTTTTTGTAGCGCCAGCCCTGCTGCTCAACAGGAAAAGCAGCAGTGGCCGGCAATGGGAGCTGGGGCTGGCGTGGGCCTGGAGGAAAAGTGGGCGAGCGTGTGTGTGTGATTGGGTGGGTGGGCCAGAGGTGAAATTGGGTGGGCCTGGGCCCACCCGTAGCTACGCCCCTGGTTTGTTCAATAGTCCAAACTGCTGAAGCCATATACGGTGAAACAGAGATCTGTGTCGAGACTGGGGGTCACTTGAGATTGGCGGACTTTTAATACAAGGGCTTGGAACTGGGTTTAACACGTTATAAATCAACACTTGGTTAGCTTGTTGAAAGCATGGGAGCACAAGACATTTGTTTTCTGCATGAGCTTGATATAAAAAATTTTACATCGGGTTGGATTAACAAAGTGAATTGGGGAAAGAGAAGTCATTTATACTTTTTGATTGAAGATTGTATTTGATTCAATCGAGTGGACCCGGTGCAATGATTGAAATCTTGAATTTCAGTCCATGGTTGAGAGCAATTGGAGATTCTGAACACCTTCACTATTAAACAATAATATTGTATTAGCGTTTAAATTATATAATTTCCCATTTATTTCGTTTGTAATGATGAATGTAATGCCAATGAACAATTATTTATTTTCTATATGCTTGGTGATAGTCCTGAAGCTTATCCTGGGTGACCTACAACAGAAGTTATTCCAGTTTGCATAGGACAAGGGCGAGGGAAGTTTGGGGAGTCCCTAAAATAACATCTAAAATCTGTTACTGAACTGAATGATAACAGAATCTAGGTCAAACCTGGTGGGTTGAGCTGGACCAGGGAGGGGTAGAGTCTAAAACCATAAAGCTAGGGTTTCTACCTTGGATTTGTTTTTCGGGGGGGGGGGGGAGGATGGTAATATAGAGGTGGAAACAATACTCTATAGTTACAGCAACACTGGGTGTTTGGCATACCTCACTAAGGAGTCTAGGTATAATGAGGACTGTTCCCCAGCTCTCTCTATAAAAATTCCATCCTGCATTCCCGTAGACAGAAGTTTATAAGAGGTGGACTGCTCAGAAAAAAAAATGGAAAACTCTCATGCAACAAATCTACCTCCTCTAGTGGAAGCAAGATACTAAGAGAGAGAGAGAGCTTGTGAGTTGGAGCCACTGTGGGTGAGAAGGGACTTCTCATTTGTACATAATAAGTACATAAGCACCGCCATACTGGGAAAAGACCAAGGGTCCATCAAGGCCAGCATCCTGTCTCTGACAGTGGCCAATCCAGGCTTCAAAAACCCGGCAACCCCCCCCCCCCCCCCAAAAAAAAAAAAAAAAAATTAATAATGTTCAATAGACTTTTCCCTCAGGAATCTGGCCAAACCCCCTTTAAATTCCGTAAGGCCAGCTGCTGTCACTACATTCTCCGGCAACGAGTTCCAGAGTCTAACTACATGCTGAGCAAAGATAAACTTTCTCCTATTTATTTTAAATCTACTATATTCTAGCTTCATCTTGTGTCCCCTGGTTTTGTTGTTCTTTGAAAGTGTAAACAAATGCTTCACATCTGTCCGCTCTACTCCGCTCATTATCTTGAAGACTTCTATCATATCACCCCTCAGCCGCCTTTTCTCCAAGCTGAAGAGCCCTAACCTTATCAACCTTTCCTCATAGGGAAGTCGTTCCATTCCCTTTTATCATTTTCGTTGCCCTTCTCTGCACCTTTTCTAATTCCTTTATATCTTTTTTGAGAAGCGGCGACCAGAATTGGACACAATATTCGAGGTGCTTTGAATTTGGGGCTTTGAAGAGGGATAGATTTCCTTAATTCAAATTGGCATGTACTACACATGAAGGGGGTTAAGGAAGTTATGGGGAAGCCAATTTTGGAGTCTGAAATGCTGTGTTTAACAGATAAGAAGGTCAAGGGGTTGATTTCAAGTGTTTATCAAATATGAGGTATTCGGACACTAGGGGGCAGAGGTTCATGGAAACTTGGCAGCAAGATTTCAGAGAATCAGTGGGAAGAGATCTTAATAAATGTACCCATAGCTTTGGTTTGTAACAAAATGTTAGATAGTAACATACATAGTAGATGACGGCAGAAAAAAGACCTGCACGGTCCATCCAGTCTGCCCAACAAGACAACTCATGTGGGCTACTTTTTGTGTATACCCTACTTTGATTTGTACCTGTGCTCTTCAGGGCACAGACCATATAAGTCTGTCCAGCACTATCCCCGCCTCCCAACCACCAGCTCTGGCACAGACCGTATAAGTCTGCCTAGCACTATCCCCGCCTCCCAACCTCCAGCCCCGCCTCCCACTACCGGCTCTGCTATCCAATCTTGGTTAAGCTCCTGAGGATAATGGGTATAAGATAATGTATTGTTAATTTCTTACCCCCACTAGGCTATAATATTTATATTCTGGATCAAAGTGCTGGGGAGGGTTTGAGGATCATGGTATACATCTGGTAGAGTTGTGTAGGTACAGAAGGGTTTTGGAGGAAGGTTAAGGGGTTACTGGGGGATGCTGTACATGTATATATATCTTGGTCCCTGAATTATTTTGTATTAGGGGGAGGGGCAAGGCCAAATAATTAGGGCAGGGTGAAGGAAAAAGCTGGAGAAAAAACCCTGCATCAAGTAAAAAAAAAAAAAAAGGCCAGATCAGACTGGGGATTCCAGAGAAATAAATTCCCCCCCCCCCCCCCCCAAAAAAAAAAGCTCAGTGCATTTCAATGGGAGAAATAGTTCTAGCTTCTGCAGTATAGAAACTTTGATACAATGTAACAGAGAAATATGCTGCTTTCAAACTACCCTTCTCCATTTTCTGGTAAGAGACACTCTGAGCAGGGTTGCCAGGTGGAAAATTTTTTCCCCACCCAAACCAGCCACAGTGGGAAGCCGCAGGGACACCATGTACCAGCTCATTCAGGATGTAGGAACCAGGTGAAATTCCACCTATCTGATGCTGGAGAAAACGTAAGAACATAAGAATAGCCATTCTGGGTAAGACCAGTGGTTCATTTAGCCCAGTAACCTGCTTCCAACAGAGGCCAGTCCAGGTCACAAGTACCTGGCAGAATCTCAAATAGAGCAACATTCCATGCTACTGATCCCAGGGCAAACAGTGGCTTCCCCATGTCTATCTCAATAGCAGACTCTGGACATTTCCTCTAGGTACTTGTCCAAACCCTTTTAAACCCAGATATGCTAACCACTGTAACTACATCCTCTAGCAATCAGTTCCAGAGCTTAACTATTCATTGAGTGAAAAATTAGTGAAGCCATAGTCAGCCCTCCATTAGCTGCAAGTAGATACCGAGATCAGTACTGAAAACCTCCTTGGGCATCAGGACTGGACAAACATAACTTAAGCAATAGAAGTCCTGAAACCCTTCAACGACAGCATGGAGGAACAGAATTTAAGAAGAGTCACCTTGGATAAGGTCATCCCGGTAGTGAATATCCTGGAGAAGATGTTAGAGGATTTTCAGGAGCATACCATGACAGGAATGAACTTCACTTTTGTTGGGTATGATTTCAGTCTGTGAAATGCATCACTAATGTTCAACTTAATATTTGCATTGTGCCAAAGAGAGCTTCCTTCTGCAGCTTACAGGATGTAATATGTACAAGTTTTTTTTTGTTTTTTTTTATCAAAAAGGTGGCACCCAATACAAATTAAATGTTAAAAACACAGCTTTTTGTTCAAGCTTTTTTCTGATGGGTAATGTAGAGTTGGAGAGTTTGTGACAGCAGCAATTTACGTTAAGTATGTTAATGAAGATGTATTTTTATTTTGTATTTTAATATGTATGTTTTTATGGAAACCATTTAGTATATAGGTGGGTTAGAAGTATTAAAAAAAAAAAGAACTATTGTATATTTCTGCCACATTTTCTTAGTCCCTCATTGCATCCTCTTAGAACTTACGTAGCACAGAATAGTCACATACAGGCCGATTCTATAGAGATTGTCAAAAGTTGCACGCCAAAATTTGGGTGCACAGGGCAGATACTTGCGCTAATTAAGTAGTTAACATGGCATTAAAATCAATAATTGGAGTTAACTGGTGAAAAACTGCCCTAGTCACTATTCCATAACAACTGTGCCTAAATTTCATAGGATGCAATTCAAAAGGGGTGTGGCTATGGGAAGGGCATGGGCGAACCAAGGGACACTTCCAGAAATTAGGTGCGATGTTACAGAATATTGTCATTTGCTCACCAAACAGCCAGAAATTAGACACCAGCATTTACACCAGGTTTCGGCAGGCATAAATACTGGCGACAAAAGTTAGGTGTGGAAATCTGCTCTCAGCGCTATTCTTTAAATGGTGCTCAGCATGGAGTTCCCTTTATAGAATACTGGTTTACTGTGGATCTTTCTGGTGCCATTTCTAGAATTCCCTCCAAGTGTTGGCACTTCCGTAAGCAACACTGTTCCTATATATTTGGCACAATGTTTGGTATTCTAATATTAAGCTTTTTTTTTTTTAATCCTTCGGTTGCGTATGTTTGCCGGTATCTTTTCATGTGGTTTTTGCCTTTGTCTGACATGCCGGTGTGACACCAGCCCTCTTCTCCACTCTTGTTTATATCATTTGGTCCAGCTTTCCCAGTGTGCATGCTCGCTCCTCCTGCCTATTCCTGCTGTGCCCTTGCATGTGTGTGTGCTGTGGAGTTGTTTTCTTTGGGTGTGGTGCTCTCTGCCATACAATGAAAAGGCACATGCTGTTTTCAGTGTTCACTGAATCTCATTTATCATGTGGCTTGTCTTTGTTTTTTCTTGGTGTCTTTGGGGGGGGGAGGAGGGAGGCAATGTTCATAGAGACTGCATAGCTGCAATCTCATTTTCTGGGAAATTGTATGAGTAGTTTCACTTTGAAAATTATCTACAAGGTTCAAGGATAAATAGAAATCATAGATCTTGTACCTGCTTTTAGTGTGGGCAAACTGCAGGGAAAGCAATGCATGTAGAGTTGATTGAAACTCAACTGTATGCACACTGCTGCTTAAATCTGCTCTGTTCTCATCCCCGTCAACTGAACATGCATACAGTGAAAACCAGCACATGCTTTTAGCCAGGGAGAAGAGAGCAACTTTCAGAGAAGCCAATATACCCGACTAACTGCCTACTTACCCAGGTCCAGACTGGGAATTCCAGAGAAATCATTTCTAAGGGGAAAGCAGTTCCAGTTTCAGTAACACAGAAACTTTGAGTGAAACACAGCAGTTAGGGATCCACACGGGGGCAGGACATGCAAAGTCCTGACTTTCTTTGATAAGTTAAAATACATTTTACTATTACTAGATACACAAATAGTAAAAAGATTCTAAGAGAGAGTGAGAGAATGAATGAAAATGTTAGTATATACATCGGGGAGACCAAGAGAAGTGTGAAGTGTTCACAAATAGGAAGGTTGATTCTCCCCCTAACCAATAAGTGTAGGAGTGAAACCTTGGATGACCGGGCTTTAGGATGGAAAAAAAATGTAAAGCAAACAGCAGAGCCTGCACATTCTTTCTGTATCTTCTTGCCAAGTTCTTGGCCTTATAGCTGAGAAAGGAGGAGTTCCTCCAAACTGGGAAAAACTAAATTGCAAGCCATGAGCTTGGTTTACTATAATTGCTGAGAGCTGCAATTAGGAAGAAGTATAACTATTAAGCTATGGGCCTAGTAGAAGAGCATGCTGGGAATTTGAGGTGGTAGTGGCTAGTAAGGAGGTGGATAGAAGTTTTTCCTATGCTACTAGTGAATAGCTGAAATGTGGGGAAAAGCCAGAAACAAAGTTCCCAGTGGGAGGGGCCATGGAAAGAGTGAATTAGGGTGTACATAATTTAAGTAAATGGGGTCAGCAATATATAAGGTTTCCTCCAATAGAATGTTTGGATATGGCACCATTCAAGCCTCTAAGTCAAAGATAGACACAGAGATAGCACAGCTACATATACAAACACACCCAGTCTGAGGTTAGAAAAAATTCCCCGAGACATGCTCTGCATGCTTTCTTTATATCCTGCAGTAAAACAGCTGCTTAAAAATACCTCAAAAAGCTGTGGAACTCGCAGTTTTGTTTCAAAATATAGTGCTCATCCCTCACTGACACCTGTTTTGAATACTGCGACTGCTACTACAACTAGTTTTGGTTGATTGGGTGGTAAGTTGTTTTTTTTTCTATAACTTTCCATTTTATTGAGCTTTCTAAACTTAGGTTTGTCCTAACACAGAGAACGCGATCAGGCTTATTTTCAACACAAATCGGGAGATGGCTGTCCTTCTCTCAGGGTTGCCCAAATTGCCATAATCAAAAGCGGATTTTGGGTGCCCTCAACTGCTTTCAGTTGCGGGGACGACCAAAGTTCCCGGGGGTGTGTCGGAAGCGTAGCGAAGGTGGGATTGGGGCGTGCTTAACAGATGGGCGTCCTCAGCCAATAATGGAAATAAAGAAGGGCGTCCCTGACGAGCACTTGGCCGACTTTACTTGGTCCATTTGTTTTTCACGACCAAGCCTCAAAAAGGTGCCTGAACTGACCAGATGACCACCAAAGAGAATCGGGGATGACCTGCCCTTACTCCCCCAGTGGTCACCAACCCCCTCCCTCCCTAAAAAAAAAAACAAAAATTTTTTTTTTGCCAGCCTCTATGCCAGCCTCAAATGTCATACCGAGCTCCATGACAGCAGTATGCAGGTCCCTGGAGCAGTTCTAGTGTGTGCAGTGCACTTCAGGCAGGCGGACCCAGGCCCATCCCCCCTACCTGTTACACTTGTGCTGGTAAATGTGAGCCCTTCAAAATCCACCCGAAACCCACTGTACCCACATGTAGGTGCCCCCTTCACCCCTTAGGGCTATGGTAGAGGTGTACAGTTGTGGGGAGTGGGTTTTGGGGGGGTGGTTGGGGGGCTCAGCACCGAAGGTAAGGGAGCTATGCACCTGGGAGCAATTTGTGAAGTCCACTGCAGTGCCCCTTAGGGTGCCCAGTTGGTGTCCTGGCATGTGAGGGGGACCAGTGCAATATGAATGCTGGCTCTTCCCAAGACCAAATGCCTTGGATTTGGTCGTTTTTGAGATGGACGTCCTCAGTTTCCATTATGGCCAAAAACCGGGGACGACCATCTCTAAGGTTGACCATCTCAACATTTAGGTTGACCATCTCTAAGGTCGACCCAAATGTTGAGATTTGGGCGTCCCGAACTGTATTATCAAAACGAAAGATGGACATCCATCTTGTTTGGGTAATAAATAGAAACAAAAACAAAAGAAAGAAAAGATGATAGACTAACTTAATATATTTTTTGACTAGGTTTTGAAGAGCAGAATCTTCTTCCTCAGGTCAGAACAATTAAATAGGCTCATATATCCTCAGAAGCATACAAATTCTCTTGGGTGTAATGTACTGTAACATACAATATTGCTTGTATCCAGCCAACTCCCCCTATTAGTGGTTCAAAGCGGGTAACAAAATATAAACATGAAAAAATTGAATAAACTAATTAAGATAGAAAACGTTTAAACAAATAGGTTTTTAGTTGCTTACGAAATTGCAGATAATCAACAGCACTTCGCAGTGTAAGAGGAAAAGTAGCCAAAACTGAGGAGCCACATAACAAAAAGAGGTCTCTAAGATTTTCTTGTACTTAACTCCTGAAAAAGATGGCATTAACAAACGCAGAGGGTCTCTAGATTTAGATGAACTATGGGCATTTGGGAACAAAATCAAATTGAAGAGCTAGGGGATGCACCTTCACAAATCTTAAAAATAAAACACGCAACTTTGAAAAGGGCTCTATAACGAATAGGAAGCCTAAGAAGCTACTTGTGCTCTATCAGTGCCATTTTAAGAGAGGTCATTGAAGTTAAAATTGACAGGTCAAGGCGTCTCAATTTTCACCTGCATTTTAGAACAGAATCTGCCAGCATAGAGCTTGTTTTAAAATACAGGAAAATGTGTGTTTATGCACCTGTTTTGTGCAGAAAAATCGGAAATAAAGGATAGTGCAGCTTAGTACACCACCAGTGGTGTTCAGCATTTTTTTTTAAAATGCTGCTATGTCAGGATGTCTTTTTTCATCAGTGTTGTAGTATTGAGTCCCTTTTTTTTTTTTTGCTCCATCTGAACTCCCATAAGCAGCGTTGCGTTGTGCGACGTGGGATCGCACAGCAGCGTAAGGAAAGAAAGTGAAGTTCTTTGAGGCACTGCCAGGAAGATCGGGCAATGGTGATACTTTGCATCAGTGACAGGCAGCAAGGTTCTGTTACAAAAGCTTGTTTTATAGGTTTGGTTTCTGGTGGGACTTGTTGTATGTCGGGGAAGCTCTTTGAGTTGTTGCCGGGAATGGGTTTTTTTTTGTGATGGTTTTTTTGTTTTGTTTTTCTTAGTAACTCTGCAAATCTCACTTGGACAGTATTGTGGAGTGGTATAAGGTATTTACATTTTTTTTGGTGTGGCGTGGCCTATGAGAGGTAATGTTTGGCAGGGTGTGAGGGGAGCATTGCCCCCCCCCCCCCCAAAAAATGATCTGGAAAAGAAAATGGAAGGAGATTAATTGTCCTAGTGTGTTTTGCATTTTTTGGGTTATGGGTGGGAATTGTCCTCCCTGCTGTAAGTGGGAATTGTACCTGGTGGGAACTGTCCGGATAGGAATTGGTTTGGGAACTATGCGGTTGGAACTGTCCAGGTGGGAACTGACCTAGAACCTACATCACAGCATTTAAATCTTGTTCAAATACGAGCAACACTTACAAAGTTGCTCTCTCAGTATCTTCAGACAGAGAAACCTCCAACACTCCAACACATTCAATAAGCCTTTCCATCTTGCATCTTAATTCATTTCTCCCGGGATCTCTTGCAAAACAGGTTTAGATGGAGTACAGTATATCCTATTTAAGGGGGTATTAGCTTCAGGGGAATACTTTAATCAATCAGATGTCTCTTGAAAACCTCCATAGGAGCAATACTCAGGGACTTAGGAAAATTACAAAATTGGAAATTTAACCTACAATTGAAATTCTCTATCTGTTCATTCTTTCTGTGCACTATCAACTTACCTTTTACTATAGCAGCTCACACATCCTGCAGCTTCTTAATGTCTTCCTTAACCCCCAAGATCTCAGAGGTAAATTCTGCTTTAATACCTTCTAAAGATTTAATCAGGCCATCAACACTACTTACTAAAGCAGACACCTCAAATGTAGATTTGATTACCGTTGTATCTAACGTCTGAAGAGCAGACCATATGCTCTCCAAAGTCACCACCTCAGGCTTCTGACTTTGAACAAAAAGCTCAGCAGGAATTCCTACACTGCTTTAAACTCCATCAGGACCCACAATCTCTACTCCTCGAGCCAGAAGCCTTCCCTCAACATCTTCCGTTTCAGAAGGCCTCTGCAGATATACAACTCCTTCCGGGGGAGGCGGAGGGTTGAGAACTGGGGGGGAGAGAGAGTGACAAATGCCTCTTGGAGCAACTGGTCCAGGAACTAACATGAGGGGGACCTATTTTAGATCTATTCCTTAGTACAATGCAGGGCATAGCATGACAGGTAACGGTGTTGGGTTCCCTGGGAAACAGTGATCATAACATGATCAAATTTGAGCTAATATCTGGAGTGAAGTCACAAAGGAAATCTACTTTAGCAGCATTAATTTTCTAAAGGGCAACTATGATAACATGAGGAAAATGGTTAAACAGAAACTAAATGGATCGGCAGCATGGAATGTTGTTGCTATTTGGGTTTCTGTCAGCTACTTGTGACCTGGATTGGCCACTGTTGGAAACAGGATACTGGGCTAGATTGACCATTGGTCTGACCCAGTATGGCTGTTATTATGGCTAAATTAGCCCTGGATATTCAGGGCCATGCCATGTGTGGGCACCGGCACAGAATATCTGGTTCTAATTTCAGGGAGGTTGGCTGCTGGACCTTATGTGGGTCCCAGCTGATATTCAGATGTTCCGGGGGGAGAGGATGGGAGGTTAGTGGGTTTGGGGGAGGGTGAATGGGAGGAGGTGGTGGGAGGGTGAATGAGAGGGCTCCAGACAGCTATTCTATAGTTACGCAGGTGCCGGCCGATATTCAGTGCTGGGGCCCACATAGCTAAGTGACTGAATTTAAGACAGCGTTTGAGCTGTCCTAAATTTGCCCACTTAGCTATGGGGGTGCCGGCATTGAATATCGCCAGCACCCACATAACTGCTAGCTTCTCCCCAATGCTGCCCCTATACAGCCCCTAACCTGCCCATTTTTTCCATGGCCAGTCAGAGACAATATTAACCGGGCACTGATTTAAGCAGCATGAGCCTTTCCTGCCTGTTTAAATGGCTTTAAATATCAGCTTGTTAGTTTCTAAAAGAGCTGCTGTAGATCGCTGAAGGGATTCCCTTGTCCCCCACTCTTGAATTTTAGTGGGACAACCTTGTAGGGATGGAGAGACGAGAAGCTAAAGAGATCTTAGCTGTGGGCCCCTAAGTTTTTAGGCTGGTTCCTGGATTCAAAGAAAATTTATCAAAGCCTGGCACAATCATTCAAATTACATACAAAGCTGTTACACCAGGAATTGCTCCCAATGTAAAAAACAAACAAACAAACCAACATGTTAAATTTTGGCATAGTCTTCCCCTTTAGCACAGATTCTTGACCAGTTTGGGGATAAAGTAAAATTCTCATACAGGAGCAGCAAGGTCATCTGAGGTGAAGTGCAACACTTTATCTCGCAGAACTTATGGTCCAGGTGTTTCACTGCTACCCCAAGGCCATCTGCTCCTGGACACCCCTGGACCAGGTGCCCAGCACAGGGAGGCCTTTGACCAGACAGTCTCCATGCTACTGAACCCTCCTAGACCTCAACCAGGGAGACATCCAACAACATCCTTCTCTCATCCCTGCCACCTTGTTAAATGACAGTGTCTGACCCCTAGTAGTATGTCAGAACATGCAACTGGGGGTCAGTCTGCCAAATAAGGTAATACCGAGGGACTGAAACCAAATTCTGATAAAATTAAAGCAATACTAGATATACCAGTTTCCTGTGATGTGGAGGAGGTACAGAAGTTCATGGGGGTAAAACTTGTTTGCAACTCTTATGGTTCCTTTGAGAGAGCTCACAAAACAGGTTATAAATTGGCAATGGAAAGCACCACATGAAAAGATGTATATGTATGAGACACTGAAGCAGAGTGGGAAAACCCTCAGTCTGTTTTGTTGCAGACACACCAAACAACCTTGCATAGCCTTGTGAGATATAGAACAGGGATATGCATTGTGTTTTGGAGGGTGGGGTGCTTCCATCAGTTTATGTATAGGCAACTCTCAGTAGCACAATCATATCACAAGCCCTTGGATACCATTGTGCAGAAAATA